>NC_057808.1:534878452-535201320 GCF_018294505.1 Triticum aestivum | reverse complement strand
GGCCAAATTACGGCCCAGATAAGGTCCGGCCCTTTAAGACGCTTTGGGCTAAATTATGGCCCATATCAGATTCGGCCCGTCAACTGGACGCTATGCTTTTGGGCCCACTTGCTAAAGGCCCATTTACTAATTTGGCCTAATATTAGTTTCAGCCTGTTAGGGGCCTGTTTAACATTTCGGCCCTATATTAATTTCGGCCTATTAAAAGCCTGTCATATAGTTGGGCCTAACTACGGCCCGGTTTGCATCCGGCCTGCTCGCAGCCGATAATCCGATTGGGCCAAACAAGGACCGAGACAATTTTAGCTTGTTAAAAGCCCGTGATGATTGGCACAATCATGGGCCGGGTTCCTGTAAGTGCATCTAGTGCCATCCCTAGTTGGTTTTGGAGTATTTACGACAAACCTGGTTGAGGGACTAATGTGTTTGTGAGAATTGCAGGATAACACATGAAGTAGTCCCTCATTGATTCGGTTTACCTACCGGAGATGACCCCTAAAAATGTATGAAGACATTGAAGGCAATGGTGGTATGTGTACTCACATTGAAGACTATGACAAGAGAAGACATTGCGTGAAGACTATGGAGCGCGAAGACTTAGTTGTTTCGTTGTTTCCTTTTCTTCTTTGTTGAGTCATAGGAACCACCGTATTGTTAAGTGGGGTCCCAGTGAACAAAGTCAGAGTGACTGAAGTGATGCTCAACCAAAATCCTATGTCTTCGAGCGAAGACAATGAGAGCAAATCTTATCCAGCGCTGGATGAGTCAGCTTTACTTGTAGCCCAAGTAAAGTTGCCGTGTGTGTTTGAAATCTGACCGTTGGAACACGTGTCAGTTCCTTAGTGACCCAGGGTCATTTCGGACAAATCAGGTCGGGTTGCCTAGTGGCTATGAATAGCCCACCCCCTACCCCATAAATTGGTGGCTGCTCAGAGTTAGTGCACGGCTTTTGTCGTTTGAGAGCAACCCACCTCCGAAGCTTTTGAGAGAGGGAAATCCTTGCGAGGACAAAGCCCAAACACCCAGAGCCAAAGAGTGTTAGGCATCACCGAAGTCTTTCTATTCGCGTGACCTGAAGACTTGTTACACTTGAGGACTGTGAATCCTCCAGCCGGTTAGCCGTCACGTTCTGAGCATCCAAGAGTCATTGTGGATCACCGGTGAACGAAGTCTGTGAAGGTTTGGAAGTCTACCTTGAAGACTTACCAGAGTGATTGGGCGAGGACTGGGTGTCCTTAGCTCAAGGGGAATAAGGTGAAGACGCGGTCTTCTGAGTTGAATCTCAGCCTCCCTAACCAGACGTACAGTTGTCACAGCAACTGGAACTGGTCCAACAAATCTTGTGTCCTCAACAAGTGACTGGTTCTATCCTCTCCCTCTCTTTACTTACAGTCTGTCTTCGTGAAGTCATTGCCTATTTGCATTACCTGTTTGACTTCACTGTGTGACTTCCATCATTGATTGGCTTCATACTATCTTCCGTCCTGATCTTTACTACCTAGCTGCTATTAGTCTTCGTACTTTCACTTCATTGAATACTTGACTATGGCTTGCCTAGTGTAGTCTACCTTCCGCTGCATATCAATAGGTTCATTTCTATTGTTTGCCTTCGAAACTCTCATGTTTTGAAGACTTTCATAAAAATCGCCTATTCACCCCCCTCTAGTCGATAACTAGCACTTTCAATTGGTATCAGAGAAAGGTACTCCCTTGTTCTGTGTGATTCGGTTTAACCACCTGGAGTTTTAGCTATGTCGACTGCAGGGATAATCAAAGTCTCCGCTGCTTGCCCCGTCTTTGATGGAACTGAATATCCCTACTGGAAGAATAAGATGCGCATGCATCTTGAAGCCATTGATGTTGACCTTTGGTATGTCATCAAGAATGGCGTTCCCAAGACTGGTGAAGTTGTCACCCCTGCTAATGTAAAGAAGTTCATTCAACTGGATTCTACTGCCAAGAACATCATCTGTGGTCATCTGACAAAAGGACAGTTTGGCCGTGTGTGCTCTGGAAACGTCGAAGCTAGTCTGGGACTGGCTCTCCAAGGTCAGCGAAGGCGTCTCAACCCAGAGAGATTAAAGGATCAGTGTTCTTCGCAACCTCTTCAACCGCTTCAAGAGAAACGACAATGAGAATGTCCAGCTCACGTTTGATCGCCTCACTGACATCACAAATGAGCTTCTTGCTCTCGGCGCCACTGAGATCACCAAGCATGAAATCGTCAAGACACTACTAAGATCACTTGACAGCTTGTTCGACACCCTTGCCCTCATGATACAAGAACGCCCTGACTTCAAGACACTCGATCCGTCTGATATACTTGAGAGGCTCAACACACATGAGTTCTAGCTATCTGAGAAAAGAGATATCTATGGTCCCAACTACGGCCGAACTCGTGCTTTTGAAGGCAAAAGCTGTTTCCTCATATGAAGAGAATCTGACTGCAGTCCTGATGATCCTGAAGACATTGGAAAGGAAGTTGCTATGCTTGTGAAGAAGTTCCAGAAGTTCACTAAGAAGAAGGGCTTCGGAAATTCTTCACAATCCAGCTCATGAAATGATGAAGCCTCCACTCATGAATACAAGAAGAGAACATGTCACAAGTGCAAGAAACCTGGACACTACATCTCTGAGTGTCCAGAGTGGGACAATGAGAACAATAAGAAGAAGAAGAGCAAGGAATATGATTCTGATGACAAGAAGAAGAAGAAATCCTCAAAGTCTTCTTCCAAGTCCTCATCCAAGTCTTCATCTCATAAGAAGAGCTCATCTGGCAAGGCTCATGCTTTTGTCGGCAAGGAGATGGATTCAGAGGAGTCTACTTCTGAGGAGGCGGAGGTGGAGTCTGAGGAGGAGTCCGACCCTGGCGTTGCAAGTCTGGCTCTAGCTACAGCCTACGTTGGCAAGTCCATCTTCAACACTGAAGACAATGGCTCCGTCACCAACGCTGAAGCTAATGACAAGGACGACTCTGCTCCCACCTACTGCTTCATGGCGCGTGGTGCCAAGGTAAAATCATGCGATGCTTACTTTCAAACATCAAGTGAAGATGACTCTGATTGTGAATCCAAACCCAGCTACAAAACACTTGCTAAAATTGCAACTGAACAACAGAAAGCTATGGAACATACTCAAAAACTGTTAGCCAAAAGCGATGACCTGTTGGATGCTGAAATGACCCGTTCTCAGTCCTTAATTGAAGACATAAAAAATCTTCATGTTAAGTACCAGGAACTTAAAAGTCGTGATGAAACGCTCTCAACCACTCATGAAAAGCTCTCCTATGATTATCTTCAAAGGAATCATGAGCTTGAGAAATTGAGAGCGGCTCATGAAGATCTTCAAAAAGAGAATGAGTCACTTCGCGCTCAACAGACCAGTTCCGCTCAGGAAGGATTTGAACCACCTTGTCTAAAATGCCTTGAGCGTGATAACGCTACTTCTGTTGCTGAATGTTCTACTGCTGCAACGGTTGCAATATCTTCAACTGCTGATGTGGTAACTAACCCCTCTGCTGAGGATACCACTACTATTGCTGATGAAAATGCTAGGTTGAAGACATTGCTTGAAACAGGGATGTAGAAAAGTCTCAAAGGGCATCAGACACTGTGCGATGTCCTCAAAAAGCAGATTCTGAACCGAAACCCTAGGAAAGAGGGTGTTGGGTTCGAGAGGAAAATGAATGTTGATGGCTCCTAAATGTTGATGGCTCCTACTGGAAGCCTGAGCAGTACCCCAAAACCACATGGGTTGCTGCAAAGGGACCTTTAGTGGATCCATCCACCTTATCTGGCTTCACTTGTGCTAACCCTATTATCATTGATGAATCCTTTGATGCAAACTATAAACTGTTTAAGAATCAGAATGGTGAAGTGTTTGCCAGGTATATTGGTACTAACTGCAGGAATGGGCCACCTATGAAGAAGATCTGGGTTCCCAAAAGTTGTCTTGAGAATCTTCCTCTGAATGTCATCATGACACCGCTTGGGAAGAAGACAAATCCCAGACCAAAGGCTTCATATGGTCCAAAGGCTTCATACAGACAGAGGACTCATCTGAGTCGCCCTAACGCCAATGTTTTGCAGGGAAACCATACTCAAACTTATGAATATGAGCGTGTTTCTTCAAACCGCTATGTTCATAAAACTAAGAGCTATTCTGCTTATTCATATGAGTACTATTCACCTCCTGCAAGGCTATTTGCTAGGGCTTCAAAGCCGAAGTTCTCAGATGCTGCACTTAGACTCATTGCTTCTAAGCCACCCCTGAAGATGTGGGTGGTTAAGAAGAATTAACTTTCTTTTGCAGGGAAAGGTCTCCAGCAGGAAATCAAAGGCGTCTGATGCTATTGCTGGGGACCTAAAACATCTTGTAGGGCGCAAGATCAAATGCCCAAATGGTCTCACTATGTATTTTGTTCCTGAATTGTTTGCTAATCACCCTATCAGTCCTAATCTTGATCTGAGCTTTGATAATCCTCTTGCCCGTCAAATGTTTATGCTTCACAATACTCTTGGTGAAGCCTATCCCCCTAACTGTACTATAGGGTATGACACCTCATCACTACAGGAATCAGCTACTTTGCTGTCTGCCACGGCAGACGGCAAAGGCAAGGATGGCGGACGGCAAAAGGCTCCGGCAAAGTAGGCGTCGGTAAAGAGCTTCTTTGCCGTCTGCTTCCTGAAGCGGACGGCAAAGGGGCCTTTGCTATCAGCGGCTGACGGCAAAGAAAGCCGACGGCAATAAATGCGCTGTTAGTCCGTTAGGCGGCTAACGGCAGCCTTTGCCGTCCGCCGCTGACGGCAAAGAGCATCCGGCCTTTGCCGTCCGCCGCTGTAGGCAAACTGACCAAATGGGTCAGCTACCAGGGAGCACAGGTGGCCGCCGCGTCGCTTCTTTGCCGTCCGCGGCAGACGGCAAAGGAGCCTTTGCCATCAGTGGTTGACGGCAAAGGTGCCTCTTTTTTTTCTGTTTTTTTTAATCCAGCAATTTTTACAGCAAATATATGACATATATATATATTTCATAGGGCTATTTAACAGCAAACATATGACATATCCAACACATAAGTTTCATCTTGCATACATAGATAGTTCCATCCATTCATACATAGCAAGTTGCACATACACATTGTTCCATCCATACATATTACAATGCAAAGTTTCATCAAGATAGCAAGTTCCATCATAGCAAGCTAGAAGAATACTAGAGGAGAATGAAATAAAAAACAAGCACTCCATCATAGCAAGCTAGCTTCCGTGAAGTGAATGAAATCTGCAAAATGGCAAATAAGAAAGTTAGAAAAAGGTGACTAGAAGAAGAAGTATATGCCATTTATGAGCTAACTTAGGTGAAATGGATCATTTATGAACTAACTTAGTTGAAATGGATCGTTTATGAGCTAACCTAGGTGAAATAGATCGTTTATGAGCTAACTTAGGTATAATGCATCATTTTAGAGCTAACCTAGGTAAGATGGGTCATTTTGGAGCTAACCTAGGTGAAATGGATCGTTTTTGAGCTAAGTTAGGTGAAATGGATCGTTTATGAGCTAACCTAGGTGAAATAGATCGTTTATGAGCTAACTTAGGTAAAATGCATCATTTTAGAGCTAACCTAGGTGTGATGGGTCATTTTGGAGCTAAACTAGGTAAAATGGATCGTTTGTGAGCTAACCTAGGTGAAATGGATAGTTTATGAGCTAATCTAGGTAAGATGGGTCATTTTAGAGCTAACTTGGGTAAAATGCATCATTTTGGAGCTAACCTAGGTAAGATGGGTCATTTTAGAGCTGACATAGGTAAAATTGATCATTTTGGAGCTAGTCTAGGTAAAATGGGTCATTTTAGAGCTAACTTGGGTAAAATGGATCATTTATGAGCTAACTAAGGTAGAATGGGTCATTTTAGAGCTAACTTAGGTAAAATGGATTGTTTATGAGCTAACTAAGCTAATTATGCCATTTTTGACATAAGTAAGCTAAGTACATGTCATTATTGAGCAAACCTAGTTAACTAAGCATATTAGAGCTAACTTAGGTCATTTTGGAGGAAACAAAGCTAAGTATAGATCGTTTTAGAGCTAACTTAGGTAAAATGGATGGTTTTGGAGGTCAGTAAGCTTATTAAGTCATTTTGGAGGAAAAGAATCTAACTCTAGGTCATTGTGGTAAGCATATTGGAGGAAATAAGGCTAAGTCTAGGTCTTTATGCATTTGTTAAGCAAAACACTAGAGAAACTTACCATGATCATGGAGGTGTAGGAGCGGGCTGGCTCGTGCCAGTAGCTGGAGAAGGATCGTGCGATGCTTGTCTGGAGTTACGCTGCACCAAAGATCATTTCCAATGTCTCGTTAGCATGATGACACTCAAATGTTAAGACTAGCAAGTAATGTCCATTCAAATTAAACTCACCGTGGTCCCAGGAGCAATCACTGGTGAGCAGTCTGACCGGTCTTCTCGCACATAGACTGCACATTTGGTTTTGACGACTCAGTCATACTAGTTAGTAATGAGACAAACACTGCATGGATGTTTTGGCTAATTTGCAGAAGAAACTTACCACAAGCAGCTCGTACATGGCCCTTGCGTGCATGTCATTCCGTGCCCTCTCCTCCTCCAACATCGTTGTCGTCCTCTCCTCCAACTCCCGCTGCCTCTCCGCCGCCTCCGCCAGATGTTTCTCCATTCTATCTCTCTCACTCTGTATAGCAGCCTGCAACAGCACTCCTCGTTACCATTTGTAATCATTGATGGAAGCACAGACAATGTAATGGATAAAGATAGCTGAGTACGTATAACTAACCTTGATGGCGAGTTGGACTGGCCGTTCACGAGGCCTTATCTCAGGAGCGGAGCTCGACTGGCGCGCCTTGATCTCCAGGAGAGTGCTAGGAGAACGGATAAGTCCATCTCCAATGGCTATGGAGCCATGGGACCTCCCGCCACCAGATATCATCACCAGCTCTGGATCAATGGGACCCTGGCTCGGGTTAAAGTCCTCCCCTTTCCTCGTCTCCCCCTCATCTCTATATTTCACGAGCTTGTTGTGGGAGGAGATGTTGGTGAAGTTGTTTGCATCATCGAGGTTAGACAGAGAGAATGCCTTGACTTTCTTGAAAGAGGCAATGTGGGCCATGGCATACAGGTCGTACACCTCTGGCACCTTATCCGCCTTATTGTAGCGTGCCTGAAAGAGAGAAACAAAGTAAATTAGTAATTAAAGGGCTCAAGCTAGCATGATGAATGAATTGCATGAATCATGAAGCAAACCACATACCCAGTTCCGCCCGAACTGATATAAGTTGGAGCTGCCTTGATGGTGTGGCACACCTTCCATTTGGGCACGTTTGTCCTTGGCCGCGTTGTGGACGGCTAGCCATTCTTTTGAGCACCACTCATTGACCAACACCTCCCAACAATCCATCCGATCAGCACACCATCTCGGAGGCGCCTAAGTTAGCAAATAGAAACTTGAGCGCTACAGCTATGAATTGCTAAATGAAGGAAGTAAGTACAAGGCCTTAAGAATTACCTTCATGTACTGCTCCTTACTCAGGAACTTATTCCGGCACGCCGGCTTGGGCTTCTTGATACCACGCAAGGTGTAGTAGTCTCGAACAGCCTGCACCCGAGCCTCGTGCCATAAGTTCTGTAGTAGGCGCTTGCAGACGTTCTCGATAACATTTGCCGCCTCCTCCTCGTATCCCTCCTCACACCTATAGAATGTCTGCAATCAAATGAGACAATATTGATTAGTACAATTAATAACTAGCTAGTTGAAGATTTTTAAATGTGTAAAGGAGAAATTACCCAGAACTTTCTGATCACCACGTCTGCCCTTGTGTCGCACAAGACACCGTCGATAATCTCACCCGACGGGGCCGGGGCAGCCAAGTAGTGCTCCCAGCTCAATCCATGCTCTGGAAGGCGACCCTCACCAGGCAACGTGACAAACCCCGGGAAGTTTTGCCGGCAAAGCACTCCAAGGACGGAGTTGGGCCGGCGGACACTATGATGGTGGTCCCAACCCCTACAGCATGACAAGGCCAACGCATTAGATATTTGAAGAAACGTGAATGCAGATGGTACAAAAAGATTAAATGCACTTACTTCTCCCAATCAGGGAAAATCAACCACCTCTGCTCGCGGGTCGCCGGCACGGACGGGAGCCGTGTACAACCACGCTGGTAGACGGTGCCCCCCTCCTCCTCAATATCAGTCGGCTCCCCGCCATCATCAGCATGGCCACTCGGCCCCTCAGGCTCATCCGGCCAGGTACCCCATCCAGACGTGTGCTCCTCCGGGGTCTCGTGGGCCGAAGGCCCGTCGACCCAAGGCTCGTGGGCCGAAGGTCCGTCGACCCGAGGCTCGTCGGCTCCCCGTTTCTTTTTTCCTGTTTTTCCTTTTCTTCTTCTTTGCTTCTTCTTCTTCTTCTTCTTCTTCTTCTTCCTCTTCTCCTTTTCCTCTTCTCCTTTTCTTCTTCTTCTTCTTCTTCTTCTTCTTCTTCTTCTTCTTCTTCTTCTTCTTCTTCTTCTTCTTCTTCTTCTTCTTCTTCTTCTTCTTCTTCCTCTTCTCCTTTTCCTCTTCTCATTCTTCTTCTTCTTCTCATTCTTCTTCTTCTTCTTCTTCTTCTTCTTCTTCTTCTTCTTCTTCTTCTTCTTCTTCTTCTTCTTCTTCTTCTTCTTCTTCTTCTTCTTCTTCTTCTTCTCCTCCTCCTCCTCCTCCTCCTCTTCCTCCCTCCTCCTCTTCCTCTTCTTTCTTCCACTTCTTCTTCTTCTTCTTCTTCTTCTTCTTCTTCATCTTCTTCTTCTTCTTCTTCTTCTTCTTCTTCTTCTTCTTCTTTCTTCTTCTTCTTTTCTTTGTTCTTCTCCCTCCACCTCTTCCTCCCTCCTCCTCCTTCTACTCTTCTTATTCTTCTAAACTAAAACTAAAACTAATCTAAAATAAACTAAACTAAAAATAAAACTAAAACTAAACTGAAACTAAAACTAAAGTAAAACTATAACTAAAACAGAAACTAAATTAACTAAAAGAAACTAAAACAAACTAAACTAAAAAAGGGGGGAAGATCATTCACCTGCAGGGGATCGCCGGTGGAGGGGGAGGCGGCGGCCCGGTGGAGGGGAGGCCGCGGCGGGTGGGGCGGCGGCCCAGTGGAGGGGAGTCCGCGGCGGGTGGGGGCAACGGCGGCCTGGTGGAGGGGGAGGCCGCGGCGGGTGGGGGCGGCAGCGGCCCAGTGGAGGGGGAGGCCGCAGCGGGACGGGGACGGCCACGCAGGGGAGGGGAGGGGCGGCTGGCCGGCCGCGGCGTGGCTGGCCGGCATGGAAGGGGCACCGCAGGGGAGGGGTGCGGGGCGACGGGGCGAGGGGGCGGCGGCGGGTGGTGGGCCGACGGGGCAAGGGGGCTGGTGGCGGGGCGGCGGTGGGTGGTGGGGGT
The DNA here is from genome assembly GCF_018294505.1 of Triticum aestivum. Lineage (NCBI taxonomy): Eukaryota > Viridiplantae > Streptophyta > Magnoliopsida > Poales > Poaceae > Triticum > Triticum aestivum. The sequence goes on along the minus strand of NC_057808.1, from coordinate 535,191,880 downwards.
GGCGGCGGGTGGCTGGTGGCGGGGCGGCGGTGGGTGGTGGGGGTGGCGGCGGGTGGCGGGGGCGGCGGCGGGTGGCGGTGGTCGGGTGGGGAGGACAGAAAAAGAGAGAGAGAGGGAGGGAGCGGGGTGGGGACCCGGCCGTTAGTTAGGTTATCTCTTTGCCGTCCGCCCCCTTTGCCGTCCGCTTTTCTGCTCTTTGCCGTCTGCTAGCAGATGGCAAAGAGGGGGGTCGTTAGGATTTTTCTAAGCAGCTCGTTAGTGGGGCCCACCTCTCTCTTTGCCGTCCGCCAGCTGATGGCAAAGATTCTTTGCCGTCCGCTAGCAGACGGCAAAGAAATGGCTGATGGCAAAGACCTTCTTTGCCATCAGCCAGTTCTTTGCCGTCCGTTTTCTGTAAGCGGACGGCAAAGACCTTCTTTGCCGTCAGCCAGCAGACGGCAAATAAGCTAATTCAAGTAGTGCATGCTTCAGAACGGATTATGGACAGCGGATGCACTAATGATATGACTGGTGATCAAAGTCTTCTCATGGACTCAACCTTACGTTCATCTGACAAGAGTCACATCAAATTTGCCGACACTGGTAAAAGCAAGGTATTGGGTCTAGGTAGAGTTGCAATCTCAAAGGATCAACACATGGATAAAGTGATGCTTGTTGAATCCCTTGGTTTCAACTTAATGTCTGTCTCAATGCTTTGTGACTTGAACATGATTGTGATATTTGGAAAATATCGTTGCCTTGTACTAATGGAATCTGACAAGTCTCTAGTCTTTGAAGGGTACCGGAAAGATGATCTATACATGGTAGATTTCTCAGCAGGGCCACAGCTTGCCGTATGCCTTCTTGCAAAAGCTTCAGAGTGCTGGCTCTGGCATCGGAGGCTAGGGCATGCTGGCATGAGGAACTTACACACTCTCGCAAAGAAGAAGCATGTCATAGGCATCGAGGGCGTCAAGTTCAAGAAGGATCACTTGTGCGGTGCCTGTGAAGCTGGAAAGATGACTAGGGCCAAGCATCCCTCGAAGACAATCATGATGACATCTCAACCCTTCGAGCTGCTACACATGGACTTATTTGGCCCTACTCACTACTCTACTCTCACTACTACTGCTTGTCTCTATGGCTTCATCATTGTTGACGATTATTCAAGATATACATGGGTGCACATAATTCTCTACAAGACTGAAGTGCAGGATGTCTTCAGACGCTTCGCCAACCGTGCCATGAACAACTATGGCGTCAAGATCAAGCATCTCAGGAGTGACAACGACACAGAGTTCAAGAACACCGACCTCGATCTGTACTTGGATACATTAGGCATCACTCATGAGTTCTCAGCTCCGTACACCCCTCAGCAGAATGGCATCGTGGAGCGCAAGAACAGAACACTCATTGAGATGGCTCGGACGATGCTCGATGAATACAAGACACCAAGAAAGTTCTGGCCTGAAGCTATTGATACTGCATGCCATGTCATCAACCGTGTTTATCTTCACAAGCTTTTGAAGAAAACATCTTATGAACTCCTCAGTGGTAAGAAGCCAAATGTCAGTTACTTCAGAGTATTTGGTGCTAGGTGCTGGATCAAGGATCCACATCACACTTCAAAATTTGCACCGAAAGCACATGAAGGTTTTATGCTTGGTTACGGAAAGGACTCGCACTCCTACAGAGTCTTCAACCTCTTTCACTGTAAAGTGGTTGAAACTGTGGATGTGCGGTTCGATGAGACTAACGGCTCGCAAAGAGAACACCTGCCAAATGTGCTAGATGAAGTTCCACCCAGTGAATCTATCAAGCTAATGGGAACTGGAGAAATCATACCGTCTGAAGCACAGCCTGAAGAGGAACTTATCATTTCTGCACCTAATCAACCTGAAGACAATGCTCAGCCCGAAGACAATCCTCCCAACGATGACAATGATCAGCAAGAACAAAATCTTCGTCCAGTTCATCCTCGTGTTGCAAATGAAGTACAGATTGAGAAGTTAATTGATAGCATCAATGCGCCTGGTCTACTCACTCGTTCAAGAGCAACACAGCTAGCCAATTTCTGTGGGGCACTTTGCATTTGTCTCAATATCTGAACCCAACAAAGTTGCTGAAGCCTTCATGGAACCTGAATGGATTCAAGCTATGCAAGAAGAGCTTCAACAGTTCAAGCTGAACAATGTCTGGGAACTTGTCAAGCATCCTGACCCCCGCAAGCACAACATAATAGGCACAAAATGGATATATCGCAACAAACAAGATGAGCATGGTCAAGTTGTCAGAAACAAAGCTCGTCTCGTTGCTCAAGGATACACTCAAGTTGAAGGGATTGACTTCGATGAAACATTTGCTCATGTGGCTAGGCTTGAAGCTATTCGCATATTGCTAGCCTATGCAAACCATCACAACATCTTGCTATATCAAATGGATGTGAAGAGTGCATTTCTCAATGGCAAGATTGAAGAAGAAGTGTATGTTGCACAACCTCCTGGCTTTGAAGATCCAAAACATCCTGATATGGTGTCCAAGCTAAACAAGGCACTGTATGGCCTCAAACAAGCCTCTCGCGCTTGGTATGACACACTCAAAGACTTCCTGAAGAGCAAAGGCTTCAAACCTGGTTCCCTGGATCCCACACTCTTCACGAAGACATATGATGGTGAACTGTTTGTGTGCCAAATATACGTGGATGACATTATCTTCGGCTGCACCAACTAGAAATACAATGATGAATTTGGACACACGGTGCAAGAGCAATATCAGATGTCCATGATGGGTGAGCTGAAATTCTTCCTTGGTCTTCAAATTCGTCAGCAAAGAAATGGCATCTTCATATCTCAAGAGAAATACCTCAAAGATTGCCTGAAGAAGTTTGGAATGCAAGACTGCAAAGGTTACACGACGCCAATGCCAACCAAGAGTCATCTGGGTCCTGACGCCAATGGTAAAGAGTTTGATCAAAAGGTATACCGCTCCATGATTGGTTCTTTACTTTATTTATGTGCATCTAGGCCAGATATTATGCTTAGTGTTTGCATGTGTGCTCGATTCCAAGCGGCACCAAAGGAATCGCATCACTTAGCTGTGAAGCGAATTCTTCGATATTTGGCTTACACCCCAACATTAGGATTATGGTATCCAAAGGGCTCAGAGTTTGATCTAGTTGGATTCTCGGATGCTGATTATGCTGGTGACAAGGTGGATCGCAAGTCTACATCAGGAACATGTCACTTTCTGGGACGATCACTTGTTTGTTGGTATTCAAAGAAGCAGAACTGTGTATCACTCTCCACTGCTGAATCTGAATACATTGCTGCTGGATCTTGCTGCGCTCAGCTTCTATGGATGAAGCAAACACTCAAGGACTATGGCATCCATCTGAAACAAGTACCACTCTATTGTGACAACGAAAGCGCCATCAAGATTGCCAACAACCCAGTTCAGCACTCGAAGACAAAGCATGTTGAAATTCGTCATCACTTTCTCAGAGATCATGTCATGAAGGAAGATATTGATATCATACACGTCAACACTGAAGAGCAACTGGCAGATATCTTCACAAAGCCCTTGGGTGAGAAAAGGTTTTGCAAGTTACGGTGTGAGCTAATATCTTGGAATCCTCAAATGTCCTGTGACCAGGCACACATCCTAACACTTATGCATGTTGATGACTTAGATGTGCAACACACGAAGTAAATTATATCTTCAATCAATGAAGACTTACATTCTAAGTGTGAATACATTAACGCGGAATTTGACTTCAGAGCGCCATGATAATTGTGCGCTGTGTCTGGGTCTAATACTTCCTATACGGTGGGTAACGCCACCACCAAATTCTTCTGTTTGAAGTGTTTTTCTCATGGCTTTACATTTGCTATGTCTTTGCATTTGGGTTGTCTTCAATGTCAACATGTCTTCATGATTATCTTCACTATGTTGATTTGGTTGTATTCTGATATATACATATATTAGTGTTCTGTCCTCTACAACATTCACTTATAGCTATGTCTTCTCGTTTGAATCTTTTGAACTAAGTGAATGTGATCGGACCCTAACCTCTCTATGCTTTCTACCTCAAACTCTATCTATCCAAATCATATGCATTCTGTTGAAACCATCGAATGTCTTCTCTGCGTCCTTGTCAGCAGAAGATACAGAGACAAACATTAAATCTGTTTTAAATGTTCAATTCTTATTGCCTGAAACCCGGAGAAGTCGGAATGACCATCCGACAGTCCAGGCGGGCGTGGGAACGTGGGACAACTCCCAATGTGTTGCATGTTCGCCACGTGTCCCTCAGATGTGAACCGCCAGGGTGTTGGAAATATGCCCCAGAGGCAATAATAAAATGGTTATTATTATATTTCCTTGTTCATGATAATTGTCTATTGTTCATGCTATAATTGTGTTATCCGCAAATCGTAATACATGTGTGAACACATAGACCATAACATGTCCCTAGTGAGCCTCTAGTTGACTAGCTCGTTGATCAATAGATGGTTACGGTTTCCTGACCATGGACATTGGATGTCATTGATAACAGGATCACATCATTAGGAGAATGATGTGATGGACAAGACCCAATCCTAAGCATAGCACTAGATCGTGTAGTTCGTTTGCTAAAGCTTTTCTAATGTCAAGTATCATTTCCTTAGACCATGAGATCGTGCAACTCCCAGATACCGTAGGAATGCTTTGGGTGTACCAAACGTCACAACGTAACTGGGTGGCTATAAAGGTGCACTACAGGTATCTCCAAAAGTGTCTGTTGGGTTGGCACGGATCGAGACTGGGATTTGTCACTCCGTATGACGGAGAGGTATCTCTGGGCCCACTCAGTAATGCATCATCATAATGAGCTCAATATGTGACTAAGTAGTCCGTCACTGGATCATGCATTACAGAACGAGTAAAGTGACTTGCCGGTAACGAGATTGAACGAGGTATTGGGATACCGACGATCGAATCTCGGGCAAGTAACGTACCGATTGACAAAGGGAATTGTATACGGGATTGCTTGAATCCTCGACATTGTGGTTCATACGATGAGATCATCGTGGAACATGTGGGAGCCAACATGGGTATCCAGATCCCGCTGTTGGTTATTGGCTAGAGAGCTGTCTCGGTCATGTCTGCATGATTCCCGAACCCGTAGGGTCTACACACTTAAGGTTCGATGACGCTAGGGTTATAAGGAAGATTTGTATGTGATTACCGAATGTCGTTCGGAGTCCCGGATGAGATCCCAGACGTCACGAGGAGTTCCGGAATGGTCCGGAGGTGAAGATTTATATATGGGAAGTCATCATACGGTCACCGAAAATATTCGGGGGTATACCGGTATTGTACCGGGACCACCGGAGGGGCCACCTGCCCCGGAGGGCCTTATGGGCTGTAGGTGGAAGGGAACCAGCCCCTAAGTGGGCTGGGCGCCAAACCCCCTAGGGCCCATGCGCCTAGGGTTGGGGGGAACCCTAAAGGGGGCGCCCCCCTTGCTTGGGGGGCAAGCCCCCTCTCCCTTGGCCGCCGCCCCCCCTCTAGATCTCATCTAGAGGGGCCGGCCCCCTTCCCCCTTCTCCCTATAAATGGAGGGGTGGAGGGAGGGCTGCAGCACCACATCCAAGGCGCAGCCCCTCCCCTCCCCAACACCTCTCCTCCTCCGCGTGAGCTTGGCGAAGCCCTGCCGGAGAACTGCCACTCCATCACCACCACACCGTCGTGCTGCTGTTGGAGCCCTCTTCCTCAACCTCTCCCTCCTCCTTGCTGGATCAAGGCACGGGAGACGTCACCGGGCTGCACGTGTGTTGAACGCGGAGGTGCCGTTGTTCAGCGCTAGGATCGGAATCCACCGCGATATGAATCGCTACGAGTACGACTCCCTCATCCGCGTTCTTGCAACGCTTCCGTCTCGCGATCTTCAATGGTATGAAGATGCACTCCCCTCTCTCTCGTTGCTAGTTACTCCATAGATTGATCTTGGTGATGCGTAGAAATTTTTTAATTTCTGCAACAATCCCCAACAGTGGCATCATGAGCTAGGTCTATGTGTAGTTTCTATGCACGAGTAAAAAACAAGTTGTTGTGGGCGTCGATTTTGTCAATTTACTTGCCGTTACTAGTCTTATCTTGATTCGGCGGCATCATGGGATGAAGCGGCCCGGACAGACCTTACACGTACGCTTACGTGAGACAGGTTCCACCGACTAACATGCACTAGTTGCATAAGGTGGCTAGCGGGTGTCTGTCTCTCCCACTTTAGTCGGATCGGATTCGATGAAAAGGGGCCTTATGAAGGGTAAATAGAAATTGGCATATCACGTTGTGGTTTTGGTGTAGGTAAGAAACGTTCTTGCTAGAAACCTATAGCAGCCACGTAAAAATTTGCAACAACAATTAGAGGACGTCTAACTTGTTTTTGCAGCATGTGTCATGTGATGTGATATGGCCAGAAGAATGTGATGAATGATATATGTGATGTATGAGATTGATCATGTTCTTGTAATAGGAATCACGACTTGCATGTCGATGAGTATGACAACCGGCAGGAGCCATAGGAGTTGTCTTAATTTATTTATGACCTGCGTGTCAACTTAAACGTCATGTAATTACTTTACTTTATTGCTAACCGTTAGCCATAGTAGTAGAAGTAATAGTTGGCGAGACAACTTCATGAAGACACGATGATGGAGATCATGGTGTCATGCCGGTCACGATGATGATCATGGCACCCCGAAGATGGAGATCAAAAGGAGCAAAATGATATTGGCCATATCATGTCACTATTTGATTGCATGTGATGTTTATCATGTTTTACATCTTATTTGCTTAGAACGACGGTAGCCTAAATAAGTTGATCTATCACTAAAATTTCAAGAATTGTGTTCCCCCTAACTGTGCACCGTTGCCAAAGTCCGTTGTTCCGAAGCACCACGTGATGATCGGGTGTGATAGGTCCTAACGTTCGCATACAACGGGTGTAAGCCAGATTTACACACGCAATACACTTAGGTTGACTTGACGAGCCTAGCATGTACAGACATGGCCTCGGAACACGGAAGACCGAAAGGTCGAACATGAGTCGCATAGAAGATACGATCAACATGAAGATGTTCACCGATGATGACTAGTCCGTCTCACGTGATGATCGGACACGGCCTAGTTGACTCGGATCATGTATCACTTAGATGACTAGAGGGATGTCTGTCTGAGTGGGAGTTCATTAATAATTTGATTAGATGAACTCAATTGTCATGAACTTAGTCTAAAATCTTTACAATATGTCTTGTAGATCAAATGGCCCACGCTAATGTCAACCTCAACTTCAACGCGTTCCTAGAGAAAACCAAAGCTGAAAGACGATGGTAACAACTATACGGACTAGGTCCAGAACTTGAGGATCATCCTCATAGCTGCCAAGAAAGCATATGTCCTTGAAAAACCGCTAGGTGAAGCACCCGTCCCAGCAAACCAACACGTTATGAATGCTTGGCAAACACATGTTGATGATTACTCCCTGGTTCAGTGCGGCATGCTTTACAGCTTAGAACCAGGGCTCCAAAAGCGTTTTGAGCAGCACGGAGCATATGAGATGTTCCAAGAGCTGAAAATGGTTTTCCAAGCTCATGCCCGGGTCGAGAGATATGAAGTCTCCGACAAGTTCTATAGTTGTAAGATGGAGGAGAATAGTTTTGTCAGCGAGCACATACTCAAAATGTCTGGGTTGCACAACCGCTTATCTCAGCTGAGAGTTAATCTCCCGGATGATGCGGTCGTTGACAGAATCCTTCAGTCGCTTCCACCTAGCTACAAGAGCTTTGTGATGAACTTCAATATGCAAGGGATGGAAATGACCATTCCTTAGGTATATTCAATGCTGAAATCAGCGGAGGTGGAGATCAAAAAGGAACATCAAGTGTTGATGGTGAATAAAACCACTAAGTTCAAGAAAGGCAAGGGTAAGAAGAACTTCAAGAAAGACGGCAAGGGAGTTGCCGCGCCCGGTAAGCAAGCTGCCGGGAAGAAGACAAAGAATGGACCCAAGCCTGAGATTGAGTGCTTTTATTGCAAGGGAAACGGTCACTAGAAGCGGAACTGCCCCAAGTACTTAGCGGATAAGAAGGCCGGCAATACCAAAGGTATATGTGATATACATGTTATTGATGTGTACCTAACCAGCGCTCGTAGTAGCTCCTGGGTATTTGATACCGGTGCGGTTGCTCATATTTGTAACTCAAAGCAGGAGCTGAGGAATAAGCGGAGACTGGCGAAGGACGAGGTGACGATGCGCGTCGGGAATGGTTCCAAGGTCGATGTGATCGCCGTCGACACGGATTAGTTTTAAACCTCAATAATTGTTATTTAGTGCTAGCTTTGAGCATGAACATTGTATCTGGATCTCGTTTGATGCGAGATGGCTACTCATTTAAATCCGAGAATAATGGTTGTTCTATTTATATGAGAGATATGTTTTATGGTCATGCCCCGCTGGTCAATGGTTTATTCTTAATGAATGTCGAACGTGATGTTACACATATTCATAGTGTGAATGCCAAGAAATGTAAGGTTGATAATGATAGTCCCACATACTTGTGGCACTGCCGCCTTGGTCACATTGGTGTCAAACGCATGAAGAAACTCCATGCAGATGGACTTTTGGAGTCTCTTGATTATGAATCATTTGACACGTGCGAACCATGCCTCATGGGCAAAATGACCAAGACTCCGTTCTCCGGAACAATGGAGCGAGCAACCAACTTATTGGAAATCATACATACTAATGTGTGCGGTCCAATGAGCATTGAGGCTCGCGGTGGCTATCGTTATGTTCTCACCCTCACTGATGACTTGAGTAGATATGGGTATGTCTACTTAATGAAACACAAGTCTGAGACCTTTGAAAAGTTTAAGGAATTTTAGAGTGAGGTTGAGAATCAACGTGACAGGAAAATAAAGTTCTTACGATCAGATCGTGGAGGGGAATATTTGAGTCACGAATTTGGCACACACTTAAGGAAATGTGGAATTGTTTCACAACTCATGCCGCCTGGAACACCTCAGCGTAATGGTGTGTCCGAACGTCGTAATCGCACTCTATTGGATATGGTGCGATCTATGATGTCTCTTACTGATCTACCGCTATCATTTTGGGGTTATGCTTTAGAGACTCCCGCATTCACTTTAAATAGGGCTCCGTCGAAATCCGTTGGGACGACACCGTATGAATTATGGTTTGGAAAGAAACCTAAGCTGTCGTTTCTTAAAGTTTGGAGATGCGATGCTTATGTCAAGAAACTTCAACCTGAAAAGCTCGAACCCAAGTCGGAAAAATGCGTCTTCATAGGATACCCTAAGGAAACCATTGGGTATACCTTCTACCTCAGATCCGAAGGCAAGAGCTTCGTTGCTAAGAATGGGTCCTTTCTGGAGAAAGAGTTTCTCTCGAAAGAAGTAAGTGGGAGGAAAGTGGAACTTGATGAGATGACCCCTCTCGAACCAGAAAGTAGCGCAGCACAAGAAAATGTTTCTGTGGTGCCTGCACCGACTAGAGAGGAAGTTAATGATGACGATCATGATCAAGTTACCACTGAACTTCGTAGGTCCAAAAGGACACGTTCCGCACTAGAGTGGTACGGCAACCCTGTCATGGAAATCATGTTGTTGGACAACGGTGAACCTTCGAACTATGAAGAAGCAATGGCAGGCCCAGATTCCAACAAATGGCTTGAAGCCATGCAATCCGAGATAGGATCCATGTATGAAAACAAAGTATGGACTTTGACAGACTTGCCCGATGATCGGCGAGCGATAGAAAATAAATGGATCTTTAAGAAGAAGACGGACGCGGATGGAAATGTTACCATCTATAAAGCTTGACTTGTCGCTAAGGGTTATCGACAAGTTCAAGGAGTTGACTACGATGAGACCTTCTCACCCGTAGCGAAGCTGAAGTCCGTCCGAATCATGTTAGCAATTGCCGCATTCTACGATTATGAAATATGGCAAATGGACGTCAAAACGGCATTCCTTAACGGCTTCCTTAAGGAAGAATTGTATATGATGCAGCCGGAAGGTTTTGTCGATCCTAAGAATGCTGACAAGGTATGCAAGCTCCAGCGCTCAATCTATGGGCTGGTGCAGGCATCTCGGAGTTGGAACATTCGCTTTGATGAGATGATCAAAGCGTTTGGGTTTACACAGACTTATGGAGAAGCCTGTGTTTACAAGAAAGTGAGTGGGAGCTCTGTAGCATTTCTCATATTATATGTTGATGACATGCTATTGATGGGAAATGATATAGAATTCTTGGAAAGCATAAAGGCCTACTTGAATAAGTGTTTTTCAATGAAGGACCTTGGAGAAGCTGCTTACATATTAGGCATCAAGATCTATAGAGATAGATCGAGACGCCTCATAGGTCTTTCACAAAGCACATACCTTGACAAGATATTGAAGAAGTTCAATATGGATCAGTCCAAGAAGGGGTTCTTGCCTGTATTGCAAGGTGTGAGATTGAGCACGGCTCAATGCCCGACCACGGCAGAAGATAGAGAAAAGACGAGTGTCATCCCCTATGCCTCGGCCATAGGGTCTATTATGTATGCCATGCTGTGTACCAGACCTGATGTAGACCTTGCTGTAAGTTTGGTAGGAAGGTACCAAAGTAATCCCGGCATGGAACACTGGACAGCGGTCAAGAACATCCTGAAGTACCTGAAAAGGACTAAGGATATGTTTCTCGTTTATGGAGGTGACGAAGAGCTCATCGTAAAGGGTTACGTCGATGCTAGCTTCGACACAGATCTGGATGACTCTAAGTCACAAACCGGATACATGTATATTTTGAATGGTGGGGCAGTCAGCTGGTGCAGTTGCAAGAAAGCGTGGTGGCGGGATCTACATGTGAAGCGGAATAGATGGCAGCCTCGGAGGCAGCACATGAAGCAATCTGGATGAAGGAGTTCATTGCCGACCTAGGAGTTATTCCCAATGCATCGGGGCCGATGACTCTCTTCTGTGACAATAGTGGTGCTATTGCCCTTGCCAAGGAGCCTAGGTTTCACAAGAAGACCAGGCACATCAAGCGTCGCTTCAACTCCATTCGTGAAAATGTTCAAAATGGAGACATAGATATTTGTAAAGTGCATACGGATTTGAATGTCGCAGATCCGTTGACTAAACCTTTTCCACGGGCGAAACATGATCAACACCAAAACTCTATGGGTGTACGATTCATCACAATGTAACTAGATTATTGACTCTATTGCAAGTGGGAGACTGTTGGAAATATGCCCTAGAGGCAATAATAAAATGGTTATTGTCTATTGTTCATGCTATAATTATGTTATCAGGAAATCGTAATACATGTGTGAACACATAGACCATAACATGTCCCTGGTGAGCCTCTAGTTGACTAGCTCGTTGATCAATAGATGGTTACGGTTTCCTGACCATGGATATTGGATGTCATTGATAATGGGATCACATCATTAGGAGAATGATGTGATGGACAAGACCCAATCCTAAGCATAGCACTAGATCGTGTAGTTCGTTTGCTAAAGCTTTTCTAATGTCAAGTATCATTTCCTTAGACCATGAGATCGTGCAACTCCCGGATACCGTAGGAATGCTTTGGGTGTACCAAACGTCACAACATAACTGGGTGGCTATAAAGGTGCACTACAGGTATCTCCGAAAGTGTCTGTTGGGTTGGCACGGATCGAGACTGGGATTTGTCACTCCGTATGACGGAGAGGTATCTCTGGGCCCACTCGGTAATGCATCATCATAATGAGATCAATATGTGACTAAGTAGTTAGTCATGGGATCATGCATTACAGAACGAGTAAAGTGACTTGCCGGTAACGAGATTGAACGAGGTATTGGGATACCGACGATCGAATCTCGGGCAAGTAACGTACCGATTGACAAAGGGAATTGTATACGGGATTGCTTGAATCCTCGACATCGTGGTTCATCCGATGAGATCATCATGGAACATGTGGGAGCCAACATGGGTATCCAAATCCCGCTGTTGGTTATTGGCTAGAGAGCTGTCTCGGTCATGTCTGCATGATTCCTGAACCCGTAGGGTCTACACACTTAAGGTTCGATGATGCTAGGGTTATAAGGAAGATTTGTATGTGATTACCGAATGTTGTTCGGAGTCCCATATGAGATCCCGGACGTCACGAGGAGTTCCGAAATGATCCGGAGGTGAAGATTTATATATGGGAAGTCATCATACGGTCACCGGAAATATTTGGGGGTATACCGGTATTGTACCGGGACCACCGGAGGGGTTTCGGGGGTCCACCAGGAGGGTCCACCTGCCCCGGAGGGCCTTATGGGTTGTAGGTGGAAGGGAACCAGCCCCTAAGTGGGCTGGGCACCAACCCCCCTAGGGCCCATGCGCCTAGGGTTGGGGGGAACCCTAAAGGGGGCGCCCCCTTGCTTGGGGGGCAAGCCCCCTCCCCCTTGGCCGCCGCCCCCCTCTAGATCTCATCTAGAGGGGCCGGCCCCCTTCCCCCTTCTCCCTATAAATAGAGGGGTGGAGGGAGGGCTGCAGCACCACATCCAAGGCGCAGCCCCTCCCCTCCCCAACACCTCTCCTCCTCCGCGTGAGCTTGGCGAAGCCCTGCCGGAGAACTGCCACTCCATCACCACCACACCGTCGTGCTGCTGTTGGAACCCTCTTCCTCAACCTCCCCCTCCTCCTTGCTGGATCAAGGCGCGGGAGACGTCACCGGGCTGCACGTGTGTTGAACGCGGAGGTGCCGTTGTTCGGCGCTAGGATCGGAATCCACCGCGATCTGAATCGCTACGAGTACGACTCCTCATCCGCGTTCTTGCAACGCTTCTGTCTCACGATCTTCAACGGTATGAAGATGCACTCCCCTCTCTCTCGTTGCTAGTTACTCCATAGATTGATCTTGGTGATGCGTAGAAATTTTTAATTTCTGCAACGATCCCCAACACAGGGGCACCTGCGTAATTGCGCTGTGCCGTCCCTTTCCCTATAAATACACATCCAATCGCGGTCAAAGTCCTTCTGCCACCTCTCCACCTCGACAACCCTAGCGCAACCGCTAGCTCTCGACGACGCCGGCGACGAAGCGCTTAGCTGCCGCGACCTCTCCGACGCTGTCTTCACGCCGGCCGCAGACATCGTCTTCTCCGCCGCCGCCGTAGGTGTCCTCCGTGGCAAAGTTAGGGCACTGAAGATCGAAATTCTCAGCCTCATCTTCTACTCCGTCTAGCAGTTCATCGTGTGGTAAATTAAAACCCTGTTTTTACCGTCTTTTTGATCCTATAGATTCATCCTTTCTACCAAAAGTGGTTTCTGCCTCCACAAATTTGGATCTATCCTGTCTGCATCTCATATAATGCCTAGTATATTCACTTATGCTTCACACATGGTTAGATTCCTCACTTGTACTTATTCTTGGATTCGTACAAATCTGGAACCAACTCTCAACATATAAGTGAATGTCTTCGCGCTATGAGGTCAATGTCTTCTAAACTGATTTATCTTCAAAATCTTCTGAGAATGCATATGACCTCTTCCCCTTCCTTCGCATATCTAATGCTGTCATAGGTACATGTCCGTGGGAGAATCCCTTGGTTCTCATAGTCTGCATTCATTTGCAGAATTCTTACAACATCACATCAACTCTCCCGAAGCCAGTTCCTGTCTGACAAGCAGACGGAAGCCTTTGACAGTGTTGAAGCCATTCAGTCTGAACTTCATGGCAACAGAGAAGTCTGCAAGGAAGGGTGGCAGACAACGCCGTGGGAACACCTCAAGAGATTTGCCTCCTGACCTCTATGAGTTGTATAAGATAGATCCAGAGGAGGACTACAATCAGCGAAAAACCCGAATCCAATGGATTCGAAGATATTGGGCAGAACAATGGTACAAGTATAGGTTCGTGACCCAGGAATATGCTGAGAAGAATGCCATCAAGCGACCCTGGGGAGACATCTTGTACAAAAATCTTCCACCCAGGTCCAGAGCTGAAGCCATTGATCAAGGCTTCTACCCTTGCATGGTCCGTGGACACAGCCTGTAGATGCCGACCCATCTTCATTGCTATGGTGTCGTGACGACAATCTGTTCAAGCGCAACTTCCAGTTTGCCAAGAACTCGGCCAAAGAAAACAAGAAGTCGCGGGGATTAGACTTCAACCCCGGTCCCTCTGCTCCTCGTGCTGATGGCACACGCGAAGCTGAACCCAATCTTGTTGGGCCCTTCTACAACCTAGAAGGTCTCATCACTCATATTATGGTTCAAGGGACAGCCGTGGATGAACCTGCAGATGACGCTGATTCTGACGAAGCGCCTGCATCACCGAAGCCAAAGAAGCTGAAGAAACCTAAAGCTTCGAAGCCTTCCCCTGCACCAAAAGCTTCGCGAGTGAAGCCTCTGGCCACTGCTCCTCTTGCACCAAGTGTGCAGTCTGAAGATCTCTCACGCATCTCCAAGTCTGAGAAGAAGGAAAAGATGCCTATGCACACCACTGGTCCAGCTCTGACCCCTGCTGCTATTCTGAGGAACGAGAATGACGCCATTGATCTGTCAAGTGACGACGATCTTGCTGATGACGCTCTTGAGCAGCTGATAAAGAGCAAGCAAGAGGCAGAAATCTTCAATGATTTGCCTCCCTTTGACGTGGAAGTTTTGAGCAACTTCATTGATGAGTGGTTTGACACCCCCACTCTCAGCTTTGATGATCTACAACTTCCCATTGGCCTAAGCGTCTCCTTCCATGGCACCATTGCTCCTGAGCTGGCTCTTGCTCAGAAAATTGTTGAGCTGAAGCACAAGATCGATTATGAAAAGGCTCAGTTCAAGAAGCACATGGCCAAGCTCAGCGTGGCAGACGTCCAGAACTTCAAGGTCATGCTGCATGAGCTCAAGGAAGCGTTTCACAAGAAACGTGATGAAGCCAAACACTACAAAAAACAGACACTTCCGTGATGATACGTGTTTGCCACAGTAGGTCGCGTTTTTTGTCATGCATGTACATCCATGACAAATTTATGACAGAATCAAGATAGTCATACCTGTGCTGTTGTAGAAGTGTTCCATGACATTACCAAAATTATCATCACGGAAGTGTCCACTTCCATGACGATAAATCGCGCGTCACAGAAGTGCTTTTGTCAAGGGTGACCGACACGTGGCATCCATCGTAACGGAACGCCGTTAAGCTATCGGGTCGGGTTTTGGATCCGGTAACCCGTTAACAGCCCCGACCAATGGGGATTTTCCACGTGTAAAATCATCATTGGCTGGAGGAGACACGTGTCAGGTCCGCGTTGGCACAGGTGTCACTCATCCAATGGGCGAGACGCGCCTATGATATGTTGACACGTGGACCGGCCCATCAAGTTTAAATGGCCGGCCCAACTAAAGGCCCACAAGATTTTGCGGACCATAATGGGCCGGCCCAGCTAAAGGCCCACGAGATTTTACGGACCATAATGGGCTGGCCCAACTAAAGGCCCACAAGATTTTACGGGCCATAATGGGCCGGCGCAGGTAAAGGCCCACAAGATTTTTGTGTGCCATAATGGGCCGGCCCAGGTAAAGGCCCACAAGATTCTTGCGGATCATAATGGGCCGGTCCAGCTAAAGGCCCATGAGATTTCGCCGACATTAATGGGCCGGCCCAGCTATAGGCCCACAAGATTTTGAGGACCCTAGTAGGCCGGCCCATTAACTGGCTGCCATGTTTTGGGCCAAATGCCGGCCCATATTTGATCCGGTCCATTAATGGCCTGCCACGCTCCGGGCCTAATAGTGGCCCATATGAGATCCGGCCTGTTAAAAGCCTACCACGTTCTGGGCCAAATTACGGCCCAGATTAGGTCCGGCCCTTTAAGAGGCTTTGGGCTGAATTATGGCCCATATCAGATTCGGTCCGTCAACTGGACACTATGCTTTTGGGCCCACTTGCTAAAGGCCCACTTAGTAATTCGACCTGATATTAGTTTTGGCCTGTTAAGGGCCCGTTTAACATTTCGGCCCTATATTAATTTCGGCCTGTTAAAAGCCCGTCATATAGTTGGGCCTAACTACGGCCCGGTTTGCATCCGGCCTGCTCGCAGCTGATATCTGATTGGGCCAAACAAGGACCGAGACAATTTTGGCCTGTTAAAAGCCCATGATTTGATTCGCACAATCATGGGCCGGGGTTTATTTCGGGCTGCTGCCAGCCTGTGAGCTGTTCGGCACGTTTCAGGCCCAACCTACATCGTGATTGCATGACTGTCGAGAGGTTGGTGCGACATATGCCAACGGGTGGCTTATCATTGTGGGTGCCAATAAGACGTCGCCGGTGCCTGGAAACGGGATGAGGCGAAGACATGCACGCCGGCGGATCTTACCCAGGTTCGGGGCTCTCCGAGGAGATAACACCCCTAGTCCTGCTCTGCGGGGTCTCCGCATGATCACTAGATCAGTAAAAGTAGCTACAATCGCTCCTAGAGCTGTTGGGTTCGAGGGAGAAGAAGAACAAGGCTAGCTCTCACTTCTCTCTCTCTATGGTGTGTGTGCTATGCTCAGAAGCCAACCCTTTGCATGGGTGCTCCGGGGGTTTATATAGGCCTACCCCCCGAGGGTATAATTGTAATCCGGCTGGGCTCTGGTCCCAGCCATCAGTGTCTACGCTCGCCGGCTTCTCCGCTGGTCGTTGGGGCCTGCCGACTAGTGGGTCCTGCCGGCTGCCGGCCTCTTGGTCGACAGGCCGGCCCCACCGCCTAGGATCTTGTCGGTGGCTGCTTACTGTAGCCTCGCCCCTGATGACGAGGGCGTTGTTGAGGAAATCGTGGCTACAGTGGGCCGCCTCGAGGGTCCTCACTGTAGCCTTACCTCGTCTTGTCTGCTTAATGGGGCGCATGCTTCGAGGGAGGGGGTAGCCGCCTTCTGGGGGCCGGCTGCGCCCTTGGCCGACTAGGGGAGGCCGGGCCGCCTCCGCGCTTCTCTCTGGCCGAGGGGACCCGCCGCCCGTGGGTCGTACGGGAGTCTGTCGTGGATGACGTTGAGGCTAGCATGGCTACAGTGCCGAGCCGAACGGGAGACCGCCGTCCCGTATGGCCTCCTGTGGCCATGCCTGCCTCGGGCTTCGGGGGTAGTGGGCCGCACTGTGGCCACACCCCGTCTTGTCACCGTTATGTGGGTGTAGCTTTGGTGGTTGTGGTCTCGGCCAGCTTCTTGGAGTCGGCGCTCTTCGAGGCCGGCTTCCTGGAGTCGGCCACCCCGCGGATATCCTTGGGGGGGGGGAGGTTGCTGAGGCTGGGCCGCCTCCCGTGAGTCGGCTTCGGGGGTAGCTGGCCAGGGGAGGTGGTCCGATGCTTGGAGTGCTTGGAGGCCCAAAGGCCTGATAATTTTTCAGAAGAACCAGGGGTAGTCGGTGAGGTTACCCGTGGCCATTTACTCCGACAATAACAGCCCAATTATGTACCGTAATTTTACGGTTTGGCCGGTTTACTGCGAAGACAGGATATATATACAGTAAAATAACTGCAGCATCGTGAATAAGAAAAAACCTAGACTATACAATAAACAAATTACGGCATATTACATCCACTGGGCATCAAAGTTCGCCACTATGATAATAAAGCACAAGCAGACAGCAGATTACATACACTAGGCATCAAAGATCGCCACCAGTGCAAATAAACACGCCGACAAAATAATATACAAAACCGACAACACTTCAATAGAGTTCAAGAAAGGTTAGCCCTGCTGGGGAGCTGCAGCGCAAGCAGCTGAGCAAGATGATGAGACTGCGCTTGTTCAACACTTATATCTTCCTCACTCTGAAAGATAAACAAGCAGACAGATGACAGGTTTTGCACATAAAAGTATCAGTGCTGACAATTCATCACATTTCTTACTAACGAATAAAGTGACACAGCCTAAAATTGCATTAACACAATATGGTATTGTTCAGGTCAAGACATGACAGGAAATGACATTGTCAAGGAGTTGGCAGCTTCACGACACCACTGGATTACAGATCAAGAACTCATAAGTATCAATGGTTAGTGTGCTGTCAATTTATACCATTTCAGATTGGCAAATAAAGAGACGGTTTAAATAATAGTAGAATGATATGACATTGTTCATAGTTAAGACATTGCAGAATATGACATTGTGCTGTAGTGGGTAGGTTCACCACACCACTGGATTACGGATGAAGAACAGAAGCATACATGCAGTGCAAAAGAAGATCACTTGCTCTGTATAGTTTAATTTACATGGTATGAAGAAGGAACTTGGTTGTACAACTGAAAACTTAAATTGAGAAAGGACAAACTTTTGTTTATGAACTACATAATAAACTTTAAACAAGCAATTTGATGCAAACACCAAAAATAAACAGCTGTTGCAGTCATGCCTAACCAAATATATACAACAAAGTTTGAAGGCTTGAGATGGACAAACTTACATTATTGGTGAAGACAGGCTCTATAAAGGCCTTGTCCATGCTGATGGGGGGGGGCAATTCAAGAAGTTTACCACATAATCTTCTTCAAAAGCATTGCCTTTATTCTACATTTTGTTAAGAGTAAATATAGATGTGATAATATACGAAAAAATGGAGAATATTTAAGATAAGATGAAGAGTGATGCTACATAACCAAGTAGCTATAAATGTAAGTGCAGCGATACATGCAAAAGGTACAACCAAGAGCAATGCACAGCTAAACTTCTTCAGTACCAACCTTATGGTAAGAGTAAATATAGATCTGATGTGTAGAAAATGGAGGGCAAAGGAAAATAAGCTGTAGAGTGATGGTACATGAACAACTACCTGTCATTATAAGTACACTGATAAAGGACATCATGTACTTAACAGAACAATGCAGAGCTAAAAAACATTGGCATTGGATATATTCTACACTAATGTAACCATTCATACAGATCAGATAATTTGGAGCGAACAATTGATAAGCAAGCTACCATGCATACTGCTGTCACATAATGAACCAGGTATGTACGCAAGTACAGTGATATAGGACAATAGGTACTAACAAGAGCAAAGCAGCGGGCAGCATATTTGCGATATCCTATCATTCTTGTCAAACCGGAATTCTTCTTCGAGCAGATTTCCTGCAAAAAAGATCTGTAAGGCACATGCGGAAAAGTAGAAGTTCAAATTGTCATGTGATTTCATAGGCAGTACCTCATCCTGGGAACGAGACCAGTGCATAACAAGGTTTTTCCATTCAATGTCTTCTAAATTTAGCACAGGAGACTTCACCGGAAATTCGTTTATAGACTTGCCATCAAAGTGTGATTTGCTCAGGTAACACCGATACTGCTGTAATGCTTCCTTGAAAAGCACAAGCAAGCTTTGCTCGTCATGACTATCCAGATTGACCCTCGCCTAGTTACAACAATGTAATGTAAATCATTGATGTGTTCAATCAGCAGAAAACAGGAAAATAATAACCATGAATAATAGCACTTACACGTAAGTTGGACAGGAAGATGTGAAAATGGTGTTTGTCTTCACAATAATCTTCCCATGATGGGAATATATGCACGTAGTCCCTAACAACATTGAAAGTATTGTCTTTTAAACTGGGAATAAATGGAATGGGGTTCCAATCTGCAGGAATTGGCCGTCTCTGCAGTTGGGATAGGTCTTCGGCCGGTGGACTTGCTGTACTTTTTGCTGGAGTGGGATTTTTCTGTGGTACAGCTGGTGCTATGGCAAATGAAATTGGTATACCTTTTGCTGGAGTGCAGGTCCTGTGTGGTGGGGCTAGTGGTGTGGCCAGTGAAGTATGGGTACAGTCTGCTGGAGTCGGTCCTACGTTTTTTGTCAAAGGGTTGTATAGCCAATATAAGTGGGGTGCTGTCTAATTTCTCCGGCACCACCATGTTTTTCAAGGACTTTGCTGGTGCTCCTTCAGGTTCGGCAATCACCCTCTTCCTTTTTGATGTCTGATGCACAAGAACAGCATTTGAGTGGAAAAACATGGTATGATGACGGATGGAATATGTATTGATAATGGATGGGCATGGCATCTCGACATACATGATGAGTAAACTAAGCAGATGGCGGTGCAACAAAGTAGAAGAAATGCAAGACAACATATGCAAGATACCCGCAATCAATAAAACATTGCCAAATTAGAACAGGCACCTTGATGGGTGAACAGGACAGGCCATCTGCCTTTGACTCCTCGAGGTTAGAATAATCATTAGGATCATATTCTGAACAAGAATCAACAGGTGGGGAGCGTATGAGTTTCATTGCATCCAGAATGGCACTCAATGCCTTGGTGCCAATTTTGTAAGTCATTGCAGTGTTTAGCTTCAAGAGTGGACTGCTGCTAGTGCGACACAAAGCAGCTACACAGATCATAGTGTAGATATAACGGGAAAACCTTAAGCATCAGAGTAAAATCAGCAAAGTGGAACTTGCTGGAATATATGTGCTAGTATTGCCGGTACGGCTAGAAAGGCTTCGGATACCAGCTCTCTTCAAGTGAAGGTGCGGTACTGTTAATATCAGTGTAAATCTCAAAGGCGACACAGCTCCCCGCATTTCCTTGCTATTCTTATAGGATTCAAGTGGACAGGCCACTACAAATCCTATTCCTATGTTTACAAGATCCTACGAATCAAAGAGGCTCAAAGTGTCCATCACAACCGACCGTATAGACCTCTACACTGCAAATGTCCCGGCTCATCTTCAGTACAAGGAACATACTGTACTACTATCATACTCCCTCCGTTCCAAAATGTAAGTCTTGGTAGAGATTTCCACTATGGATCACATACAGATGTATCCAGATACATTTTAGAGTGTAGATTCACTCATTTTGCTCCATATGTAGTCCATGGTGGAATCTATACAAAGACTTGTATTTAGGAACGGAGAGAGTACATATTAAAGAAGAACGGAAGAGGAACATGGTAAACAAGAGCAAGCAGATTTTGGATAATAAAATGTTGGTTGCGCAGTGCCCACACATGATGAACCAGAGCGCATTAAGAATGCAACTCCCAGCTGTCTCTCGACCATTTCAGGTGGTTGGATGAAGATCCTACGTCTCCTAACCCTTCTTCTTCCTCGTCTCTGATTCTTCCATACAGAACACCGCACGGGCCGCCGGCCGGACCACCGGCCCCCACCGCCTGTGTTCCTCCACCACCCCCCCCCCACCCCGCCCCAACCCCCACCCGCGTCGAGTTTTCTTCGTTCGGCGAGGCCCCATAACCACCCGAGCCCCTTCGATCGCACCGGCGAACTCCGGCGAGCTCTGAAAAATCAACTGGCCCAATTTTGAAATTTAGTCTACTGTGATTTAACTAGTGTGGAATATAAAAGGGCAAAACCATAAGCATTGGGAGTATAGTGTTGAGCGTGCGATGGCGGATCTGAAGGTGCAAACCGGACAAAGGCAACTTCGCAACCAAGACAAGAAATCAGAGTAAAGCAGTGGCGATCTATTTTCTTGCTGCGATAAATAAGTTGAGCAGATACGAAAGAGTACCGCCTCTGGTGTGGCGCCGTGCACGCATCTGCTGAGAATTTGACGGTGTTGCGGTAGCGATGGCTGTCGGTGGCGTGGAAGCAGATCTAGTAGGGTAGACGGTGGCGGCGGGGCGCGGTGGACGAGACGGTCGTAGGAGCGGCGCCGGCAAGGTGGACAACGGCGGGGATGAAGCGAGAGGACATGATGCAAGGATCCCGGTCCGAAGCCGTGGATGAGAGAGGTCGATCTCTTGTATGGACGGTGGCGTCGGGGTATCAGCTCCGGCATGTGGAGGAGGACGGCGGCGGACGGAGGAGGGTGGGGGTGGAGAGGGTGTTTTGGCGCCCACGGAGTACGAATGGGGTAAAGGGAGGTAGAGAGGAAGGGGGGAACCATGTATTCAGGGCGCGCTTGTCTCAAATGCGAGGAAATTTACAAACTTAGCCCCCGTTTCAAATTTCTACTACATCACAACAACATTAGTCGGTTGGGGATAGGACGGTAATCTCGCATACACCGAATATTTGCCGACGAGAGTTTGTTTTTGGCGCCCACCGTGTATGAATATGAATCGGGGAGGGAGTCGATTTCGGCCGAGGACACACTGTGTTTTGGCGCCCACCGTGTATGAATCCGGGTGAGAGGCGGTTACGTCACGTTTGGGTGAAATTACAAACCTACCCCTATCGAAACCTATAGAAATCCAGCAGATAGGCTTTGCGTGGCAGGGATAGGCAGTAGTGATTTCCATCTCGCAGATTTTGGTTTCGGGCGGTTACTGCGACTTTCCCCGCTTCGTTCAAATTTTGCAGAGTGCACGTTTACCGTGCCAACTCAATTCGAATCCCGTTTGTATTCTATTTTTTTCGGGCGGGATCCATTTTCAATTGGAATTACATTCTATATACATCATTTTTTATATATACTTTCAAAAGCACAACAAAGAATTCTGCTCCTTTATATGTATAATATGATTTACAAATACAACGATCTCGAAATCTTAAGGTTGAATTCGAAAAAATTTAACCAAATTATGTTCTACTAAAATGTATGGATCAGTAATATCTACATATTAAATAACATAGATGTGCGTGAATTCATATGAGTATGCATGTTTGATAGATCAATTTTGGTTCGAGTATGGATTACATGTATCATCATCTCGAATTCAAATATTTGAATCCCTTTTTTGTTCACTCCTTTCACGCCCATCTCTCTCGCATGCATGCTCCTTCAGGTAGCTATCACTCTCTTTTCTCCAGCTCACCCGCACGCTCACTTCATGTTTCTCCTATCCTCGCAAACATGGTCTCTCGACGTCTCCCTTGAGAAGTGTCACACTCTCCCTATCATTATACATTACACGGTTTTCATTATCTCTCACGTCTCTACTGTTCTCTGGTATCACTCGGTACCTAAGCTTTCTTTTTCACCGCCACACACACAGTCTCCACTCGTCTTTCACTTTGTCTTTCTCTCTATGGGATTCTCTCACACACCCTATATGTCTCTACATATGACTCATACCACTAAAATTACTCTCTCTCTCTCTCCTGTAGACACAACATTTGTTGCGGTCTCCTTTTCGTCTCCATCCCAGACTGACATTATTCATTTGTTTACCGATCAGACAACCCCGACTACCGTCTCCTCTCTCTCTCACAGACACACACACACAACTCCTGCTTCCACTCCCCTTCCCGACTACCGTCTCTCTCTCACACACACAAAACTCTCGCTTTCGCACCCCGACTCGTATTTCTCTCACAAACATTTATCGACTAGCTAGCCTCTAGATAGGTTTATACACCCGCACACTCGTGCTTCCACCATCGCATACATGTCTCTCTCCCGCTCCTTGTATCTATGTAGATTTTTCTTCCCTTCTTGAGACACGCCCTCTCGATCGTGCACACACACACTATCGCCTCATTTTAAGCTGATACCTATCGCACACACACTCCTTGTGTCTTTGTCACACATGCACTCCGTCCTCCTCCACTCTCCCTCTCTCTCACACACACATGGGCTTTTTGCAACAACTAGCAAGATGCCCATGCGTTGCACGGAACATCAAGATGCATTTGTATGAGTAGTTTATCTTGTGGGGGAAAAGGATGAACGAGGGAAGGCCTTATTTGCAAATGTGGAGAGGGGTGTGGGTATCTTTTTGCAAAATTGCCATAGTTTCCTTCCTATCCGTCAGATATAGATCGGACGGCCTATATTGCAGGATGGCAGGCACACGATCATCACCGACAATGCTTTTTATAAGAGTAGGGATAAAAAATAGAGTTGGTGATGATGGTGGGCCTGCCATCCTGCAATGTAGGTCGTCCGATTTATATCTGACGGATAGGAAGGAAAATATGGCAATTTACCCGCACTCTTCACCACATTTGCAGATAAGGCCTTCCCTCGTTCATCCTTTTCTCCCACAAGATCTTGATGTTCCGTGCAACGCACGGGCATCTTGCTAGTAAGAGTAGAAATTAGACATATACCACTTCTCGAATCTTGAAACCAACAACATTCCTCCCTTATCTCATCAAAACCGCCAAAGGAATATATTTTGAGTGAAACATAACATATTTTTAGTGATATACGTATTTCAAAACTAGACTTTTTTCTATCAAATCGGTGAATATGTATTAATCTACTTTGATCGTGTGGCAACGCATTGGCACATTGCTAGTAGTTATTATAATTTTTTGGACACCAGACAAACGGTGGAGTACATATACGAAGAGAAGAGGCGCACGCACGCAGTCGGCCTCTCGCTGTCTCGCACACATGAGTGTTACGTAAAGGCGACGTTAACAAATAAACCCTAAAACCCTAGGTGCACGATTGCTGCATTCGCGGGTACCGGGTACGTGGTGGAGCACCTTTGTAGGAATAGTCAGCTCGCGTGATAATTTGATCCGTAGGAGTTGATGGTCGGGACCACAGGTGAACGACTTGGAGCGCGGTGGCTCGCCAGTTGCCACAGATCGAGTAGCCACGTTTAAAATATCGTTTTTTAGCGGGGTTAAGAGTTCCGATTTTCAATGGCGCGTTATAAGTAGTAAGTAGTTTTTAGAACGATTGGTATGGAGCGAAAATGGAATTCATAGTACTACGTACCTCCTTGGCGTATGGTTGTATGGTTTTTTTTTGCGATGGAGGTTGTATGGGTTTATGTTGCGAGATGTTGAACCTGGTAGTTCTAGGGCAAATACTATGGTTTAGATTTAGATGCTGGTTTTCAGTAATGAAAATCGGAAGGGGAAACCCTTCTTTGATTAAAAAAAACTACTACCTCCATTCTGGTTTACTAGTCCCCATCGTACTTTGGGTCAAAGTTTGTCCACGAATTTTACTTGTAAAATGTGAATGGAAAACGAGATTTTGTTATACCCAAACAAAAAAGGACTGGAGGGAGTGATTGCTCTGACACGGACGCGACCTCTCATAGCGCAGGCATTGAACCGGCGCGCCGGCCAAGAGGGCCGCACTCGCTGCAGGCCCGGCTGAGCACGCCTCCTCGCCGCGTGCAACCAGCTTAAGACTGCCCCGCCTGCCTTCATTGAATCCGCGCGTGTGCCGGCAACACGTCCTTCCGCGAGCCGGCAGGCATTTTAGAACACAAAAAATGACTAAAATATAATTAATTTACGCATGGTCTTGACTTGTTGTGCTCGCACTGGTAGCAGGAACTAGTAGAGGATTTTCTTTATTTATAACTCTCCTCACATTTTTTTGGCTTTGAAGTGAATCATGGTTGTGGACATTATGTATGAATGTGCAGATATCTGTGAACATGAGTTTGATGTGGAAGTTGAACTTGGAATGTCGGGCTTGCGCGTGAACTATACCATGTCCAATGCTTCGTCTGTTATTGTTTGGAAAGTAATTGCTGTTATTACATGACCCGAAAAAAACATTTTGTGCCACATCAGTAGATGCACGGACATCACAACAGGCATGCTGACTGGATAAACATTTGAACCTAGCTATTATGAAGGAAATTTTGTATTGACAACAGTTTTAGATAGCAGGAGACGCCTAGCCTGCTCTGCCTCTGCTAGCTTATTTCTGGCTTCTTCCATCTCTTCTTTGGCTTGGGTGAAGAGAGCATCTGATTGCTCTTTTCGCTTCTTCAGGAACTCAGCTACATTCTCAAGGGCTGCTGCACGCTTTCTTTCAGCCTTTACTAATGCCACGAGGACACGAACAGCTGACGACTCCACCTGGCTTGTGTGTAATCCAGCATCATCTGGGAATTTGCACCTTGTGTCTAATCCAGCATCATTAGGGAACTGGCACCTTGTGTGTAATCCAGCCTCATTTTGGAAACATGATCTCGAGGTTGACCATACTTCCCTCCTCGCAGGAACTGCATCCTGACATGAAGTTACTTCTTTTTTAGATCAATACTCAGAGCAACCTAGATCCATTTAGTAGAAGCCAGATAAACAGAACTCGGAGAAGTGAATTCAAAAGGAAAATAAAATAAAAACAGACTACAAGGTGAGAACACCCACTTCCTACATCAAGCTAAAAACGAAAGCATTAGGACGATTAAGACTCTTCTTATTACACATCGAAGAACACCACGCTTAAGAGAAACAGAAACTACAACATATACACATCGAAGAACACGAGGCTACACGAAAGTAATTGAAAGGGTGTTACTTACCAAAGCTCGTTTTACAGGTTCGGTGCAGCTCCTCTTTAACTTGCCACGCTCCTTGAAGATGTCCCGAATATCCCGTGTTTGGTCTTCATTGCTCCTCTGCATGTTCGCACTCGTGGTTTTAAAATCTCAACATGGCAAGAAAAATATACTACTAGTAATACTCGCGCATCTTGTGGGCAACATTAAAGCACTCGTCTGCCATGTTAGAGCATCTCCAACAGAATCGCAACGCGCGGCGCTTTAAAAAAGCGTTTACAGTGCTGAGATCGAGAAGTAGATACTAGAGAGTAGAGGATAGTTCTCAGCATAGATAGATAAAAAAAGATAATTCAACTACTCCTCGTCGTCCGACTCCTCCTCGGTGATGTCCTCCTCCGACGTCTGACTGTAGGCGTGAAGATACCGATCGTCGTCGGATTCCCAGGGCGACGCTGCTCCTAGCCTCATGTTGAATTGAGCGTCCGCTTTTCGCCTACGCTTGTCCTCGCGATAGGCGGCTCGCTCCGCCCTCCTCTTATCCCTCTCCGCCCTCCTTTGCGCGTAGAACTCGCGCTCTTTGATGATGTCCTGCGGGAAGTGTTGGCGCCACAGCGCCATGGCTTCCTCGTCCATCTCGGCGATGCCGAGACGGTGCTCCCGCCTCCGGTTGTCGCGACGATCCTCGTCGGTGCTAAGCCGCGGCAGAGGCGCGAGCTCCTGCGCCCGCTCCCGCGTCGGCACGTTGGGGAAGTTCAATGTTCTATGAGGCCACCGGAGGCGCCACACCGCCGCGTCGTACGCGCGGGCGGCCTCGTTGGCGGTGTCGAAATTGCCGAGGCCGAGGCGCATCCCGCGGAACCGGATCTCGGCGGAGAAGCCGCCGGAGGGGCGCGCGCGGACGCCGCGGTATCCCCAAGTTTCCCGGCGACGCGGCGGCATGGTGGCGCGGCGGCGGCGAGGCGAAAAAGAGCGGGGAGAGAGCGGTGGCGAGGCACAGAGCGGGGAGAGAGCGGTGGCAAGGCACAGAGCGGTGGGAGGGCGTTGGATTTTATAAAGCGCGCCGGACGCCGCGCGCCAAAACTAGCGCACGCCCGGCCGCTTTTTCCCGCGCGCGCGCGATCCTTTCCCGACGTCTCTGCTATCTCTACTCTCTTCTCTACTGTTATATTTATTTAATATTTAATATTTAATATTTATCTCTACTTCCTTTACTGTCTACTTTTTTTCTCTATACTTTTTTTCTTGCAATATAGGCCGTCCGATTTATATCTGACAGATAGGAAGGAAACAAATGGGAATTTTGCAAAAAGATACCCATACCCCTCTCCAGATTTGCAAATAAGGCCTTCCCTCGTTCATCCTTTTCTCCCACAAGATAAACTACTCATACAAATGCATCTTGATGCGTGCAACGCATGGGCATCTTGCTAGTTCTAAAAACCTTTCCATCATTTGCCACACTACTGGTTGCAGATGAAAAACCTACCCAAGCACAGCGCGATACAGGAGCGACGCACAATTACAAGCTGATATTCTGTTGGACAATGGAGGCTATAACCAATTACTTTTACGGGAACAATAGCACCCAGGAAATTTGAAGGGTAGGTATGAACAAAATTGGAACTGCACATGTACTGCTAAGTGATTCAATACACACATTACCAATCGAGGAGGAGAACGATGGTCGCGGCGGCCTCTGTGAGTCATGGTCGGCAACGGGAGTCAGTTCATTGTCCACGACGGTGGTACTTCTGCGCTTGGCGTCGGCTTCCGGGAAGCAGATCCGAGACCGTGGAAGACGATGCCGGGGAAGAGGCTCCGTGTACGACGACGACGGTGGACCGGCTCCAGTGCGGCGTACGAGGTCGTCGATGAGGCAGATGCGCTGCGGTGGACGAGTGCGCCGATGTAAAGGGGAGGAGCACGAAGGCTGCGGTGCCGTGGAGAAGTCTATTTTGCGGTGGGGATAGAAAATGGGGAGTATTCAGGTGTACTACTCTGGGTGCCGGGGTGGGGTTGGCTGGGTAGGGTGAACCTGAAGTTACGAAAACAGCCCCCTACCAAGCGTCATCCGTAGGCCTGTTCCGAAGGCTATGATGGTAACTTCCCACTGCTCGAATCAGGGTCGCGGGAGATTTTCCCGCCGACCTCAAAATTTTGTGACACTGGACTCCCCGTGTGGCGTGTTGAGTGATTCGGCTAAGCAACTAGCGAGTAGTAGTAGTAAACTCTGCATATTAGGTTTGACCGAAGTCAAACTTCCTAAAGTTTGACCAAGTTTATAGAAAAATATAAACATTTACCATAACAAATATGTATGATGTGAAAGTACATTCAATAATGAATCTAATGGTATTTATTTGTTATTGTATATGTTAATATTTTTTGTTATAAGCTTTCTGAGAGTTTACAAAACTTGACTTTGACCAATGCTAATACGCGGACTTAAATAAAAACGGAGGGAGTACACATTTGTTTTCTTAGTTTGTAGTGAACTAATCATTTGTTGAAATTGTGAAATAAATATATTAGGCTATTGACTTCGAATGTAATGGTCTATACAATTCAATAGTTACAATCATTGTCGAATCCCAAGATGTATACAAGGTCTATAGTACTTCACAACATGCTCAAACTCACATAATCCCAGTCAAATGAGAATCTAAATGCATTTCATAGTTATTACTTTGTAGGATGCAACAAAAACAACCATAACTCTACATCAGCCATTATAGAAGCAACATTTTGACATATCCCAATGTGTGAATGAAACGTGCAGAGAGAGCTTTTGAAGATGGAGCAGATAGGGCGGGAAAGATTGTATGTATGTGGACGAGAGAGTAGGAGACAAACCTAACGAGACAGAGAGAGAGAGATAGAGAGAGAAAGAGAGAGGAAGAAGTTAGGTCTGTGAGAAAGATGGATACATGTAATATACATGAGATGCGTGTGCATCTGGATTCTGTATACGTGGAAGGAGAAGAGACAACATGTTTGATGAGAGAGCTGGAAAAACATGGACGAGAGGGGAAGGATCTCGTGGGTTGAGGGATTGACAATTTTGTGCGGGGGAGAGAGGGATTGGTAATTTTGTGCAAGAGAGAGAGAGAGGGTGGGGGAGGAGTCAGTCAGCCGTCGTCACATCACCCTGCTTCCAAATGACCCCGCATTCTCTAGCGCGGTGTGGTCGCCGTCTTCGATCTGCTCGATGCCCTCTTTGAAGATTGAGGTGTTGTGCATGTTGGGGTGCAAAGAAGCACAAGCGAGAGTGGTCGCCGTATAACCTTGGATGGGGATGAATTGTGTGCTCGGGGGAGTGTGTGTGTGTGTGTTGTGCTGCGTGTGTCTCTTGTCTATGTGTGTGTGTCAGATATTGAGAGAAAACAAACCTAAGGAGAGAAATGGGTATTCACGAAGAGATTGTGCGGGCCTTGAGGTGGGCAGGGGCCGGGTGAGGGTGTCAAAATGTGCGCGTTGATGCATGTGTTGCATGCGACCGTGCGAGGGACGGACGAATCGAGAGAGATGGTTGTTGTGTTACGGATGCTCCTCTCTCTGTCTCTCTCTCTCCCTCTCTCTCTCTCTCTCACACACACACACAAGTAAACTAGAAGACCGTTCTCTCATGTATACACAACGTATCGGCATCTGTCTATGTCTCACTCATGCATGATCATTTGCACATTCACACCTCTCTATGTCTGTATCACACGCACACCGTCTCCACATTGCCCTTCCGCCACAACACACATATGGACACATACACACGTTCTCTCTCAGTCACACACACAAAATCAGTATTAAAAAAACTAGGGCGCACCTAAAACGTCCAAATCCAAATAAACACGAACTGGAGCTAAATTCAAATATATGGAAATATTGCAGCGTCAAGAACTTTCACAGGAAAAAAAGTTGAGTAATATTCGAGGATTGTTTTCACACACACAAAAAGGTTCGGTGGATGTCCTTCGAGCGCGACACGGTGACGCACCGTTCGATCGACCGCGCGGCCGCGGTTCACGCGCTTGCACAGGATTCCGTATCGTGGCTGTGGTACTAACTAATAAAAGCGCTGCCTAAGTCTAATGTTTACGTGTACTAGTACGGTTTTCTTTTAAGTTTGACCAACCTTATATATAAAACTAAAGTAAGCTCCCACACGCGCACTCATCAATATGCCGCCGCCGCCGTTGCGCATGCCGGCGCCCGCCTGCTCCGGCCAACAATTTCTCGCCCATCACCGCCGTGTCGCCGCCATCCCTGTGCCATGAAGCCGAAGGCTCGCCCGCTCACGTCGTCTGCAGTCCCTCCTCGCGATGCCGCCGCGCTGCCAAGCACGCGAGCAGCTGGTGGAGCCGCGTCTATGCACGCAGCGTACGAAGAGGAGGACGAGCGCGTGCTCCAGCACGCCGGCGAGGAGGAACTAGCGTGTCATTGTCGTCTCCGCCCGCGCGGAGGAGGCGCGCATGGTGGCTGTCGCGGCGGAAGCCGGTCGCGCGCGCGTCGAGCCCGCAAACCGGGTGCGGACGCGGAATCTACCTTCGAGACCTTGAATGCCACGTGGATCCTGCAATCTGAAGGAGCAATTTGGGTCAGTCGACTCATGTGAGCCGTTTGATGCAACATGGATGGCTAGAAGGGCTTCTTCCACCTCTTCTGCCGTCTTCTTCCTTCGCTCCGTCGAACTTCTTTCACAAATCGACTGACCCAAATTATACTACTAGTACGAACGTATTAAGTACAGTAGGAACACGAAGATACGAGCAGTAGTACCAACTGCAAGAAGAACAGTAGTAAGACATAGTACTAGTACTACTGTACGTACTAAAGAGTTCAAATAACGAGAAAGAACATAAACATAGTTCTGCTGGGGCCTCAGCACAACACACCCTTGAAAATAAACTAAGCAACTAGTCCGCTTGACACTGCAGTAGAACCAGCATGAGCGACGGCACTGCCACCTACTCGGAGTCCGAGTCCACGTCCTCGACTTCGTCCTCGTCCCTCTTCCTCTTCCTCTTCGCCGACGCTTCTTTGCTTGAACCGGACACTGGGCTCTGCTTCTTCATCCAACCCTTGTAGATATTTAAACAAAGGTAGGCATCCATTGCTGCGTACAGGATGTGATCTTCATCTAATGTCTTCGACTCCCATGCATGATGAAACTCGTGATGAGGTTTCTTCAGTTTAGCGTACGAAGGATCAATCATGGCTGCTGCCAGGGTCAGCATTGAAGGTTGAGAGGAGGACACCAGGCTTGCCTTCTGGAGATCGAAGGGCTGGCCTACAACGAGACCTATCCGACGCAGGACATCCCTGTCGTTCTTAAAGCCTACAGTAACGAATTTCACTCTTTTGTCCTTGAGGAAGTTCTTAAAATCCTGGCACTCAACGTCGGCATGGCATATGTGGTAGACCAAGCAAACGTTATGTACGCAAACCTGGATCACGGCGGGCTTCTTCCTCTCTTCGTCCTTTAGATCCTTCTCTCGTCCCAGGACTGTGGTGTACTCAACATCTAGCCCAGCGACCCACTCATCCGTTGAACTGTTGAACATGCGTAGGAAGCGAGCAAGCCATGCTTTCACCGTCTCGGATCCACGTGTGTAGATGACGATGAACTGATCGCCGGTGATGGCTCTAACCTGGTACTCAGCGGCGACCATGGAGATTTGGGAGGCCATGGATTTTGGAGGAGGGTTAGGAGAAGTTGAACTGTTGTACCCCGCAAAAAAAACTGGGAGCGAACTAATGTGAAAGGACGGGACGACTGGGAGCGAACTGTTGTAAGGTAGAAGACGGGGACGAGTAGGGCGTGCGAACGGCGTGGGGTTGCTGGCTTGCCCGGTGGATAAACGGCTGCAAGCCCCCAAAGAGTTCTCGAGAACTATGCGGGACCCACTAGATGTCATGTCTACTAGACCCATATCGTAGGCCTGACGGTATAGCTTCTGCCTGTTCGCACGCCATGCCGGCGCGTGGATGTAACTTCACTTAATTCCGTCAAACGTCGCGCCTCCCACGACCTTCGCCTCCCTCGCGCGGTCGCGCCCTTTGAGACTTCGACCGGCTATAAATGAGCAATTTTTTTGCCTTTTTTTAGACAAGCAATTTTTTTGCCTACTCCGCATGCATGATACTCCCTCTGGTCCTTTTTACTCCCGTCAACCGTTTGCAAAGTGTTTGACCAAATTTATACTTTTTTTGAACACCACCTTATATTAATTAACCAGCCACACCAGTACACTCATTCGATACAATATTCACCACACAGGGCGGTACGTTATTTACAAGAATACCATCTAATCTATTGTCAAAGCTATACTTACCGATTAAGTGTGCCACCTTATTGGCCGAACGGCTAATCTTTAACAATTGAAGATTGTTGATCAACTTCGAGATGCTCAACACTTTCATCTTCAGGTCACGCATAGCAGACCTGTCATAGTCCCCCGATGCAAGAGACGCTATAACAAAAGCGCAATCAGTCTCTAAAATTAGAGGATTATGAAGAGAAATACCTATGTAGAGACCGGCAATGCAAGCCCTAAGCTTCGCTTCCTCCACGCTATACCTAGCCTGGCATGCAAGATGACTTATTATGCACCGTTCCCCATACCTGCAGGAAGCCCGTTCGTCTCCAAATCTTTTCCTCTCCATGTGTGGAAACAATATGCCTGCCAAACTCTCCTTCTCCCTCCGGCGGTCCCACCACTCCACCCCGTGTGAAAAAATCTGCATGCATGACTCTCCTCCCCCCACACTAATCCAATCCGTTGTGACCAGCAATATTTCCACACCTTCGCTCCCCCGTAATTTACTCCAACAAATATGCCCACGTAGCTGTTACTTAACTGCAGGTGCATTGGGTCACTGACATATGGGCCCAACAGGGGTCTGGCCCACATGTCAGTGACGCAACTGGACCTGCAGTTAAGTCAGTGCAGCTCAGTCCATATCTTACGTAGGTGTGCCATTGCTCGCTATAAATATTGCGCCTCCCACGACATCGCTATCTCCTCCCCCTCACGTTCACGTTCATCGCTATCTCCTCCCCCTCCCTCTCACGTCGACCACCATGGCATCGCCCCTCCCAAGCCCTAGGAGCCCCTCGCTGCACCGCGCGGACGGTCACGCGTCGCCGTTCCGTTCCTCGCCGCCACTAGTCGAGGAGGACGCGTCGGTGTTCCGCTCCTCGCCGCTACGCGACGCGTCGCCGTTCCGTTCCTCGCCGCCACTAGTCGAGGAGGACGCGTCGGTGTTCCGCTCCTCGCCGCGACGCGACGCGTCGTCGTTCCGTTCCTCGCCGCCACTAGTCGAGGAGGACGCGTCGGCGTTCCGCTCCTCGCCGCGACGCGTCGAGGTGGACGCGTCGGCGTTCCCAATCTCGCCAGCACGCGCGCCGGAGGACGCGTCGGCTCCCCGCTACGAGGAGAACGCCGCGCCGCCCGCCGAGCCCCCCCAGCCTTGAGGAGCTTTGGAAAGAAATGGATGTCGCCTTGTGGGAGGCTTTGCCTCCAGCAGAGCGCGCCAAAATAGAGGCGGAGAAGAAGGCCGAGGAAGAGAAGCGCACCGCGGAACAAGCTGCCTGGGAGGCCTATGTCGCGTCCGAGAGAGTCAGGCAATTGGCTCTTTGGCAGAAGGCTCGTGCGAGGGCCGTGAGGGTGGCGGAGGACGCCCGTGCCGACGCCCTGAGTGCAGTCGGGCCCAAGCGCCTCATCTACGCTTGGCGGTACGTGGACCGGGTGCACGCTTCCAGCGAGGAGGAGTACCTGTTGGCGCCGGATCACCACACCGGTGAGATCGCGCTCGCCCGCCGGCAAGCCGCCAATCAGCACCTCGCGAGTTGCGAGGCTGAGGAAGAGGCGTTGTGTCGGCGCGCTGGGAAACGGCCGCGCACCAGGGCACTCGTGGCGCGCCGCAAGCGCTCCTGCGAGCGCCGTGGCTTTTAGGAGGAGTATAATTTTTGTTTCGTAAGGCGATCTCATTAGTTTTGGGACGCAAATGATAAATCCCGAACGTTCAGGAATTTTTAGCGTCCTTAATTAAGTATGTAAAAGGGAAAGTTTGGAAACCTTGTGTATTCGTACGCATTTTGCAAGTACGTGCATATAGCACAAACTTTACTATATACTATCGCACTACACGTCTCTCTCGATATATGCTTGCAGACTGTGCTACTCCCTCCGTCCAGGTCAATAAGTCATCTTTGGTTGTGCACCGTGACCAAGAAGGAGGGAAGACTTATACACCTAGACGGAGGGAGTACTACTATTACTTATGTACGTGCAAATGCACGTTTTAACATTACGATGCGGTTTTTGTAAAAGTAGAAAAACAGCACTAGTCAAGCTTGTGAAACGATTCAATGCAAAACAAATGCAAAAATGCTCGTTTGATTGTTTACTTTTAGCTTCCTTCTCTGTGGTTATTTCTCTGTCGTACTTTGTACGGAGTATCTCACTGGTTGGAAAGGCATGCAAATTCCCAAACCGCTTCCTACACCCTGTATCGAATTTTTTGCCTAACAAGTTGTGCCGTGCAATTGGAATTCCAACTTGAGTACTACTACTAGTAGGAGTACCAGGGGCCAGTTCTTTTAGGCTTCTAGATTAGTAATCCCATAACTACTACCTCCGTCCTGGTTTATTGGTCCCCATTGTAATCTGTGTCAAATTTTGATCATAAATTTAACTAATGAAATGTTAGTGCATGTCACATGCACTAATATTTTATCAGTTAAATCTTTGGTCAAAATTTAGCACAAATTACAATGGTGAGGAATAAACCAGGACGGAGGTACTACTAGTAGTAGTTTAGAAGCCCAAATAAATGAGTGAGGCGCCTTAATGTTACTCTCCACTGTGACTAGTCTTATGGGAAAAGCTGGGGAAGCCGCCAAAAGAACTGGCCCTAGGAGTAGTAGCTAGGGATACTAGGAGTAGTAGCTAGGGATCGAGTGTGCGAGATGAACCGGAGAAAGTAAATGCAGAGAGATGAAATGCAAAAAAGACGGAGGGATGTGATGGTTGCTTGTCCGTTTATTTTACCAGGCCACTTATTACTGGGAGTGGTTGGGTTTTGTGATATGACGGCTTTACTGCCGCGCCACGAGCGGGGCGAGACTCCCGTGCAGCGCCGCCCTCTACACTAGTACTACATCGGTCGTGGTTTATCCCCCATTGAATTTGACTGAAGATTTAACTGACAAAATGTTAGTGCATGTCAACAAAAACAATATCGTTGGATTCGTATTTGAACATAGTTTTCAATGATATAATTTTAGGTGACATGCATCATCATTTATCGTACTATATATAATGTTAGTTCAATTTTTGGTCGTACTAATCTATAGTAAGGTGCCCGTGCGTTGCACGGAAGAGTGAAATGCATTGATCGGGGAGTTGTTTATTTTGACAAAGGATGTGGGGGTCATCTCATGTGTAACGGGTATCGATAGGTTTGTTCGGATATTATTTCATCTCTAGAGCTCACAAACATCCGGGTGAAATAGATAAAAAAGTATCTTTTGCAAACAAAAGCGTTCAACTGTTCAACCTGCATCCAAAACTTGTGAAGAAATAACTCTTATTGTGCTTTGCAAGAAATGATCTTCAAGAATTAGTTTTTGAGTATCCATTGTTATACATGTTGGCTACAGATGACATGGCACTTTCTTATAGTCAACAGTTGGCTATACTATTTAAGTATTAACCATGCCCTTATACACCTAGACGGAGGGATTAAATCAGGATGACTTGGAAGGGGGCAGAGGATATGTAAGAAATGGTTCATCATAAGTCTTTCACCAGTACTGTAGTAAAAATTCATACATGGAAGATTCTAGACTAAACCATAAATGGATACACTTTTATTCATGCGCGATACTCCAATAGAGCAAGATCATGCATGGAAGTCTCCACATGCTTAGACAGCGGATTACATTGAGCGAAGACTAATGATCAACATTTAACTTGATAATGCAGATGTCCAGGTGAACCTCCTTGGAGTCCCCGTGCACATTGTTGGGGGTCAAATAATACCATGCGTCTTCCATGTCCACATCGGCGGGAAGGTCCCAGCTCGGCAGAGTCCAAGTCAGCTTGACGTAGCCAGTGTCGCCGCCCACGTACCTCCGAGGGGTAGTAATAGTGAGCACGCACCCGTACATCGGCCTCGTGTCAGTGTCAGCGTCAGCGCCCCTGACGCACACTACAGAGACGGGGCGGCGGCCTGCGCGGGCCTCGCCGGTGCCCACGATCAAGAGGAAGACGCTGCCGTCCTCCTCCGAGACTAGCAGGCGGCGGTGATCCTCCAGCGACTCCGGCACGGTGAACGGGTAGCACGTCTCGTACTTGATGTTCTTCGCCAAGGGCCAGTAGTGATCGTCGCACGCCTGCGTCAGGTGATGCACGATGTCCGCAGGCGAGCCCCAAAACGGCACTGGGCACTCATAGCAGTAGACGAAGGGCTCCTTGGAGGCATCGACCAGGCCGTCCATGAAACGGGAGTGGCTGTAGGGGACGTTCCGCCAGTTGAATATATGAGCAAGTTACTACGAGATTTAGTACGAATAAGCACAAAATAAATCATGACGGCTATAACAGAGATTAAACTAATCATGCGGACTAGCATAGTAGATGAACAGATCGAATCTAGGACACAGACTAGAAACATGAATTCTACCACGATTTCGAACAGGAAGGACAGAAACACATACGGTGCAACGGGAGCAGCACCATTGGCGTTGAGGTTGTCGCCCATGTCGTTGAGGAAGAGGTTGCCGAGGTCGGGGAAGAAGTCGTCGTCGGTGAAGTCGTCGCTGCTAGCAGTCGCGAGAGTGCGCTCCCCAAATTTCAACAGCGCCCGCCGAATGGAGCGCAGGAGGGAGTGGCTGTAGGGGACGTTGCGGCCGCCGAATGGAGCGCAGGAGTAGCCCACGAAGCAGTAGATGGTGCTCCTCCCTAGTCTCTATTCTTATCTCTATCTCTACTACTCTTCTTTGTTTTTTATAATATACTAGTTGTAGTTGTCAAATCGAATAGTACTGCGCCGTCCACTGCACGCCCGGCTGAACACGCCTCCTCGCCTCCATCAAACCCCTCCGTTAAACCCGCATGCAAACCGAGAAACCTACTCTGGCCCGCGGGAGGAAATTTGTCGGTTGCAGTTGGAGAATAATAGAGTCACGTCCAATCCATTTGAGTTAATTGCGTGTATGATTCTCCCTCTATAAAAAGTTAATTGCATCCTTAATCTTGTATTCTAAGTACTCTGTGGGTTCCACTGTCAGTACAGTGTACATGACTTGCAGGCTGGCTACAGATTCGTACAGAAAGTTAAAAAGAAACAAATCCATCCTTAATCCTGTATTCTAAGTACTCTGTGGGTTCCACTGCCAGTACAGTAGCAAAAGAAGTAGTATATATTAAAAAATATAAAAAGCTAAAGTTTAGGACAGAATTCGAACTCAGGTCATCGGGCTGCGAGCATCCGGCCCGGACCAGTACACTAGGTGTTGGTTGCGGAGAATGCAAGAGATAAACCTTTATAACTATGAGCCCGTCCGTTGCAACAGATCCAAAGTAGAATAATACATATTCACAAATTTGAAAGAAAACAGTTTACTTTTGATATACATATCACTAAAAAAATCTTATGTTTCACTCCAAATATATTCTTTGGGCTGTTTTGATGAAGTAAGGGAGGAATGTGGTTGGTTTCAAGATACTAAGGGGTTTTGTGTAAACTGGAGCAGAGAAGTGGGAATTGTTGCAAAAGTCCACAACTTACATCACAGCCGTTAGATGCAGATCTAATGGTCAGAAATGGCGGATGGCAGACACACCATCATCACCAACTGAGTCTTTTATAGGAGTAGGAGTAGAGAAAAAACCGAGTTGGTGATGATGGTGCGCCTGCCATCTTATAATATAGATTGTCCGATCTATATCTGACGGATAGAAAGCAAACTATGACAAATTTACAAAAGATACCCGCTCCTCTCTCCACATTTACAGATAAGGCCTTGCCTCGTTCATCCTTATCTCCCACAACCTCATTGCTGAGCAATTACAAAAGGAAGTCTCTGGAACAATCTGGCATGGTGGCCGCTGCCGGCGCCGTCCATCCCCATGCCTCCGCCCAGTCCGACCACCAGTCACCACCACGCCCCACTCCTCCTCACCTCTATCATCTTTCTCGACATATCATTTTTTCGATGAAATGGTCGACATACTATTTTCCGATAAAATTCTCAAGATATCATTAGTTTTTACACATGGGATTACTCCTGCCCACGATCAAGAGGAAGACGCTGCCGTCCTCCTCCGAGACTAGCAGGCGGCGGTGATCCTCCAGCGACTCCGGCATGGTGAACGGGTAGCACGTCTCGTACTTGATGTTCTCCGCCAAGGGCCAGCAGTGACCGCTGCACGCATCCGTGAGGTGATGCACCATGTCCGCCGGCGAGCCACAAAACGGCATCGGGCACTCATAGCAGTGGACGAAGGGCTCCTTGGAGGCATCGACCAGGCCGTCCATGAAACGGGAGTGGCTGTAGGGGACGTTGCGCCAGTTGAATATATGAGCAAGTTACTACGAGATTTAATCCGAATAAGCACAAAATAAATCATGACGGCTATAACAGAGATGAAACTAATCATGTGGACTAGCATAGTAGTAGGATACAGAGTAGAAACATGAATTCTACCACGATTTCGAACAGGAAGGACAGAAACACATACGGTGCAACGGGAGCAGCACCGTTGGCGTTGAGGTTGTCGCCCATGTCCAAACACCACGTAGACACGGTCTTTGAGCACGGTTCGTAGTCGTTCCACGCTCGGGCATTGAAGTTTGTAACTATTTTAGATTAGAATATACTACTCCTCCGGTGCTAGTAGTAGAGCAGAGTCCTACTCTACTACTCTACTCAAGCAAGTTAGGGCATAGCACTGTAGGGAGTACCAGTACTGTGATCACTCAAGCAAGTTGTCTGGCATCGACATGACCCTACGCTGCTGGTATGTGTCTCGTAAGTCAAGCGGCGTGCTGCAGTCATCATCACCTGTCCACTTCCCGCAGCACATATTCGCTTCTCCATCTTTGTCCGCACATAATCTCGTCCAATCTTCCATCCCCGCTAAGGCGCCTCCCCCCTCGTCCGAAACCCAAGCACTAACAATGGCAGAACCGAGCAGCGTCCGCCGAAAGAGTGGCTGGAATTCGCTCCCCACAGAGGTAATCAAGCTCATTGTTTCGCGTGTGGACAATCTCAGTACCATGCCGCTCGCCGCGTGCTCGTCGGGGCTGTACCGTTTACTCAAAGCCCTCAGGCCGGAGCTTTTTAAGCCAGCTCCTTGCTTGCTGATGCCGCCTGATCTTCAGAAACGGCGTGTCACGCAGCATAACGATCGTAGGGTGGCGAGCATCAACCCCCTTGACTGCGATCCGATCCCCGTCAGCCTCAACTACATTAACGGTATGTACTGGGTCGGCATGAACACGTCTTGGATGGTGCTCGTCGACGGTCGCGGCAGCTGGATGCTCGTGGAGGTCTACACCCGGCGATTGATCCCCCTTCCTTCGATTAACACTGCACTGCTTTGGCACCGCGGCCCAGAATACTCGGAATCTTACAGTAGCCAACATGATACCAAGTTTGATTTGCTCAAGGTTGTAATCTGCCAAGTGCCCACAAGATCTGCGAATTATAAAGACTTCAGGCTAATTGCGTTCTTCAACCGCGGTCTCGCCTATCTGACAGGTCACTGCGGTAAGTGGATAAATCTGCACGTCCATCGCAGGATCATACATCCTCCATGGTTCTCTGATGCCATTGAACACAAGGGCTTCATTTACGCTGTCGACTCCTTCTATGGCTGGACGTATTGCTGGCCTACTCCAGTCATCGCTACAAACGGCTGTTACAGCAGTATGTTACTTTCCTATGATATCATGATGGCTTGCTTATATTACTGTCAACATTTGCTGAAAAAATATTCATGCTCATAACATGCTGTTCTTAAGATTGACTAAATCAAGAGCCCTTTTTTATTTGACTCCAACTTGATATGATGTTGTAGGCCGCCTGGTGTCCCTACCCTTCCTAATCCCAGAACCTTTCAAAGAAAAGCGGCATGGCAGTTGCAGGTGGTTCCTGGCTCGATCAGACGACGGCGAAAGATTGATGATCGTTCGCACGTACCGGACGTGTTGTTTCGCGGAATACAATCACAGTCACTGCAAGGTCTTTGAGCAGGATCCCAGCTTCTCTGGGCCTTCAGGAATTTTTGACTGGAGGCTGGTAAGTAGCCTTGGTACACGCTCTCTGTTTGTCGGACTGAATTATCCGATTAACCAGGAGATAACCGACGGCAAGGATCATGATGGCAGCGCGGTTTCGTTCATCAGGCAAAACTGTGTGTACACAGCGTACCATGCGTCTCTGCATGCACCATACCCTGATATGTGCCGCCACGCTCTGCAGCCCAAAGTAGGAGAGAGGGTCGCAAGTATCAGACTTCGACCTGCTGGCTGGAGTTTCCCCCGTCAGGCACCCATCTGGTTCAAGCCGTCAGCCAATCTCCACAGCTTAATAAATAGTAACGTCTAACTGAGCCAGTTAGTTAGATGCGTACACTTGGTGTAGTAGGATCTTTATTTAGTTTGATGCATACACTTGTTCTTTTTTGGTAGCCCTTTTGTAATGATGGCTGATGTTTGGTTTGGAAGAGAGAGCTGCGTCTTCACTCTTCTGGCCTGCTTACTGCTTCTGTTGCACCCCCAGCCCTGGTTGCTGCTGCTGCTGTTTTCAATGTACAATCAGTAGTATATTTCGTCTGTTGGTTGAATAAATGTGTTGTTAGAACGACAAACACAATGTTTTGGAAGTCGTTGCACGGTTCGATCCTTTAGTGCCCCGTACCGTACGTAGCGCATACTATTTTTCGTACGGAACACATTTTCCACTTGTTGATAACATGCAGCCCACTGATGAAGGCCCAATAGAGAAGCCCATAATTAACTGGAAGGGAGGCTCTCACATGAATCCGGCCCAGGTACATGCTCATGGTCCCCTAAACATAAATAAGTAAATAAATAAATAAAGCTAAATGCTCATGCACCAGTTCTTTGGGAAAATAGGTAGCCCAGTATTTCTTTTTGAAGAATACCCAAGCTAGGCCTATTTGTTTTCTCCGAATTACTGGGCTGCAAATCTTTCAAGACGAGGAGGGATGCATTCCGGCCTGGCTTAAGAGTATGGTCAATGTCTGTTAAAAGTAATATCAAAAGGGGTTGAAAATTCCAAAAAAATTATAGCAAATGGGATATAAGTTTCTTTTTTTGTTTTTGTTCTTCACTGATATCTTATACGTATTTCATTGGATTTAACATGACATAGTACTAATTTATTTTTAAATTTGTTTTAGTATGGCTATTAATTTTTGGATTAAGAATATTTCGTTCCCCAGCAAAAATTTGCGAATTTTCAAAACTTCCCACATATTTAGTTAATTTTTTTACCCTGGTACTGACCAGAAAATGGCCAGCAATTCTAAAAATGGAAAACGGGCTGCAATAAAATTCCATATGAATTAGAAAATGA
Organism: Triticum aestivum; assembly: GCF_018294505.1. Classification (NCBI taxonomy): domain Eukaryota; kingdom Viridiplantae; phylum Streptophyta; class Magnoliopsida; order Poales; family Poaceae; genus Triticum; species Triticum aestivum. Next base: position 535,150,118 of record NC_057808.1, on the reverse strand, counting down.
GTAAAAATTATAAAAATAATAGCAAATGGGCTGTAAACGCCACAGATTTCGAGGCTGACTTGTTTACGCAAGGCTTTGTCAGTGAACACACGATTCTAGCAGCAGTGACTGTTGGATGTCCATCCAACGGCCGACGTGCTTCTTCAATATCTGATCTTCCTGCTCCGGCCGCCTAAACTAGCGCCGGCGGGACTGCCTGCTCCCTCCTCTTGTGGCCAGTTGTGATGCCGCGCAGGCTTCCCCGGCCCACACTACTCCCTCCGCTGGACTGGCCGCACGCAATCAACTGCCTCCTTATTACGCGAAAAAAATGATTCCTCCCACTGACATCTGGGGCGCACCGGTTGGGAGGTTGACCTGTGGGCCTACTAAGTTGACGCGTACGTAGGGCTTGTCAACTTAGTCAACAAACGATTCTAGCAGCAGTAACCGTTGGATTTGAATCGAACGGTCCTGCTGCTTCTTCAATCGGTGCTCTTCTAGCACCAGCCGCCCAAACCAGCGCCGGGGAGACCGCCTGCTCCTGCCTCCAGTGTCCGGCTGTGCTGTCGTTGAAGCCTCATCGCCCCCTACTACTCCCGCCGCTAGCCAGGCCCTGCGGCGACGGCAGCCTCACACCGCAGCCGAACCAGTGAACCCTCGTACTCCTCTCCGCGTGGGCATCCACTGTCGCGTCTTCCCCGGCTCCGCGTCGTCCCCTTCCTAGGCCTCGCCTTGGTGCTCTCGGCACGGCGTGGTCAACGTGGTCAACGACATTCCATCAGAAGGGTACTGTACGTGGAGAGGCTGACAGCTGGGTCCATGGCCACAACCCAGTTTTTTTGTGATTTGCCAAGTAAGTCGCTTTGTCAGGCCTGTTGGGCTGCAAATCTTTCAAGACGAGGAGAGCTTTCATTCGGTTGGCCGAGAAAATGGGGCATCAGTAATGAGAAATGGGTTGTACATTTTTAAAAGACATCAAACCGGCAATTAGTTTCAAATATCTTTTTTTCATTTCGAGATTTTAAATTACATTAATTTTTATGCGTGGAGAATTTGTTGGATTTTATATTGATATACATTTATTTTTAAAATCAGTTTGAATGTGCGTCGAAATTTCGGGATTAAAAACAGTTCGGACCGCACCGAAATATGCAAAATTTCGTATAATTTTTTAACCGTGGCCAAAATATGGGCTGTAATGCTAACAAAAAGAATATGGGCTCCAAAAAAAACCTTAATAATTAGCAAATGGGCTGTAAATTATTAGAAATAATGGCAGATGGGTTGTATGTTGTTTTCCACAGATTTGAGGCTTTCCTAAAAAAAGGTTGACGCACAAGCACTGACTGTTGGATGTCCATCCAACGGCCGTCGTGCTTCTTCAATCTTTGCTCTTCCTGCTCCAGCCGCTCAAACAAGCGCCGGCGGGACTGCCTGCTCCCTCCTTCCCGCGGCCGGCTCTGCTACCGCGCAGGCTTCACCGCCCCACCGTACTCCCATCGCTGGCCTAGCCATCCCTCTACTCACCCACACCTGATGTTATTCTCCGGCGACGGCAGACGAACCAGTAAACCCTTGTACAGTCCTACTCCCCTTCGCGTGGGAAACAACTGCCGAGTCTTCCCTGCCTCCGTGTCGTTCCCTTCCTAGGCCTCGCCGTCGTCCACCGCCCTGGTGCTCTCAGCGCAGCCTGGTCAAAGTGGTCAACGACCGACATGCATCTGAAGTGGACTGTACGTGGAGAGGCCGACAGCTGGGTCCATGGCCGCACGCAAGGAAATGCCTCCTTATTACGCGCAAAATAATGATTCCTCCACCTGACATCAGGGACCCACCGAAAGGGCCTCTGTATTTCGCGAAAAAAAAACGTTACCACCGCTGACAGCTCAGACCCACCAGCTATATCTTCGCACGCAAGGAAGTGCCTCCTTATTACGCACAAAAAAATTGAATACTCCCCCTATTAGCTGGGACCCAGTAGAGTGGCAGGCTGACTTGTGGGCCTACTAAGTTGACGGGGACGGAGGGCTTTGTCAACTTAGTCAATATGCACGATTCTAGCTCCAGTGACCGTACGATGTCCATCCAACGGCCGTAGTGCTTCTTCAACCTCTGGTCTTCTTGCTCCAGCCGCCCAAACCAGCGCCGGTCGTGCCTCGTGCTCCTGCCTCCCGTGGCCGGCTGCGATGAGGCGGAGGCCTCACCGCCCCCTACTACTCCCACCGCTGGCCAGGCCATCCCTCTACTCACCCACACCCCCTGTTATTCTGCGGCGACGGCAGCCTCACACCGCAGCGAACCAGTGAACCCTCGTACTCCTCTACGCATGGGCATCCACTGCCGCGTCTTCCCCGGCTCCGCGTCGTCCCCTTCCTAGGCCTCGCCGTCGTCCAAAGCCATGGCGCTCTCGGCGCGGCGTGGTCAACCTGGTCAAGGAACGGCTTCCATCGGACATGGACTGTACGTGGAGAGGCTGATAGCTGGGTCCACGGCCGCAGCAAGGAAGTGCCTCCTTATTGCGTGCAAAATAATTATTCCTCCACCTGACAGCGGGGACCCACCGGACGGGCCACCGTATTTCGTGAAAAAACGTTTGCCCCTGACTGTTAGGACCCACCAGCTATATCTTCGCACGCAAGGAAGTGCGTCTGGGCAAAAAAAAAACGATTCGCCCCCCTGACTGCTGGGACCCACCAGCTACATCTTCGCAGGCAAGGAAGTGCCTAACAGTCGGGACCCACCTGGTCGAAGCGTATGTAGCGTTGTCATTCTGGTCGCGAACGTGTACGTACATATATACTGGGGGATGTAGAGGCGCGCACGTGTCGTAGTAGAGGCGCGTACGTGTCGTAGTAGAGGCGCGCACGTAGCATGTACACGTACGTACAGCGGCCAGGGTGCAAGAAAGAAAATACGGCCACGTATGTGTACATACGGGCGGGGTCTCGAACGCCTACTCGCGCATATGTACGGCCAGGGCTCGTGTACATGGCTGGGTCGGAACGGAGAAACAGCGTCGTCGTCGTGTTCATGGGGAGGCAACGGAATGCGTCGTGTTCATGGGGAGGCAACGGAATGCGTCGTGTTCATCGGGAGGCAATGGAACGCGTGGGAGCCAACCGGCTGGGTCGGAACGGAATGCATGGTCGTGTTCATCGGGAGGGCTTAGACGGAACAGGCGATGGAAACGAGGCCTGGCGTACCGCACAACGGAGGAAACGGACCTCCTACGTTCGGAACGGGGTCCTGTTGATCGGGAGGGGTGTGGCGTACCGCAAAACAGAGGAAACGGACCTCCTACGGTCGAAACGGGGGTCCTGTTGATCGGGAGGGGTGTGGCGTACCGCAAAACGGACGAAACAGACCTCCTAAGGTCGAAACGGGGGTCCCGTTGATCGGGAGGGGTGTGGCGTACCGCAAAACGGACGAAACGGACCTCCTACGGTCGAAACGGGGGTCCTGTTCATCGGGAGGGGTGTGGCGTACCGCAAAACGGACGAAACGGACCTCCTACGGTCGAAACGGGGGTCCTGTTCATCGGGAGGGGTGTGGCGTACCGCAAAACGGGACTCCACGGGATACTGTTCATCTCCACCGTCGACCTCCTCCAGCCTCCACGGGCTACCATCGACCTCCTCATGCCTCCACGGGCTCCTGTTCATCCAGCCTCCACCGCTCGCTACTCCACCGGCTACTGTTCAACCACCCCTCCACCGTCTACTGATCATCCAGCCCTCCACACCACAGGGTCCTGTTCAACCACCCCTCCATGGGCACCCATCCACCGTCTATTGTTCATCCAGCCCTCCATACCACGGGGTCCTGTTCAACCACCCCTCCACGGCACCCCTCCACCGTCTACTGGGTTTTGTCACAATTATCGTCATAGAAGTGTCATATGTATGACAAAAATTTTCGTTCGGCCCAAAATGTCACGGGTGTGTCTTTTTTTACTAGTGAAAGGTTCTCGTGAGCGCATGAAGATTCTCGCTACCAAGTGTGTTCAAGCTTACAATGAAGCTGAGAAGCGCAAGGCACTTGGGCGTCCTGGCATCGACCCTAAGATGGTTGCCAAGCAGAAGAAGAAGCCATCTGTGGACCAAGCTGAACCATCCAGGCGGGAAGAACCTCGCATTGTCTTCCCAGCCAGTATGACAGGTGTGAAGCCTAAGGTCCCGACAGTGGCTTCAGAGCTTCAGAAGACAAGGGCAGCTGAAGCCAAGGCCAGAAAGCGCAAGACCAAGAACACCACTGATGATGCTCCACCCACCAAGAAGCGCAAGACCAAGAAGAGAGATCGGCTGCTCCCACAGAGCCCCTTGTAGTCGAGCCGATTTCTGTTGCTCGTCCTGAATCTGCACAACAAGAACGTCGAATGATAGTTCATGAGCCTGCTTCCAAAGAGGCTCCTGAAGCTGAAGACATTCCAGAAGTTGACCCCACCGCAGCTGAAGACATTGGTCATCATGACAATGTTGAAGATGATGTAGTCCTCCGCAGATCGAGCATAATGTGGTATCATCGCCTGTTCTTACAAACAGCGAACTCATCAGCATTGGTCGTTCATTGACGCCAATTGCTCAGGATGACTCATGGGCTGGTCACCCACAAGACTCCCCCCGTCAAACAGAAACACTTGTCACTCCCCCAACTCAAGTCACCACTCCGGTGATTGAAGATGAAGACTTTGTGGCCCAACCAACTCCATCTCCACAAGCGTCGCCAGCGTTCTGCAGGCTTCGCAAAGGACCAAGGCCACATGTCTCTCTGTCAAGTGTTCCAGAAGGAGACGAGCGCCAACCCGTTTCACGCCAAGTCTTTCCTGAAGCCTCTCCAACTGTGAACAACCCCGAGACTGAAGCCAACATGGCTGAAGATATTCTGGCTGCATCAGCCGATGACCAAGAAGAACCCAGAGAAGAAGAAGAACGTGTTGCTACACCCCCAATCAACCAAGTTGTTCTCGAGGAGAACGTGTCCGACCCTCCAGCTACTCAAGTGGAGGTTAACAACATTGAGGTGACCACCAACACCAACACTTAAGCCAATGATGTTGTCATGGCTGAAGCTAATGTGGCGCCTGAAGTCAATGTGGTGCCCGAAGTGATAGCGCCTGAAGTCAATGCTGCACCTGATGCCAATCAACAGCCTGAAGCCACTGCCACTGCTCCGGTACCACCTCCCAGGCCACATACTATTGAGAAAGCATACAACTATGGTCAGCTGGTCACTGTCAGATGGCCTATTCTAGTTCCTCCTCCTGCTGCTGGTCCGCAATTTGACTATCATGTAGAGCACAGGCCTCAGGTCCAGAAGCCAAAGCCAAGACTGCCCAGGTTTCCAGGTACTGCCACTTCACCAGGGTCCTTCAATGCAAATGGCTTCATTGCACACAACACTTTCTTTGATAGCGCCAAGAACCCCTATTCCAAGCCAAGGACTTCATTAAATCGGTTCTGGAGCTATCAGCAGCGCAGTTATTATTCATATGTTATTTATGATCAAGGGCGCATCTTCCCTCATATGCGTCTTGACTGTGAAGCCATTGCTGGATTGCCTTGCCTTGAAGAAGCCCTTGACTGCTTCCGTGATGCTGGACTGCTGAACTTTGTGACTGATAAGGAGCATTAGAATGAAGAGCTTCTGCTTCAATTTTATGCTACCCTCCACATTCGCGGATACAACAGGGATCCGAAGACTTGGGTCCTTGAGTGGATGACAGGCAATGTCCATCATGAAGCCAAAGCTTTTGACATCATTGAGCTAACCGGCCTGCCCACTCCAGGAGAATTATATGAACCTGGTTGTCAGCTTCACAGCAATGCTTTGGAGAGTATCTTCCACAAGCCAGAGCCCAACATGAGCCAAATGCTGAGCATGATGAAGCCTCTGCCCCATGACGCTGATTACCCAAAGGAGTTCTTTGTCGAAGACCTCGAGTATCTACCCCGCCCTATTTATCATATTATCAGGCGGACTCTATGGCCTGTGAAAGGACATTCTTCAGCAGCAAAACTTGCAGGAGCAATGAAGACTTTGGTCTTTTATATCTTCAATGGCATCAGCTCCAATGCTCAAGACTTCTTTATTAGGTAGTTGGCTGCATCAGGCTCTGATCTCTTTGGACTGAAGGTCTACGCTCCATGGGTCATGCGCCTCATCAAGCTACACTCAGCTGTCAACTATCAGCCCTCTGCTCACAACCATCTGATCTTTCTGCCAGAGGTTGATATTTCAGTTGAAGCCATATACCCAGAGCCTGCCAAGGAGCATGTTTGTCTTCACAATGCTGATCACCAAAGCTTCACGCAACCCATTGAAGGAGTCCAGGCAGTCACTCATGTTTATCCTTTGGCTGGCAATACGCGCTTACCTCACCGTGCTCAAACTGAAGCCACTAAAAGCACTATTGCTCAAAGGCCTCGGAAGCGATCTCGTGTTCACAATGACCGAGAACTTCTCGTTGCCCTGCATCAGAAACAAGATAAGCATCACTTCTGGCTGAAGCGGCAGATGCAAAGCCTCTTGGTGGATGTCAATCGCATTCGCAATCTTGCCACCAAGAATGCCTTTGTTACACATGAAACCTGTTGGAGGTCCTGGAAGAGTTTGACATTGCTGAGTGCTGAAGCAGATCTTCAAGACGATGGCTTCACTGAAAGATTCAAGTTTGACTCCACTCCTCCAAGGATTGCTGTCTTGCGTCGAACTCCGTCTCTTGAAGACTCTGATTATTCCTCCTCCGCTGCAACAGTGAATGCCAGAGTGATCGATGATCAAGATGATGCTACTTCACCACCTCCAACATCAGCGCGTATCGACAATGCACCAAGTTCTTCTGCACCGCCAAACACCAACGCCGCCCCTGCATCTTCTCCTACTCCTTCTGGGAACGAGTAGAGGCTCCATGTCTTCAAACCGTTTTGGTCCTTACTGACAAAAGGGGGAGAAGCATATGAGTTGATAGTCTTCAAGCGGGTCCCAATGGGCGGTTGCTTTATATTTTTGCCTAGTGTTTACAACTCTCGCTTTTGATACATTTGGTTCTTTGAGTTGTAACACTTAAACTTGATGGTCGTCTGCTACTTGTTTGCTATTCTGTGATGCAATGATAAATTCCGCATGTGCGATGATAAATCCCGCATGAAGTCATATTGCAGACGTCCATTTTTCATTATGCATGTCATTATGTTCGTTTTATCAAATCATGCATGATAAATTGTCTTCATAAGTTGAAGAGGATCTCCACAAGTACAACCTGCCATGTGCATTTGCATTCCAAAAGCAAATTACTTATATGCACATCTTCAGGGGGAGCCTTTTGCTACTTATGAAGACAATACCTTTATCCTTTACAATTTCACAAACTTTTATCCCCGTTGAAAACTTCAACCAGTTTGTCATCAATCACCAAAAAGGGGGAGATTGTAAGTGCATCTAGTGCCACCCCTAGTTGGTTTTGGAGTATTGACGACAAACCTGGTTGAGGGACTAATGTGTTTGTGAGAATTGCAGGATAACACAGGTAGCAGTCCCTCATTGATTCGGTTTACCTACTGGAGATGACCCCTAAAAATGTATGAAGACATTGAAGGCAATGGTGGTATGTGAAGATACTCACATTGAAGACTATGACAAGAGAAGACATTGCGTGAAGACTATGGAGCGCGAAGACTTAGTTGTTTCGTTGTTTCCTTTTCTTCTTTGTTGAGTCATAGGAACCACCGTACTGATAAGTGGGGTCCCAGTGAACAAAGTCAGAGTGATTGAAGTGATGCTCAACCAAAATCCTATGTCTTCGAGCGAAGACAATGAAAGCAAATCTTATCCAGAGCTGGATGAGTCAGCTTTACTTGTAGCCCAAGTAAAGTTGCCGCGTGTGTTTGAAATCTGACCGTTGGAACACCTGTCAGTTCCTTAGTGACCCAGGGTCATTTCGGACAAATCAGGTCGGGTTGCCTAGTGGCTATAAATAGCCCACCCCCTACACCATAAATTGGTGGCTGCTTAGAGTTAGTGCACGGCTTTTGTCGTTTGAGAGCAACCCACCTCCGAATCTTTTGAGAGAGAGAAATCCTTGCGAGGACAAAGCCCAAACACCCAGAGCCAAAGAGTGTTAGGCATCACTGAAGTCTTTCTGTCCGCGTGACCTGAAGACTTGTTACACTTGAGGACTGTAAATCCTCCAGCCGGTTAGGCGTCGCGTTCTGAGCATCCAAGAGTCATTGTGGATCGCCGGTGAACGAAGTCTGTGAAGGTCTGGAAGTCTACCTTGAAGACTTACCAGAGTGATTGGGCGAGGACTGGGTATCCTTAACTCAAGGGGAATAAGGTGAAGACGCGGTCTTCTGAGTTGAATCTCAGCCTCCCTAACCAGACGTACAGTTGTGACAACAACTGGAACTGGTCCAACAAATCATGTGTCCTCAACAAGTGACTGGTTCTATCCTCTCCCTCTCTTTACTTACAGTCTGTCTTCGTGAAGTCATTGCCTGCTTGCATTACCTGTTTGACTTCACTGTGTGACTTCCATCGTTGATTGGCTTCATACTATCTTCCGTCCTGATCTTTACTACCTAGCTGCTATTAGTCTTCGTACTTTCACTTCATTGAATACTTGACTATGGCTTGCCTAGTGTAGTCTACCTTCCGCTGCATATCAATAGGTTCGTTTCTATTGTTTGTCTTCGAAAGTCTCATGTTTTGAAGACTTTCATAAAAATCGCCTATTCACCCCCCCTCTAGTCGATAACTAGCACTTTCAGTTCCATTTCGGGCTGCTGCCGGCCCGTGAGTTGTTCGGCACGTTTCAGGCCCAACCTACTTCTCAGCCTCCTAAAAGCCCATTGAGTTTTCTTCCGAAAAGAGGGCTGATGGTTTACTCGGCCTATTAAAGGCCCGAATCTACTAGTGCGCCATTTTACATTTAGGCCTTTTAACGGACCAAGATGACGGGGCCCATGATGCGGATCATACATCGTGATTGCATGACGGCCCGATTATGTACCGTAATTTTACGGTTTGTCCGGTTTACTGCGAAGACAGGATATATATACAGTAAAATAACTGCAGCATCAGGAATAAGAAAAAACCTAGACTATACAAATAAATTATGGCATATTACATCCACTGGGCATCACAGTTCGCCACTATGATAATAAAGCACAAGCAGACAGCAGATTACATACACTGGGCATCAAAGATCGCCACCAGTGCAACTAAAAAGGTCGACAAAATAATATACAAAACCGACAGCACTTCAATAGAGTTCAAGAAAGGTTAGCCCTGCTGGGGAGCTGCAGCGCAAGCAGCTGAGCAAGCTGATGAGACTGCGCTTGTTTAACACTTATATCCTTCTTGCTCTGAAAGATAAACAAGCAGACATATGACAGGTTTTGCACATAAAAGTATTAGTGCTGACAACATCACATTTCTTACGGACGAATAAAGTGACAAAGTTTAAAATTGAATTAACAAAATATGGTATTGTTTAGGTCAAGACATGGCTGGAAATGACATTGTGAAGGAGTTGGCAGCTTCACGAGACCATTTGATTACACATCAAGAACTCATAAGTATCAATGGTTAGTGTGTTGTCAATTTATCCCATTTCAGATTGGCAAATAAAGATATGGTTTAAGTAATAGTAGAATGATATGACATTGTTCATAGTTAAGACATTGCAGAATATGACATTGTGCTGTAGTGGGTAGGTTCACCACACCGCTGGATTACGGATCAAGAACAGAAGCATACATGCAGTGCAAAAGAAGATCACTTGCTCTGTATAGTTTAATTTACATGGTATGAAGAAGGAACTTGGTTGTACAACTGAAAACTTAAATTGAGAAGGACAAACTTTTGTTTACGAACTACATAATAAACTTTAAACATGCAATTTGATGCAAACACCAAAAATAAACAGCTGTTGCAGTCATGCCTAACCAAATATACACAACAAAGTTTGAAGGCTTGAGAAGGACAAACTTACATTATTGGTGAAGGCAGGCTCTATAAAGCCCTTGTCCATGCTGATGGGGGGGGGCAATTCAAGAAGTTTACCACCGAATCTTCTTCATAAGCATTGCCTTTATTCTACATTTTGTTAAGAGTAAATATAGATGTGATAATATAATAAAAAATGGAGAATATTTAAGATAAGATGAAGAGTGATGCTACATAACCAGGTAGCTATAAATGTAAGTACAGCTATACAGGCAAAAGGTACAACCAAGAGCAATGCACATCTAAACTTCTTCAGTACCATCGGTGTTATCCAACATTATGGTATGTGTAAATTTAGATCTGATGTGTAGAAAATGGAGGGCAAAGGAAAATAAGCTGCAGAGTGATGGTACATGAACAACTACCTGTCAATATAAGTACACTGATAAAGTACAGCAAGTACTTACAATAACAATGCAGAGCTAAAAAAATTCATTGCCATTGGATATATTCTACACTAATGTAACCATTTATATAGACCAAATAATTTGGAGCGAACAATTGATAAGCAAGCTATCATGCATACTGCTGTCACATAATGAACCAGGTATGTATGCAAGTATAGTGATACAGGACAACATGTACTAACAAGAGCAAAGCAGCGGGCAGCATATTTGCAATATCCTGTCGTTCTTTTCAAACCGGAATTCTTCTTCGAGCAGATTTCCTGCAAAAAAGATCCGTAAGGCACATGCAGAAAAGTAGAAGTTCAAATTGTCATGTGACTTCATAGATAGTACCGCATCCTGGGAACGAGGCCAGTGCATAACAAGGTTTTTCCATTCAATGTCTTCTAAATTTAGCACATGAGACTTCACCGGAAATTCGTTTATAGACTTGCCATCAAAGTGTGATTTCCTCAGGTAACACCGATACTGCTGCAATGCTTCCTTGAAAAGCAAAAGCAAGCTTTGCTCGTCATGACTATCCAGATTGACCCTCGCCCACCTACAACAATGTAATGTAAATCATTGATGTGTTCAATAAGTAGAAAACAGGAAAATAATAACCATGAATAATGGCACTTACACGTAAGTTGGACAGGAAGATGTGAAAATGGTGTTTGTCTTTACTATAATCTTCCCATGATGGGAATATATGCACGTAGTCCCTAACAACATTGAAAGCATTGTCTTTTAAACTGGGAATAACTGGAATGGGGTTCCAATCTGCAGGAATTGGCCGTCTCTACAGTTGGGATAGGTCTTTAGCCGGTGGACTTGTTGTACTTTTTGCTGGAGTGGGATTTTTTCTGTGGTACGGCTGGTGCTATGGCAACTGAAATCGGTATACCTTTTGCTGGAGTGCAGGTCCTGTGTGGTGGGGCTAGTGGTGTGGCCAGTGAAGTATGGGTACAGTCTGCTGGAGTCGGTCCTACGTTTTGTGTCACTAGTTGTACAACCAATATAAGTGGGGTGTTGTCTGATTTCTCTGGCACCACCATGTTTTTCAAGGACTTTGCTGGTGCTCCTTCAGGTTCGGCAATCACCCCTTCCTTTTTAATGTTTGATGCACAAGAACATCTTTTGAGTGGAAAAACATGGTATGATGACAGATGGAATATGTATTGATAATAGATGGGCATGGCATCTCGACATATATGATGAGTAAAATAAGCAGATGGCGGTGCAACAAAGTAGAAGAAATGCAAGACAACATATGCAAGATACGCGCAATCAATAAATCCTTGCCAAATTAGAACAGGCACCTTGATGGGTGACCAGGACAGGCCATCTGCCTTTGACTCCTTGAGGTTAGAATAGTCATTAGGATCATATTCTGAACAAGAATCAACAGGTGGGGAGCGTATGAGTTTCATTGCATCCAGAATGGCACTCAATGCCTTGGTGCCAATTTTGAAAGTCACTGCGGTGTTTAGCTTCAAGAGTGGACTGCTGCTAGTGCGACACAAAGCAGCTACACAGATCATAGTGTAGATATAACGGGAAAACCGTAAGCATCAGAGTAAAATCAGCAAAGTGGAACTTCCTAGAATATATGTGCTAGTATTGCCAGTACGGCTAGAATGGCTTCGGATACCAGCTCTCTTCAACTGAAGGTGTGGTACTGTTAATATCAGTGTAACTCTCAAAGGCGACACAGCTCCCCCATTTCCTTGCTATTCTTATAGGATTCAAGTGGGCAGGCCATTACAAATCCTATTTCCATGTTTACAAAATCCTACGAATCAAAGAGCGCATTAAGACAGCAACTCCCTGCTGTCTCTTGCTACCTATTGAGCACTGCGTTGGTTTTCCCTTGAAGAGGAAAGGGTGATGCAGCAAAGTAGCGTAAGTATTTCCCTCAGTTTTTGAGAACCAAGGTATCAATCCAGTAGGAGGCCACACTCAAGTCCCTTGCACCTACACAAACAAATAAGGACCTTGCAACCAACGCGACAAAGGGGTTGTCAATCCCTTCATAGCCACTTGCAAAAGTGAGAACTGATAGAGATGATAAGATAATATTTTTGGTATTTTTATGATAAAGATTAAAAGTAAAGATTGCAAAATAAACAAAGATAGAAATATCTTGTTGACGGGAAATTAATATGATGGAAAATAGACCCGGGGGCCATAGGTTTCACTAGTGGCTTCTCTCAAGATAACATAAGTATTACAGTGGGTGAACAAATTACTGTCGAGCAATTGATGAGTTGAGCATAGTTATGAGAATATCTTGGTATGATCATGTATATAGGCATCACGTCCGTGACAAGTAGACCGATTCCTCCCTGCATCTACTACGATTACTCCACACATCGACCGCTATCCATCATGCATCTAGAGTATTAAGTTCATAAGAACGGAGTAACGCTTTAAGCAAGATGACATGATGTAGAGGGATAAACTCATGCAATATGATATAAACCCCATCTTTTTATCCTCGATGGCAACAATACAATACGTGTCGTTTCCCCTACTGTCACTGGGATCGAGCACCGCAAGATTGAACCCAAAGCTAAGCACTTCTCCCATTGCAAGAAAGATCAATCTAGTAGGACAAACCAAAATGATAATTCGAAGAGACTTGCAAAGATAACCAATCATACATAAAAGAATTCAGAGAAGATTCAAATATTGTTCATAGATAATCTTGATCATAAACCCACAATTCATCGGATCTCGACAAACACACCACAAAAGAAGATTACATCAAATAGATCTTCAAGAGAATCAAGGAGAACTTTGTATTGAGATCCAAAGAGAGAGAAGAAGCCATCTAGCTAATAACTATGGACCCGAAGGTCTGAGGTAAACTACTCACACATCATCGGAGAAGCTATGGTGTTGATGTAGAAGCCCTCCGTGATCAATGCCCCCTCCGGCAAGATGTCGGAAAAGGCCCCAAGATGGGATCTCACGGGTACAGAAGGTTGCGGCGGTGGAGTTAGGTTTTCGTGGTGCTCTTCGATGGTTTGGGGGTACGTAGGTATATATAGGAGGAAGAAGTAGGTCGGTGGAGCCACGAGGGGCCCACGAGGGTGGAGGGCGCGCCCAGGGGGTAGGCGCGCCCCCTGCCCCGTGGCCTCCTCGTTGGTTGCTTGACGTCCACTCCCAGTCCTTTGGATCACGTTTGTTCCAAAAATTGCGCTCCCGAAGGTTTCATTCCGTTTGGACTCCGTTTGATATCCTTTTTCTGCGAAACACTGAAATAGGCAAAAAAAACAGCAATTTGCGCTAGGCCTCCGGTCAATAGTTAGTCCCTAAAATAATATAAAAGTGTATAAATAAGCCCATTAATCATCCAAAACAGAATATATAATAGCATGGAACAACCAAAAATTATACATACGTTGGAGACGTATCATCTCTCTATATGTAGTCCATGGTGGAATCTATACAAAGACTTTGGATAATAAAATGTTCGTTGCGCAGTGCCCACACATGGTGAACTAGAGCGCATTAAGAAAGCAACTCCCTGCTATCTCTCTCTATATGTGGTGCATGTGCTTTTCGAAAGTAAAGTAGGAACATTAGCTGACCAATTAAATGTTATCTGTTTTAGTAATATCAGCATCATTTCAGATTCGTACTTGAGCAACAAGTTTGGAATGGTACTGAATATAAAGGCATGTCTGCATGCAAGTCGCGTGACTTTTGTCATTTGGGTCAGTCGACCATTTCAGGCGGTTGGATGAAGATCCTACGTCTCCCAACCCTTCTTCTTCCTCGTCTCTGATTCTTCCCATACAGAACACCGCACGGGCCGCCGGCCGGACCACCGGCCCCCACCGCCTGTGTTCCTCCGCCACCCCCACCCCCCACCCCGCCCCCACCCGCGTCGAGTTTTCTTCGTTCGGCGAGGCCCGATTTGGGCTGGGCCTCCGGTTAATAGGTTAGTCCCAAAAATAATATAAAAGTGTATAAATAAGCCCGTTAAACATCCAAAACAGAATATATAATAGCATGGAACAATAAAAAATTATAGATACGTTGGAGACGTATCAAGCATCCCCAAGCTTAATTCCTGCTCGTCCTCGAGTAGGTAAATGATAAAAACAGAATTTTTTATGTGGAATGCTTCTTAGCATAATTTTCAATGTAATTCTTTTTATTGTGGCATAAATATTCAGATCCGAAAGATTCAAGATAAAAGTTTAATGTTGACATAAAAACAATAATACTTCAAACATGCTAACCAAGCAATTATGTCTTATCAAAATAACATAGCCAAAGAAAGATTATCCCTACAAAATCAGATAGTTAGGCCATGTTTCAGTTTCATCACACAAAACGTTCTCATCGTGCATAACCCCCGATGACAAGCCGAGCAATTGGTTCATACTTTTTAACGCGCTTCAGCCTTTTCAACCCTTACGCAATACATGAGCGCAAGCCATGGATATAGCACTATGGGTGGAGTAAAGTATAATGATGGGGGTTATGAGAGAAGACAAAAAAAGGTAGAAAGTCTCACATTGATGCGGCTAATCAATAGGCTATGGAGATGCCCATCAATTGATGTCAATGAGAGGAGTAGGGATTGCCATGCAACGGATGCACTAGAGCTATAAATATATGAAAGCTCAACAAAACAAACTAAGTGAGTGTGCATCCAACTTGCTTGCTCACGAAGACCTAGGGCATTTTGAGGAAGCCCATCATTGGAATATACAAGCCAAGTTCTATAATGAAAAAGTCCCACTAGTATATGAAAGTGACAACATAGGAGACTCTCTATCATGAAGATCACGGTGCTACTTTGAAGCACAAGTGTGAAAAAAGGATAGTAACATTGTCCCTTCTCTCTTTTTCTCTCATCATCATTTTTTTCCTCTTTTTTTTCTTTTTTTTCTTGGGCCTTTTCCTATTTTTCTTTGGCCTCTTTTTTTATTTAGTTCGGAATCTCATCCCGACTTGTGGGGGAATCATAGTCTCATCATCCTTTCCTCACATGGGACAATGCTCTAATAATGATGATCATCACACTTTTATTACTTACAACTCAAGAATTACAACTCAATACTTAGAATAAAATATGACTCTATGTGAATTCCTCTGGCGGTGTACCGGGATATGCAATGAATCAAGAGTGACATGTATGAAAAATTATGAATGGTGGCTTTGCCACAAATACGACATCAACTACATGATCATGCAAAGCAATATGACAATGATGGAGCGTGTCATAATAAACGGAACAGTGGAAAGTTGCATGGCAATATATCTCGGAATGGCTATGGAAATGCCATGATAGGTAAGTATGGTGGCTGTTTTGAGGAAGATATAAGGAGGTTTATGTGTGATAGAGCGTATCATATCACAGGGTTTGGATGCACCGGCGAAGTTTGCACCAACTCTCAAGGTGAGAAAGGGCAATGCGCGGTACCGTAGAGGCTAGAAAATTGTGGAAGGTTGAGAGTGCGTATAATCCATGGACTCACATTAGTCATAAAGAACTCATATACTTATTGCAAAAGTTTATTAGCCCTCGAAGCAAAGTACTACTACGCATGCCCCTAGAGGGATAGATTGGTAGGAAAAGACCATCGCTCGTCCCCGACCGCCACTCATAAGGAAAGCAATAAAAGAACACCTTATGTGTCAAAATTGTCACACAACTTTTACCATACGTGCATGCTACGGGACTTGCCAACTTTAACACAAGAATTTCTCAATTTCACAATTACTCAACTAGCACACTCTAATATTACCACCTTTATATCTCAAAACACTTATCAAGTATCAAACTTCTCATGATATTCAATGAACTCAATATGGAAGATTAATTTCACAATTAAAGCAAATTACCATGCTGTTTAAGACTCTCAAAATAATATAAGTGAAGCATGAGAGATCAATAATTTCTATAAAATAAAACCACCACCGTGCTCTAAAAGATATAAGTGAAGCACTAGAGCAAAAACTATATAGCTCAAAAGATATAAGTGAAGCACATAGAGTATTCTAACAAATTCCGAATCATGTGTGTCTCTCTCAAAAGGTGTGTACAGCGAGGATGGTTGTGACAAACTAAAAATCAAATACTCAAATCATACAAGACGCTCCAAGCAGAACACATATCATGTGGTGAATAAAAATATAGCTCCATGTAAAGTTACCGATAGACGAAGACGAAAGAGGGGATGCCTTCCGGGGCATCCCCAAGCTTAAGATTTTGGTTGTCCTTGAATTTTACCTTGGGGTGCCTTGGGCATCCCCAAGCTTAGGCTCTTGCCAATCCTTGTTCCATGATCCATCAAATCTTTACCCAAAACTTGAAAACTTCACAACACAAAACTTAACAGAAAATCTCGTGAGCTCCGTTAGTGAAAGAAAACTAAACACCACTTCAAGGTACTGTAATGAACTCATTATTTATTTATATTGGTGTTAAACCTAATGTATTCCAAATTTTATATGGTTCATAAACTCCATTACTAGCCATAGATTCATTAAAATAAGCAAACAACACGCGAAAAACAGAATCCGTCAAAAACACAACAGTCTGTAGTAATATGTAACTAACACAAACTTCTGGAACTCCAACAATTCTACCAAAATAGGAAGACCTAGACAATTTTTTTATTGATCTACTGCAATTGGAATCAGTATTTTATCACGTTCTGGTGATTTTTAACAATTGTTTTCGTGAACAGAAAGTTTCTGGAATTTTCAGCAAGATCAAATAACTATCATCCAAGAAGATCCTATAGGTTTAACTTGGCACAAACACTAATTAAAAGACAAAACCACATCTAAACAGAAGCTAGATGGATTATTTATTCCTAAACAGAACCAAAAAGCAACAAACTAAAATAAAATTGGGTTGCCTCCCAACAAGCGCTATCGTTTAACGCCCCTAGCTAGGCATAAAGGCAAGGATAGATCTAGGTATTGCCATCTTTGGTAGGCAATTCTTCAATAAGACACCTATAACCCCTAGGAGTTTCTTCCTTTTTATTAATTATCAAACTTCTAGGCACGAAATCGAGAAAATCATTTGTAGCAAAAGGTTCCCTATGGATAGCGAGAAAGTTGGGGTGAACACTTATGGATTTGAGGTCCGCATTTTCCTTACTAGAAGTTTCACCCTTATTTTTAGGAACATACATCAATTTGGCAATCTTAGCATTAGAAGGACTGTTTTTCACGGAAGAAAAGGCAGACCCTAGGTTGGTAATAATATCCTCAATTTTATCAATTCATTAACCATAGGTTCCTTTTCTTTAAAAAATTTAAGAGCAACTCCTACCTTAGATCCGTATTGGGTAATTTGGTTATGGATCTTTCTATCCATAATTTCAATCAACTCTACGGTGGCAACTTTATTTTCAATAATTTCAAGCCGTTGCATCACATGTTCCAAAGTTAAAATAGTTCCATTAACCAAAAGAGGTGGTGGGCCAAACAAATCTATCATAGCATTATAAGAATCAAAAGTATGGCTACCCAAGAAATTTCCTCTGGTAATGGTATCAAGAATATATCTATTCCAAGGAGTGATGCCTACATAAAAATTGCGAAGAAGAACGGAAGTAGATTGCTTCCTAATAGATCTATTTTGCGCATTGCAAATTTTGTACCAAGCATATTTTAGATTTTCTCCCTTCCTTTGTTTAAAATTAAGAACTTCATTCTCGGGAGACAAAGGAGTAGATAAAGGACTAGCCATGACAGCACACTGGACACAAAAGGCAAGAGGAAAAGAGGCGAACGGAAAGAGAGTGAATAAAACGACAAGGGTGAAGTGGGGGAGAGGAAAATGAGAGGCAAATGGCAAATAATGTAATGCGAGGGATAAGAGTTTGTGATGGGTACTTGGTATGTCTTGACTTGTGCATAGACTCCCCGGCAACGGCACCAGAAATCCTTCTTGCTACCTCTTGAGCACTGCGTTGGTTTTCCCTTGAAGAGGAAAGGGTGATGCAGCAAAGTAGCATCAGTATTTCCCTCAGTTTTTGAGAACCAAGGTACCAATCCAGTAGGACGCCACGCTCAAGTCCCTTGCACCTACACAAACAAATAAGAACCTTGCAACCAACGCTATAAAGGGGTTGTCAATCCCTTCACGGCCACTAGCAAAAGTGAGATCTGATAGAGATGATAAGATAATATTTTTGGTATTTTTATGATAAAGATTAAAAGTAAAGATTGCAAAATAAACAAAGATAGAAATAGCTTGTTGATGGGAAATTAATATGATGGAAAATAGACCCGGGGGCCATAGGTTTCACTAGTGGCTTCTCTCAAGATAGCATAAGT
This sequence comes from Triticum aestivum, assembly GCF_018294505.1. Lineage (NCBI taxonomy): Eukaryota > Viridiplantae > Streptophyta > Magnoliopsida > Poales > Poaceae > Triticum > Triticum aestivum. The sequence goes on along the minus strand of NC_057808.1, from coordinate 535,131,423 downwards.
ATTACAGTGGGTGAACAAATTACTGTCGAGCAATTGATAGAATTGAGCATAGTTATGAGAATATCTAGGTATGATCATGTATATAGGCATCACGTCCGTGACAAGTAGACCGACTCCTGCCTGCATCTACTACTATTACTCCACACATCGACCACTATCCAGCATGCATCTAGAGTATCAAGTTCATAAGAACGGAGTAACGCTTTAAGCAAGATGACATGATGTAGAGGGATAAACTCATGCAATATGATATAAACCCCATCTTTTTGTCCTCGATGGCAACAATACAATATGTGTCGTTTCCCCTACTGTCACTGGGATCGAGCACCGCAAGATTGAACCCAAAGCTAAGCACTTCTCCCATTGCAAGAAAGATCAATCTAGTAGGCCAAACAAAACTGATAATTCGAAGAGACTTGCAAAGATAACCAATCATACATAAAAGAATTCAGAGAAGATTCAAATATTGTTCATAGATAATCTTGATCATAAACCCACAATTCATCGGATCTCGACAAACACACCACAAAAGAAGATTACATTGAATAGATCTCCAAGAGAATCGAGGAGAACTTTTTATTGAGATCCAAAGGGAGAGAAGAAGCCATCTAGCTAATAACTATGGACCTGAAGGTCTGAGGTAAACTACTCACACATCATCGGAGAAGCTATGGTGTTGATGTAGAAGCCCTCCGTGATCAATGCCCCCTCCGGCAGGATGCCGGAAAAGGCCCCAAGATGGGATCTCACGGGTACAGAAGGTTGCGGCGGTGGAGTTAGGTTTTCGTGGTGCTCTTCGATGGTTTGGGGGTACGTAGGTATATATAGGAGGAAGAAGTAGGTCGGTGGAGCCACGAGGGGCCCACGAGGGTGGAGGGCGCGCCCAGGGGGGTAGGCGCACCCCCTGCCTCGTGGCCTCCTTGTTGGTTGCTTGACGTCCACTCCAAGTCCTCTGGATCACGTTTGTTCCAAAAATCACGCTCCCGAAGGTTTCATTCTGTTTGGACTCCGTTTGATATCCTTTTTCTGCGAAACACTGAAATAGGCAAAAAACAACAATTTGGGCTGGGCCTCCGGTTAATAGGTTAGTCCCAAAAATAATATAAAAGTGTATAAATAAGCCCATTAAACATGAAAAACAGAATATATAATTGCATGGAACAGTCAAAAATTATAGATACGTTGGAGACGTATCATCTCTCTATATGTAGTCCATGGTGGAATCTATACAAAGACTTTGGATAATAAAATGTTCGTTGCGCAGTGCCCACACATGCTGAACCAGAGCGCATTAAGAAAGCAACTCCCTACTGTCTCTCTCTATATGTGGTGCATGTGCTTTTCGAAAGTAAAGTAGGAACATTAGCTGACCAATTAAATGTTATCTGTTTTAGTAATATCAGCATCATTTCAGATTCGTACTTGAGCAACAAGTTTGGAATTATGAGTCGCACGTTGTTTAGCTTGATGGATTCAGGAGCAGTGCTAAGCAGGTACGGTGATGGTACTGAATATAAAGGCATGTCTGCATGCAAGTCGCGTGACTTTTGTCATTTGGGTCAGTCGACCATTTCAGGCGGTTGGATGAAGATCCTATGTCTCCTAACCCTTTTTTTGAACAGGGATGACAGTGGGAGAGGCTCCCACTGACTTTGTATTACGCACACCACAAGAATTACATCATTAAAATGAAGGGTATTTGAGGGCCGCCCTCAGACCAAGCAAGAAAAAAGAGTGTATCTAAGTTACAGGTTTTGTATATAAGAGTCTAGGAAGGGGCGAAGCTCTTCTTTATAGTTGTGCACAAGTAGGCTTAGTAGGTTTTTGAATCTATCTAGCCATGCCGCGAAGGAGTGAGGCACCCCTCTGAAATACTCATTGTTCCTCTCCTTCCAAATGCTCCATGCAGCCAGCAAGAAAATATCCATGAACAGCGGCTGACTCCATTGATTTCTACCAGCATGCAACAAAGATACCCTATTACCCACATTCGGCCAAAACAATCCCACTCTGGCCCAACATCGCTGGCTAAATGGGCATGAGAAAAAGAGGTGTTCAACCATTTCCTCCGGCGGGATTTGTCACATCATGCATGTATAAATGTTGTCCACCACAGTGTAGTGTCTCCGTTTCAACATGTTCTTTGTGTTTAGACGGTCTACCAGCAACAGCCAGCCAAACAGCTTGAATTTGATGGGGCTCTTGGCTTTCCAAAGCCACAGAATGGCCTCATCGGCTATTGTTTCCCTGAAGCAGTGGTTGTAGTATTTGCTGGCCGAGAATTTCCTCCAAGGGTACAAACCCAAGAATCAGCGGAATCCCTCTCTGGTACAACATGCCTGGATCGTTGCTGAATTTCTCTGACCTCCTGTCTCGCTTGGGTAGACAGAGGTAGATGGAAAAGCATAGCGGGGTCAGTAGCCGTCAGAACAGTTCCCACCGACTCATCCTCGTTTGTGCAAAAGGAAAAGGCACGGGGGAAGACCTCGGAGAGTGGTGCATCATGATCATGTTTAATCCAGACATCCTTCCAAAACAAAGCTGAAGATCCATCCCCAATCGCAACCTGAGTGATGCCACGAAACACATTACTGAGCTGCATGATATCACGCCACCAGAAAGAGCCGATCGGGTCTGCTGCATGTGGCACTCGACCCACATAGTAAGTGTCCCATATTAGAGTCACCCATGGGACATCGTGATGATTGTAGAACTTGAAAAGGTGTTTGAGGAGGAGTGCGACATTCTGCGTTTTGATGTCAATCACCCCAAGGCGACCGTTGCGTTTTGGTCTACAGACCAACTCCCAAGCAGCCAAAGAATTATTTTTAACTCCCGTCTCTGTGTTTATGGCCCACAAACAGTATCTACGCAACTTATCAATGTGTTCAATCGCCTTGGGGTGCAGCTTAAGTGTACACATGGCATAGATCAACATCGAAGTAATGGTAGAGTTTACCAGAGTGAGCTTGGCACCAGCTGAAAGCAAGGAGAGTGCCGTGGACAGCTTTCTCTCAACTACACAAACCATTGGCATGAGCTCAAGCAGGGTTGGTTTCGTCGTTCCCAAGGGAAGACCCTGCTTGAGCTATGTGAAGGGTAGGGATCCGACTGTACAGCCAAAAATTTGTGCTAGGGCAGAAACTTGTTGCAAGGCAAGATTTATGGGAATCAACGTGGACTTTTGGAAGTTAATCTTCAGACCAACAGAGTCAACATAATCAACTAGGATGGATTTCATGCGGGCGACTTGATCGGGACAGGCTGGCATGACTAGTATCGTATCATCCGCATATTGGATGACCGGATAATCACCTCTTCGGCCGCACGGGAATGGTAACTCGATCAAGCCCTGAGCGAAAGCGTCATTGATTGCTGCTTGGAGGAGGTCAGCTGCCAGTACAAATATGAGGGGTGACAGCGGGCCCCCTTGCCTCACACCACACTTACATGGGAATTTCCTACCTGGGACCCCATTCAACAGCACCGAGGAAACACCAGAGGAGAAAATGGATTTCATCCAACCCAGCCATCTTTCATCAAACCCCATATGTTTCATGATCTGTAACATCGGCTCATGTTCGATCGTATCAAAAGCTTTGGCAAAATCCAGCTTAAGCAAAATAATCTCTCTCGAAGATGTTTGGCACTGATGAATGTATTCAAGAGACCATGCAAGGCAATCCTGTATGGTTCTACCTTTGAGGAACCCATACTGGTTTCTGTGAATGATTTTAAGGATTACTTTCTGCAGGCGATTGGCCAGGATCTTCGTGATGATTTTTAAGCAGCAGTTGAGCAGAGTGATCGGTCTATAATCGTTGGTAGTCTCCGGGGAGGAGGTTTTTGGGATTAGGGTGATGTATCCCTCACTAATGCTAGAAATATCAAGGTTGTCGTCATGGAAATCATGGCACATCTTATAGATGTCCTTCTTGATAATGTGCCAGCAAGATTTGAGGAAACATCCATTAAAACCATCGGGTCCAGGGGCTCTATCGGCTGGCATTTCCTTAACAACAACATCAATCTCGTCAGTGAAAAGGGCAGCGATAACACCTCCAGGCCCTCAACCTTTTTGATGATCCTTTGCAGGTCAAAACGCATGTGTGTTGGTTTAGAAAAACCCAGACGATCTTTATACGTGTTGAACAACACACCTTCTTTCCCAACATGATCAGTGATCTCCACATCGCCTTCTCGCAGACTAGCAATGGAGTTATGCCTAAACCTCTCCATTGCCAAAGATTGAAAGAGTTTGGTGTTTTCATCAGCAAACCTAAAGTAACTACTTGTGCATCTCTTTCTCCAGTATTCATTTTGATTTTTCAGGAGACGATTTAGATGATCTTTCAGGATTCGCCTGAAATTCGCTTCCTGCACAAATAAATTTCTCTTGTCCTCCAGGGCATCCAGGTTGGTCAGGGCGTCATTGCTGTTCTGGATCATAACTTTCAGATTAGAGACGCCTCTACTCCAATGCTTGAGGTCATACCTAAGTGACTTAAGTTTTTTGCACACCAACGCCGCTAAGTTTGGGGCGTAACAAAGTTTTTCCCATGATCGTGCAACAACTTCAGAGAAACCAGCGCAGTTAACCCCGAAGTTTTCAAAACGGAACAACTTTGACTTTGGGATTTTGGATTCAATTGAGAGTACACACGGGATATGATCAGACACCGGTTTCCCCAATGGTAGAACCATTGTGTTTGGGAAAGAGGTGGTCCAATTCGAAGAAGAAAAGAACCAATCAAGTTGTTCCAAAAGTGGATCATCTTGCATATTATTCCAAGTGAAAGCCCTTCCTTTGACCGGAATTTCCATCAATGATTGCGCTCGAATTATCTCATTGAAAAGCAACATATCATCAGCGTCCCCCTGGTATGTTTCTATTATCCGTGGAACGTATGAAACTAAAATCTCCCAATATTAGCCAATTTTCAGTATCTGGAATATGAAGATCGAACAGCCAGGAAGTAAAATCTAATCGTCTCTGACCAGTACATGGTCCATAGACATTCACCAAATTCCAGGAATCATTCGACTGTGTGGACACAAAAGAAACCCCCACCGCAAACGATTCCACATGCCATGGTGTGCCCAGAAAAACTGAACTATTCCAGACAGTGAGAATACCACCCGAGGCCCCAATCGAAGGTGCAAACACAAATTTATCAAATCGCTTGGGGCAAAAAGATTTAATAAACACTAAATCAAAAGATTCCCATTTAGTTTCTTGGATACACAGAACCGAACAGCCACTAATATCGATCGCATTCCTAATGGCCAAAAGTTTACTATCAGAGTTAATCCCTCTGATATTCCACGACAGAACATTCCAAGATTTATTCATGAGCATAAAGAAAATTAGACAGCCTCATCAGAGGCAGTCTGCAGGGCAGCCAGCAGCTTATCTTCAGAAAGATATTCGGGTGCAATACCACATCAAATGCCCACCTACTGTAGATCCTGAATGGAAGTAGGGGGCGGGCACCGGTTGAAGCCTGGATAGGGGCCGCGGCCGTGGAGCTTGCTTGGACAGATGGAACGACTCTGGCCTTCACCCTAGATCGGGTCTGCTTGACATCAGTGATCTGGTGGACCTTGAAGCCGTCATACTTGTTCGAATGAGTGCTCCTCCGGACTATAGTGGTATCAAGTGGAACTTTGCCATGACGGGTTGCAGCTTCATTGAACAGCGAGGAAGACGCAATCAGATGAAGTGCATTATCAGGAGGTGGGGCAGTGGAATCCGCCTGCTGGGTATAGGCATCAGTTTCCAGCACCGAAACCCCATCCTGGGACTCCCGCAACTGAAACTGAACAGAATCTTTCAGAAAAACACCAGCAGAAACCACAGTGTTACCATCGACCATGTGCGAAGAAGCAATGCAAATTCCCAACTGAAACTGAGAACTGAAAATCCTGTAGAAGTAGTCAGGTTCCGGCTATAGGTTGAGCATCCAAGCCGCGCTGATTGCCTCCAGTTGTCTCTGAATAAACTTGAAGGGGTTTATAGGAAAGCATGTGTTCTGGGCCGGCGCCTCGGTGGGGGCACGGGCATAGATGCGTTTCAGCATAGAACCCAACCACAGCAGCAGTTCACAGTCCATGACAATAGCAACGTTGATGGACTCTCCCCCAGCTCTGACAAAAGCAGTCCTGGCAGCAAGATTTCCAACAATGAAACTGTCGACCAAATTTTCAACAGCAGCAATTTCATCTTCAGAGGACCAAACATTAGACAAGTTACCAATGACATTGTGTTCAGGGTCCACTGCATCCATGAGTGAAGGGCCATCATACTGGAAAAAGGACCTTAAACTAAAACCTGTGTACGGTGGAGGAATCACAGGACAAGCTCTCCAACCGTTCTCCTGAAGCTGTTCTTGGGCAGGAGGTGCATTCCAAGCAGCATCATTCTGAGCTTGCTAAGCTTGCATCTCATCCAGGTGAGCCTGTTGCATGACAATACAATACGGAAGCTCATACGGGTGTGGCGAGGCATTGAGCAAGGGTGGTGGTTCCTCCGTGCCCATTAGTCCTGGAATAGTATTGCGACCGTTGAGCACATACACAGGAACAGACCAAGAGCAACCCAAACCCGACAATAAACCAACTCTGGTAACTAAAAGACTGTGTGGGACTTCGGCCACATCCTTGATATGGCATTTGGCAAGAACCCGCGCCTTGTTTCGCCCGGGGTGAGACCAAACCAGAAGTTTACCAAAGTTAGATACTGCTTTGTGCACATAATGCTCAGTCTGATAATCCATAGGAAAAGCAAGTAACATAACCCAGACCTCATACTCGAACGCAGGCATACGCATATTTAGAACCTCATTTTGGGGAACCAGATTGAAAGTAGAGTCCTCAGTCAAAGCATGAGGAGCCTCTCTAATCGCTGCATCTCTGCTCTCCATATCAGAAAAAACAACGCAACCAATTCCCAGCGGATAAACGAAATCATCAAGCAGCTCATAATCTAGGTCAACTGTGATAATGCGGCAGACCTCAGCAAGCCAAAAATCCTTCTGATGATCAGGAACAGGCGGGTCGATGGTGACGATGGCGTACCTATCATGGTTGAGCGGTGGCTCATCCACCACCATGACATGTCGCTGGACGCGATGAGCAGGCCCACGGTCAAACGTCGATCCATCCGGAGCAAAGGTGAAGGGACGCACCGAAAAGTTCGCCATAGCCGCCGATGAGGGAGGGCGGCAGATTGGAATAGGGGCCGCCGACGAAGAGGAGCAAGCTGTGGTTCTTGGCAGAGGCAGGGGTGACAGGGGTGGCAAACTCGAGGAGGACGTCTCCGCACCCGATTGGGGTTTTTGGCAGGTAGACTTGACTGCCCCTAGCGGAGGGAGTCGTAACGTCAAGCAATGAGAAGATGCCACGTCTGACGGGTGCGGGATTTTTTGCTTCCGAATCCAAACCATATGTGCTCCTGAATCCCGATAAGCACGGTCGTACGAGTCACCATCAGATTACAAACCGTAGAAGATCTCTTTCCACTGTTGGGTAGGATTTCACTAGATACGGTAGCATGGGGTGGGGTCGGAGCCCAACAAAGCTTGGGTAACTTATGACAAACATTGGGCTTTCGGGCCCAATGGCCAATAACTTGACACCGCGGGCATCTCAAGAGCCCAGGGCAGCTAGCAGACCGGTGTCCCGAGGCTGAACAGACCAAACATGTATGGGGTGGCAAAGGCCGGCCCGATATGCATGGCTCATGACGTGCAGCATCTGATGATAGGATAACACCCCTTGATCGATTGAAATATGCCAAACATGAACACGTATCATTCATATCACCACATCGCTGACAGAAAATACGTGTGCAAACTGATTCCGGATGGCCAAATCGATCACAAATGGAACAATGTTGAAGCCGAGCATAGATATAATCCTTAGATGGCACTGATCTAATATCCAACATGTGCATAACACTATCATTATCATAACCCGCTTGCCAGCCATCAAGAATATGATGCAATTTATCATCTGGAATGGAATCCCATAAAAGTTGTTTAAACCGATGACCCTGATAAGATGGCAGCTTATCTGATGACCCCGATCTAATTGGCAAGTTAATGGCCCCAATCCGAAAAAGATTATGATTATCCCAAGAAAACGGAACCGAAAACCTGCCAAAAGAAATCTCCGGTGGGGTATCCTCGCCGGAATGTCTCACCGTCGGCCTGGGTGTCAACCCAAATTTTTCAAGGACGGAGATAGAAGCCGAATCAAGATCCAGATCTGATTTGGAAGATAGCCATTTGGATTTGATAGCCGGGCCTGGTGATGAGGCCAAATCATTGATCTCAGTGTTAGCATGCCAATCATGAGGTCTATGGTGAGATTTGGCTCCACGATGAAGATGAAAGTGACATACGAAGTCCGGCCAAATGCGATCTCTTAAGCCATAGATGAAATGACCAACACGATTAGATGCCACCGAAAATCGAAAACGACGAGCACCCAAACAGAGCACCTTAAAACCATCACTTATTCCGCCAATACAAGATTGGAGGGCCAAACCAACAGATTCCACCGAGAGAGGAAAAGAGGCCGAAGAGAAGGAAACTTCAAGGAAGAACTCCTTGAAGTTGGGGTTGGGGATGAAGTGGACCGTAGATCCAAAACGTGTACGCACCTAACCCTCGACCTTAAGGCCGGGGGAGAAGTCCCAATGGAGGAGGCTGTCCATTGGGGTCGCCGGGGATGGTGATTAGGGCAGAGGGCCAAAATCGCCTTGGGAGTCGCCTTGGGAGGGTGGGAGGGTGGGAGGGTGGGAGTCGCCATCGCCGTCTCCTAACCCTTCTTCTTCCTCGTCTCTGATTCTTCCCATACAGAACACCGCACGGGCCGCCGGCCGGACCACCGGCCCCCACCGCCTGTGTTCCTCCGCCACCCCACCCCCCACCCCGCCCCCACCCGCGTCGAGTTTTCTTCGTTCGGCGAGGCCCCACAACCACCCGAGCCCCTTCGATCGCACCGGCGAACTCCGGCGAGCTCTGAAAAATGGACTGGCCCAATTTTGAAATTTATTCTACTGTGATTTAACTAGTGTGGAATATAAAAGGGGAAAACCATAAGCATTGGGAGTATAGTGTTGAGCGTGCGATGGCGGATCTGAAGGTGCAAACCGGACAAAGGCAACTTCGCAACCAAGACAAGAAATCAGAGTAAAGCAGTGGCGATCTATTTTCTTGCTGCGATAAATAAGTTGAGCAGATACGAAAGAGTACCGCCTCTGGTGTGGCGCCGTGTACGCATCTGCTGAGAATTTGACGGTGTTGCGGTAGCGATGGCTGTCGGCGGCGTGGAAGCAGATCTAGGAGGGTAGACGGTGGCGGCGGGGCGCGGTGGACGAGACGGTCGTAGGAGCGGCGCCGGCAAGGTGGACGACGGCGGGGATGAAGCGAGAGGACATGATGCAAGGATCCCGGTCCGAAGCCGTGGATGAGAGAGGTCGATCTCTTGTAATGGACGGTGGCGTCGGGGTATCAGCTCCGGCATGTGGAGGAGGACGACGGCGGACGGAGGAGGGTGGGGGTGGAGAGGGTGTTTTGGCGCCCACGGAGTACGAATGGGGTAAAGGGAGGTAGAGAGGAAGGGGGGAACCATGTATTCAGGGCGCGCTTGTCTCAAATGCGAGGAAATTTACAAACTTAGCCCCCGTTTAAATTTCTACTACATCACAACAACATTAGTCGGTTGGGGATAGGACGGTAATCTCGCATACACCGAATATTTGCCGACGAGAGTTTGTTTTTGGCGCCCACCGTGTATGAATATGAATCGGGGAGGGAGTCGATTTCGGCCGAGGACACACTGTGTTTTGGCGCCCACCGTGTATGAATCCGGGTGAGAGGCGGTTACGTCATGTTTGGGTGAAATTACAAACCTACCCCTATCGAAACCTATAGAAATCCAGCAGATAGGCTTTGCGTGGCATGGATAGGCAGTACTGATTTCCATCTCGCAGATTTTGGTTTCAGGCGGTTACTGCGACTTTCTCCGCTTCGTTCAAATTTTGCAGAGTGCATGTTTACCGTGCCAACTCAATTCGAATCCCGTTTGTATTCTATTTTTTTCGGGCGGATCCATTTTCAATTGGAATTACATTCTATATACATAATTTTTTTATATATACTTTCAAAAGCACGACAAAGAATTCTGCTCCTTTATATGTATAATATGATTTACAAATACAACGATCTTGAAATCTTAAGGTTGAATTCGAAATTTTTTAACCAAATTATGTTCTACTAAAATGTATGGATCAGTAATATCTACATATTTAATAACATACATGTGCGTGAATTCATATGAGTATGCATGTTTGATAGATCAATTTTGGTTCAAGTATGGATTATATGTATCATCACCTCGAATTCAAATATTTGAATCCCTTTTTTGTTCACTCCTTTCACGCCCATCTCTCTCGCATGCATGCTCCTTCAGGTAGCTATCACTCTCTTTTCTCCAGCTCACCCGCACGCTCACTTCATGTTTCTCCTATCCTCGCAAACATGGTCTCTCCACGTCTCCCTTGAGAAGTGTCACACTCTCCCTATCATTATACATTACACGGTTTTCATTATCTCTCACGTCTCTACTGTTCTCTGGTATCACTCGGTACCTAAGCTTTCTTTTTCACCGCCACACACACAGTCTCCACTCGTCTTTCACTTTGTCTTTCTCTCTATGGGATTCTCTCACACACCCTATATGTCTCTACATATGACTCATACCACTAAAATTACTCTCTCTCTCCTGTAGACACAACATTTGTTGTGGTCTCCTTTTCGTCTCCATCCCAGACTGACATTATTCATTTGTTTACCGATCAGACAACCCCGACTACCGTCTCCTCTCTCTCTCACAGACACACACACACAACTCCTGCTTCCACTCTCCTTCCCGACTACCATCTCTCTCTCACACACACAAAACTCTCGCTTTCGCACCCTGACTCGTATTTCTCTCACAAACATTTATCGACTAGCTAGCCTCTAGATAGGTTTATACACCCGCACACTCGTGCTTCTACCATCGCATACATGTCTCTCTCCCGCTCCTTGTATCTATGTAGATTTTTCTTCCCTTCTTGAGACACGCCCTCTCGATCATGCACACACACACTATCGCCTCATTTTAAGCTGATACCTATTGCACACACACTCCTAGTGTCTTTGTCACACATGCACTCCGTCCTCCTCCACTCCCCCTCTCTCTCACACACACATGGGCTTTTTGCAACAACTAGCAAGATGCCCATGCATTGCATGGAACATCAAGATGCATTTGTATGAGTAGTTTATCTTGTGGGGGAAAAGGATGAACGAGAGAAGGCCTTATTTACAAATGTGGAGAGGGGTGTGGGTATCTTTTTGCAAAATTGCCATAGTTTCCTTCCTATCCGTCAGATATAGATCGGACGGCCTATATTGCAGGATGGCAGGCACACGATCATCACCGACAATGCTTTTTATAAGAGTAGGGATAAAAAATAGAGTTGGTGATGATGGTGGGCGTGCCATCCTGCAATGTAGGTCGTCCGATTTATATCTGACGGATAGGAAGGAAAATATGGCAATTTACCCGCACTCTTCACCACATTTGCAGATAAGGCCTTCCCTCGTTCATCCTTTTCTCCCACAAGATCTTGATGTTCCGTGCAACGCACGAGCATCTTGCTAGGAGTAGAAATTAGACATATACCACTTCTTGAATCTTGAAACCAACAACATTCCTCACTTATCTCATCAAAACCACCAAAGGAATATATTTTGAGTGAAACATAACATATTTTTAGTGATATACGTATTTCAAAACTAGACTTTTTTTCCATCAAATCGGTGAATATGTATTAATCTACTTTGATCGTGTGGCAATGCATTGGCACATTGCTAGTAGTTATTATAATTTTTTGGACACCAGACAAACGGTGGAGTACATATACGAAGAGAAGAGGCGCACGCACGCAGTCGGCCTCTCGGTGTCTCGCACACATGAGTGTTACGTAAAGGCGACGTTAACAAATAAACCCTAAAACCCTAGGTGCACGATTGCTGCATTCGCGGGTACCGGGTACGTGGTGGAGCACCTTTGTAGGAATAGTCAGCTCGCATGATAATTTGATCCGTAGGATTTGATGGCCGGGACCACAGGTGAACGACTTGGAGCGCGGTGGCTCGCCAGTTGCCACAGATCGAGTAGCCACGTTTAAAATATCATTTTTTAGCGGGGTTAAGAGTTCCGATTTTCAATGGCGCGTTGTAAGTAGTAAGTAGTTTTTAGAACGATTGGTATGGAGCGAAAATGGAATTCATAGTACTACGTACCTCCTTGGCTTATGGTTGTATGGTTTTTTTTTTGCGATGGAGGTTGTATGGGTTTATGTTGCGAGATGTTGAACCTGGTAGTTCTAGGGTAAATACTATGGTTTAGATTTAGATGCTGGTTTTCAGTAACGAAAATCGGAAGGGGAAACCCTTCTTTGATTAAAAAAAAACTACTACCTCCATTCTGGTTTACTAGTCCCCATCATACTTTGGGTCAAAGTTTTTCCACGAATTTTACTTGTAAAATGTGAATGGAAGACGAGATTTTGTTATACCCATACAAAAAAGGACTGGAGGGAGTGATTGCTCTGACACGGACGCGACCTCTCATAGCGCAGGCATTGAACCGGCGCGCCGGCCAAGAGGGTCGCACTCGCTGCAGGCCCGGCTGAGCACGCCTCCTTGCCACGTGCAACCAGCTTAAGACTACCCCACCTGCCTTCATTGAATCCGCGCGTGTGCCGGCAACACGTCCTTCCGCGAGCCAGCAGGCATTTTAGAACACAAAAAATGACTAAAATATAATTAATTTACACATGGTCTTGACTTGTTGTGCTCGCACTGGTAGCAGGAACTAGTAGAGGATTTTCTTTATTTATAACTCTCCTCACATTTTTTTGGCTTTGAAGTGAATCATGGTTGTGGACATTATGTATGAATGTGCAGATATCTGTGAACATGAGTTTGATGTGGAAGTTGAACTTGGAATGTCAGGCTTGCGCGTGAACTATACCATGTCCAATGCTTCGTGTGTTATTGTTTGGAAAGTAGTTACTGTTATTACATGACCCGAAAAAAACATTTTGTGCCACATCAGCAGATGCATGGACATCACAACAGGCATGCTGACTGGATAAACATTTGAACCTAGCTATTATGAAGGTAATTTTGTATTGACAACAGTTTTAGATAGCAGGAGACGCCTAGCCTGCTCTGCCTCTGCTAGCTTATTTCTGGCTTCTTCCATCTCTTCTTTGGCTTGGGTGAAGAGAGCATCTGATTGCTCTTTTCGCTTCTTCAGGAACTCAGCTATATTCTCAAGGGCCGCTGCATGCTTTCTTTCAGCCTTTACTAATGCCACGAGGACACGAACAGCTGATGACTCCACTTGGCTTTTGTGTAATCCAGCATCATCTGGGAATTTGCACCTTGTGTCTAATCCAGCATCATTAGGGAACTGGCACCTTGTGTGTAATCCAGCCTCATTTTGGAAACATGATCTCGAGGTTTGACCATACTTCCCTCCTCGCAGGAACTGCATCCTGACATGAAGTTACTTCTTTTTTAGATCAATACTCAGAGCAACCTAGATCCATTTAGTAGAAGCCAGATAAACAGAACTCGGAGAAGTGAATTCAAAAGGAAAATAAAAATAAAAACAGACTACAAGGTGAGAACACCCACTTCCTACATCAAGCTAAAAACGAAAGCATTAGGACGATTAAGACTCTCCTTATTACACATCGAAGAACACCACGCTTAAGAGAAACAGAAACTACAACATATACACATCGAAGAACACGAGGCTACACGAAAGTAATTGAAAGGGTGTTACTTACCAAAGCTCATTTTACAGGTTCGGTGCAGCTCCTCTTTAACTTGCCACGCTCCTTGAAGATGTCCCGAATATCCCGTGTTTAGTCTTCATTGCTCCTCTGCATGTTCGCACTCGTGGTTTTAAAATCTCAACATGGCAAGAAAAATATATTACTAGTAATACTCGCGCATCTTGTGGGCAACATTAAAGCACACGTCTGCCATGTTAGAGCATCTCCAACAGAATCGCAACGCGTGGCGCTTTAAAAAAGTGTTTACAGTGCTGAGATCGAGAAGTAGATACTAGAGAGTAGAGGATAGTTCTCAGCATAGATAGATAAAAAAAGATAATTCAACTACTCCTCGTCGTCCGACTCCTCCTCGGTGATGTCCTCCTCCGACGTCTGACTGTAGGCGTCAAGATACCGATCGTCGTCGGATTCCCAAGGCGACGCTGCTCCTAGCATCATGTTGAATTGAGCGTCCGCTTTTCACATACGCTTGTCCTCGCGATAGGCAGCTCGCTCCACCCTCCTCTTATCCCTCTCCGCCCTCCTTTGCGCGTAGAACTCACGCTCTTTGATGATGTCCTGCGGGAAGTGTTGGCGCCACAGCGCCATGGCTTCCTCGTCCATCTCGGCGATGCCGAGACGGTGCTCCCGCCTCCGGTTGTCGCGACGATCCTCGTCAGTGCTAAGCCACGGCAGAGGCGCGAGCTCCTGCGCCCGCTCCCGCGTCGGAACGTTGGGGAAGTTCAATGTTCTATGAGGCCACCGGAGGCGCCACACCGCCGGGTCGTACGCGCGGGCGGCCTCGTTGGCGGTGTCGAAATTGCCGAGGCCGAGGCGCATCCCGCGGAACCGGATCTCGGCGGAGAAGCCGCCGGCAGGGCGCGCGCGGACGCCGCGGTATCCCCAAGTTTCCCGGCGACGCGAAGGCATGGTGGCGCGGCGGCGGCGAGGTGAAAAAGAGCAGGGAGAGAGCGGTGGCGAGGCACAGAGCGGGGAGAGAGCGGTGGCAAGGCACAGAGCGGTGGGAGGGCGTTGGATTTTATAAAGCGCGCCGGACGCCGCGCGCCAAAACTAGCGCACGCCCGGCCGCTTTTTCCCGCGCGCGCGCGATCCTTTCCCGACGTCTCTGCTATCTCTACTCTCTTCTCTACTGTTATATTTATTTAATATTTAATATTTAATATTTAGTATTTATCTCTACTTCCTTTACTGTATACTTTTTTTTCTCTATACTTTTTTTTCTTGCAATATAGGCCGTCCGATTTATATCTGACAGATAGGAAGGAAACAAATGGGAATTTTGCAAAAAGATACCCATACCCCTCTCCAAATTTGCAAATAACGCCTTCCCTCGTTCATCCTTTTCTCCCACAAGATAAACTAATCATACAAATGCATCTTGATGCGTGCAACGCATGGGCATCTTGCTAGTTCTAAAAACATTTCCATCATTTGCCACACTACTGGTTGCAAATGAAAAACCTACCCAAGCACAACGCGATACAAGAGCGACGCACAACTACAAGCTGATATTCTGTTGGACAATGGAGGCTATAACCAATAACTTTTACGGGAACAATAGCAGCCAGGAAATTTGAAGGGTAGGTATGAACAAAATTGGAACTGCACATGTACTGCTAAGTGATTCAATACACACATTACCAATCGAGGAGGAGAACGATGGTCGCGGCGGCCTCTGTGAGTCATGGTCGGCAACGGGAGTCAGTTCATTGTCCACGACGGTGGTACTTCTGCGCTTGGCGTCGGCTTCCGGGAAGCAGATCCGAGACCGTGGAAGACGCTGCCGGGGTAGAGGCTCCGTGTACGACGACGACGGTGGAACGGCTCCAGTGCGGCGTACGCAGTCGTCGATGAGGCAGATGCGCTGTGGTGGACGAGTGCGCCGATGTAAAGGGGAGGAGCACGAAGGCTGCGGTGCCGTGGAGAAGTCTATTTTGCGGTGGGAATAGAAAATGGGGAGTATTCAGGTGTACTACTCTGGATGCCGGGGTGGGGTTGGCTGGGTAGGGTGAACCTGAAGTTACGAAAACAACCCCCTACCAAGCGTCATCCGTAGGCCTGTTCCGAAGGCTATGATGGTAACTTCCCACAGCTCGAATCAGGGTCGCGGGATATTTTCCCGCCGACCTCAAAATTTTGTGACACTGGACTCCCCGTGTGGCGTGTTGAGTGATTCGACTAAGCAACTAGCGAGTAGTAGTAGTAAACTCTGCATATTAGGTTTGACCGAAGTCAAACTTCCTAAAGTTTGACCAAGTTTACAGAAAAATATAAACATTTACCATAACAAATATGTATGATGTGAAAGTACATTCAATAATGAATCTAATGGTATTTATTAGTTATTGTATATGTTAATATTTTTTGTTATAAGCTTTCTGAGAGTTTACAAAACTTGACTTTGACCAATGCTAATACGCGGACTTAAATAAAAACGGAGGGAGTACACATTTGTTTTCTTAGTTTGTAGTGAACTAATCATTTGTTGAAATTGTGAAATAAATATATTAGGCTAGTGACTTCGAATGTAATGGTCTATACAATTCAATAGTTACAATCATTGTCGAATCCCAAGATGTATACAAGGTCTATAGTACTTCACAACATGCTCAAACTCACATAATCCCAGTCAAATGAGAATCTAAATGCATTTCATAGTTATTACTTTGTAGGATGCAACAAAAACAACCCTAACTCTACATCAGCCATTATAGAAGCAATATTTTGACATATCCCAATGTGTGAATGAAACGTGCAGAGTGAGTTTTGAAGATGGAGCAGATAGGGCAGGAAATATTGTATGTATGTGGATGAGAGAGTAGGAGACAAACCTAACGAGACAGAGAGAGAGATAGAGAGAGAAAGAGAGAGGAAGAAGCTAGGTCTGTGAGAAAGATGGATACATGTAATATACATGAGATGCGTGTGCATCTGGATTCTGTATACGTGGAAGGAGAAGAGACAACATGTTTGATGAGAGAGCTGGAGAAACATGGACGAGAGGGGAAGGATCTCGTGGGTTGAGGGATTGAAAATTTTGTGTGCGGGAGAGAGGGATTGGTAATTTTGTGCAAGAGAGCGAGAGAGGGTGGGGGAAGGAGTCAGTCTGCCGTCGTCACATCACCCTGCTTCCAAATGACCCCGCATTCTCTAGCGCGGTGTGGTCGCCGTCTTCGATCTGCTCGATGCCCTCTTTGAAGATTGAGGTGTTGTGCATGTTGGGGTGCAAAGAAGCACAAGCGAGAGTGGTCGCCGTATAACCTTGGATGGGGATGAATTGTGTGCTCGGGGGAGTGTGTGTGTGTGTTGTGCTGCGTGTGTCTGTGTGTGTGTGTGTGTGTCAGATATTGAGAGAAAACAAACCTAAGGATAGAAATGGGTATTCACGAAGAGATTGTGCGGGCCTTGAGGTGGGCAGGGGCCGGGTGAGGGTGTCAAAATGTGCGCGTTGATGCATGTGTTGCATGCGACCGTGCGAGGGACGGATGAATCGAGAGAGATGGTTGTTGTGTTACGGATGCTCCTCTCTCTGTCTCTCTCTCCCTCTCTCTCTCTCTCTCTCACACACACACACACACAAGTAAACTAGAAGACCGTTCTCATGTATACACAACGTATCGGCATCTGTCTATGTCTCACTCATGCATGATCATTTGCACATTCACACCTCTCTATGTCTGTATCACACGCACACCGTCTCCACATTGCCCTTCCGCCACAACACACATATGGACACATACACACGTTCTCTCTCAGTCACACACACAAAATCAGTATTAAAAAACTAGGGCGCACCTAAAACGTCCAAATCCAAATAAACACGAACTGGAGCTAAATTCAAATATATGGACATATTGCAGCGTCAAGAACTTTCACAGGAAAAAAAGTTGACTAATATTCGAGGATTGTTTTCACAGACACAAAAAGGTTTGGTGGATGTCCTTCGAGCGCGACACGGTGACGCACCGTTCGATCGACCGCGCGGCCACGGTTCACGCGCTTGCACAGGATTCCGTATCGTGGCTGTCGTACTAACTAATAAAAGCGCTGCCTAAGTCTAATGTTTACGTGTACTAGTACGGTTTTCTTGTAAGTTTGACCAACCTTATATATAAAACTAAAGTAAGCTCCACACGCGCACTCATCAATATGCCGCCGCCGCCGTTGCGCATGCCGGCGCCCGCCTGCTCCGGCCAACAATTTCTCGCCCATCACCGCCGTGTCGCCGCCATCCCTATGCCCTGAAGCCGAAGGCTCGCCCACTCACATCGTCTGCAGTCCCTCCTCGCGATGCCGCCGCGCTGCCAGGCACGCGAGCATCTGGTGGAGCAACGTCTATGCACGCAGCGTACGAAGAGGAGGACGAGCGCGTGCTCCAGCACGCCGGCGAGGAGGAACTAGCGTGTCATTGTCGTCTCCGCCCGCGCGGAGGAGGCACGCATGGTGGCTGTCGCGGCGGAAGCCGGTCGCGCGCGCGTCGATCCCGCAAATCGGGTGTGGACGCGGAATCTACCTTCGAGACCTTGAATGCCACATGGATCCTGCAATCTGAAGGAGCAATTTGGGTCAGTCGACTCATGAGAACCGTTTGATGCAACGTGGATGGCTAGAAGGGCTTCCTCCACCTCTTCTGCCGTCTTCTTCCTTCGCTCCGTCGAACTTCTTTCACAAATCGACTGACCCAAATTATAGTACTAGTACGAATCTATTAAGCACAGTAGGAACACGAAGATACGAGCAGTAGTACCAACTGCAAGAAGAACAGTAGTAAGACATAGTACTAGTACTACTGTATGTACTAAAGAGTTCAAATAACGAGAAAGAACATAAAAATAGTTCTGCTGGGGCCTCAGCACAACACACCCTTGAAAATAAACTAAGGAACTAGTCCGCTTGACACTACAGTAGAACCAGCATGAGCGACGGCACTGCCACCAACTCGGAGTCCGAGTCCACGTCCTCGACTTCGTCCTCGTCCCTCTTCCTCTTCCTCTTCGCCAACGCTTCTTTGCTTGAACCAGACACTGGGCTCTGCTTCTTCATCCAACCCTTGTAGATATTTAAACAAAGGTAGGCATCCATTGCTGCGTACAGGATGTGATTTTCATCTACTGTCTTCGACTCCCATGCATGAGGAAACTCGTGATGAGGTTTCTTCAGTTTAGCGTACGAAGGATTAATCATGGCTGCTGCCAGGGTCAGCATTGAAGGTTGAGAGGAGGACACCAGGCTTGCCTTCTGGAGATCGGAGGGCTGGCCTACAACGAGACCTATCCGACGCAAGACATCCCTATCGTTCTTAAAGCCTACAGTAACGAATTTCACTCTTTTGTCCTTGAGGCGGCCCCCACCGCCTGTGTTCCTCCGCCACCCCACCCCCCACCATGCCCCCACCCGCATCGAGTTTTCTTCGTTCGGCGAGGCCCCACCACCGCCCCCCACAACCACCGTCCCCACCCGAGCCCCTTCGTTCGCACAGGCGAACTCCGTCGAGCTCTGAAAAATCGACTGACCCAATGTTTGCTTTAACTAGTGTGGAATATAAAAGGGGAAAACCATAAGCATTGGGAGTATAGTGTTGATAGTGCCATGGCGGATCTGAAGGTGCAAACCGGACAAAGGCAACTTCGCATCCAATGTTTGCTTTCAACTAGCAAGTAAGTGATGGACAAGAAATCAGAGTAAAGCAGTGGTGATCTATTTTCTTGCTGCGATAACTAGGTTGAGCAGATACGAAAGAGTATCGCCTCTGGTGCGGTGCCGTGTATGCATCTGCTGAGAATTTGACGGTGCTGCGGTAGCGATGGCTGTCGGCGGCGTGGAAGCAGATCTAGGAGGGTAGACGGTGGCGGCGGGGCGCGGTGGACGAGACGGTCGTAGGAGCGGCGCCGGCAAGGTGGACGACGGCGGGGATGAAGCGAGAGGACGGGATGCAAGGATCGCGATCCGAAGCCATAGATGAGAGAGGTCAATCTCTTGTAATGGATGGCGGCATCGGGGTATCAGCTCCGGCATGGTGGCGGAGGACGGCGGTGGATGGGGTGGTGGACGGAGGAGGCTGGGGTGGAGAGGGTGTTTTGGCGCCCACGGAGTACGAATGGGGAAATGGAGGTGGAGAGGAAGGGGGGAACCATGTCTTCAGGGCGTGCTTGTATCAAACGAGGAACTTTGCAAACTTAGCCCCCGTTTCAAATTTCCTACATCACAGCAATATTTGTCTGTTGGCGATAGGACAGTAAACTCGTATACACCGAATATTTGCCGACGAGAGTTTGTTTTTGGCGCCCACCGTGTATGAATATGAATTGGGGAGGGAGTCGATTTTGGCTGAGGACACACTATGTTTTGGCGCCCACCGTTTATGAATCCGGGTGAGAGGCGGTTATGTCGCGTTTGAGTGAAATTACAAACCTACCCCTATTGAAACCTATAGAAATCGAGCAGATAGGCTTTGCATGGCAGGGATAGGCAGTAGTAATTTCCATCTCGCAGATTTTGGTTTCGGGCGGTTACTGCGACTTTCCCCGCTTCGTTCAAATTTTGCAGAGTGCACGTTTACCGTGCCAACTCAATTCGAATCCCGTTTGTATTCTGTTTTTTTCAGGCGGGATCCATTTTCGATTGGAATAAAATTCTATATACAACATTTTTTTATATATACTTTCAAAAGCACAACAAAGAATTCTGCTCCTTTATATGTATAATATGATTTGCAAATACAATGATCTCAAAATCATAAGGTTGAATTCAAAAAATTAAACCAAATTATGTTCTACTAAAATGTATGGATCAGTAATATCTACATATTAAATAACATAGATGCGCGTGAATTCATATGAGTATGCATGTTTCATAGATCAATTTTGGTTCGAGTATGGATTACATGTATCATCATCTCGAATTCAAATATTTGAATCCCTTTTAGGTTCACTCCTTTCACGCCCATCTCTCTCGCATGCAGGCTCCTTCATGTAGCTATCACTCTCTTTTCTCTAGCTCACCCGCACGCTCACTTCATGTTTCTCCTATCCTCGCAAACATGGTCTCTCGACGTCTCCCTTGAGAAGTGTCACACTCTCCCTATCATTATACGTTACACGGTTTTCATTATCTCTCACGTCTCTACCGTTCTCTCGTATCACTAGGTACCTAAGCTTTCTTTTTCACCACCACACACACAGTCTCCACTCGTCTTTCACTTTGTCTTTCTCTCTATGGGATTCTCTCACACACCCTATATGTCTCTAGATATGAATCATACTACTAAAATTACTCTCTCTCTCTCTCCTGTAGACACAACATTTGTTGTGGTCTCCTTTTCGTCTCCATCCCAGACTGACATTATCCATTTGTTTACTGATGAGACAAACTCCCCCTCCCTCTCTCTCTCTCTCACACACAAAACTCCTGCTTCCACTCCCCTTCCCGACTACCGTCTCTCTCTCACACACACAAAACTCTCGCTTTCGCACCCCCGACCCGTATTTCTCTCACAAACATTTATCGACTAGCCTCTAGATAGGTTTATACACCCGCACACTCGTGCTTCCACTATCGCATACATGTCTCTCTCTCACTCCTTGTATCTATGTAGAATTTTCTTCCCTTCTTGAGAGACACCCTCTCGATCATGCACACACACACACTATCGCCTCATTTTAAGCTGATACCTCTCGCACACACACTCTTTGTGTCTTTGTCACACATGCACTCGGTCCTCCTCCTCTCTCCCTCTCTCTCACACACACATGGGCTTTTTGCAACAACTAGCATGATGCCCATGCGTTGCACGGAACATCAAGATGCATTTGTATGAGTAGTTTATCTTGTGGGAGAAAAGGATGACAAGGGAAGGCCTTATTTGCAAGTGTAGAGAGGGGTGTGGGTATCTTTTTGCAAAATTGCCATAGTTTCCTTCCTATCCGTCAGATATAGATCGGACGGCCTATATTGCAGGATGGCAGGCACACGATCATCACCGACTATGCTTTTTATAAGAGTAGGGATAAAAAACAGAGTTGGTGATGATGGTGGGCCTGCCATCCTGCAATATAGGTCGTCCGATTTATATCTGACGGTTAGGAAGGAAACTATGGCAATTTACCCGCACTCCTCTCCACATTTGCAGATAAGGCCTTCCCTCGTTCATCCTTTTCTCCCACAAGATCTTGATGTTCTGTGCAACGCACGGGCATCTTGCTAGTAAGAGTTGAAATTAGACATATACCACTTCTCGAATCTTGAAACCAACAACATTCCTCCCTTATCTTATCAAAACCGCCAAAGGAATGTATTTTGAGTGAAACATAACATATTTTTAGTGATATATGTATTTCAAAACTAGACTTTTTTTCTATCAAATCGGTGAATATGTATTAATCTACTCTGATCGTGTGGCAACGCATTGGCACATTGCTAGTAGTTATTATAATTTTTTGGACACCAGACAAACGGTGGAGTACATATACGAAGAGAAGAGGCGCATGCACGTAGTCGGTCTCTTGCTGTCTCGCACACATGAGTGTTACATAAAGGCAAGGTTAACAAATAAACCCTAAAACCCTAGCTGAACGATTGCTGCATTCGCGGGTACCGGATACGTGGTGGAGCGCACCTTTGTAGGAATAGTCAGCTCGTGTGATAATTTGATCCGTAGGAGTTGATGGTCGGGACCACAGGTGAACGACTTGGAGGCGGTGGCTCGCCAGTTGCCACAGATTGAGTAGCCACGTTTAAAATATCATTTGTTTTAGCGGGGTTAAGAGTTCCGATTTTCAATGGCGCGTTATAAATACTAAGTAGTTTTTAGAACGATTGGTATGGAGCGAAAATGGAATTCATAGTACTACGTACCTCCTTGGCGTATGGTTGTATGGGTTTATGTTGCGAGATGTTGAACCTGGTAGTTCTAGGGCAAATACTATGGTTTAGATTTAGATGTTGGTTTTCAGTAATGAAACTCGAAAGGGGGAAACCCTTCTTTGATTAAAAAAAACTACTACATCCGTTCTGGTTTACTAGTCCCCATTGTATTTTGGGTCAAAGCTTGTCCACGAATTTTACTTGTAAAATGTGAATGGAAAAAGAGATTTTGTTATACCCAAACAAAAAAGGACTGGAGGTAGTGATTGCTCTGACATGGATGCGACCTCTCATAGCGCAGTCACTGAACCGGCGCACCGGCCAAGAGGGCCCCACTCGCTGCAGGCCTTGCTGAACACGCCTGCTCGCCGCATGCAACCGGCTTCAGACTTCCCCACCTGCCTTCATTGAATCCGCGCGTTGCCGGCAACACGTCCTTCTGCGAGCCGGCCGGCATTTTAGAACACAAAAAAGACCAAAATATAATTAATTACGCATGGTCTTGACTTGTTGTGCTCGCACTGGTAGCAGGAACTAGAGGTTTTTCTTTATTCATAACTCTCCTCAATTTTTTTGGCTTTGAAGTGAATCATGGTTGTGGACATTATGTATGAATGTGCAGATATCTGTGAACATGAGTTTGATGTGGAAGTTGAACTTGGAATGTCGGGCTTGCGCATGAACTATACCATGTCCAATGCTTCGTCTGTTATTGTTTGGAAAGTAACTGCTGTTATTACATGACCCAAAAAAATTGTGCCACATCACTAGATGCACGGATATCACAACAGGCATGCTGACTGGATATACATTTGAACCTAGCTACTATGAAGGAAATTTTGTATTGACAGCAGTTTTAGATAGCAGGAGACGCCTAGCCTGCTCTGCCTCTGCTAGCTTATTCTGGCTTCTTCCATCTCTTCTTTGGCATTGGTGAAGAGAGCATCTGATTGCTCTCTTCGCTTCTTCAGGAACTCAGCTACATTCTCAAGGGCTGATGCACGCTTTCTAGCAGCCTTTACTAGAGCCACGAGGACACGAACAGCTGACGACTCCACCTGGCTTGTGTGTAATCCAGCATCATCTGGAAATTTGCACCTTGTGTCTAATCCAGCATCATTAGGGAACTCGCACCTTGTGTGTAACCCAGCCTCATTTTGGAAACATGATCTCGAGGTTGACCATACTTCCCACCTCGCAGGAACTGCATCCTGACATGAAGTTACTTCTTTTTTAGATCAATACTCAGAGCAACCCAGATCCATTTAGTAGAAGCGAGATAAACAGAACTGGGAGAAGTGAATTCAAAATGAAAAAAAAACAGACTACAAGGTGAGAAAACCCACTTCCTACATCAAGCTAAAAACGGAAGCATTAGGACGATTAAGACTCTTCTTATTACACATCAAAGAACACGAGGCTTAAGAGGAACAGAAACTACAACATATACACATCGAAGAACACGAGGCTAAACGAAAGTAATTGAAAGGGTGTTACTTACCAAAGCTCGTTTTACAGGTTCGGTGCAGCTCCTCTTTAACTTGCCACGCTCCTTGAAGATGTCCCCAATATCCCGTGTTTGGTCTTCATTGCTCCTCTGCATGTTCGCACTCGTGGTTTTAAAATCTCAACATAGCAAGAAAAATATACTACTAGTAATACTCGCGCATCTTGTGGGCAACATTAAAGCACTCGTCTGCCATGTTAGAGCATCTCCAACAGATCGCAATGCGCGGCCTTTAAAAAAGACTAGATATAGAGAGTAGAGACAAGAGAGTAGAGGATAGTTCTCAGCATAGATAGATAAAAAAATAGATTATTCAACTACTCCTCGTCGTCCGACTCCTCCTCGGTGATGTCCTCCTCTGATGTCTGACTGTAGGCGTTAAGATACCGATCGTCGTCGGATTCCCAGGGCAATGCTGCTCCTAGCCTCATGTTGAATTGAGCGTCCGCTTTTCGCCTACGCTTGTCTCGCGATAGGCGGCTCGCTCCGCCCTCCTCTTATCCCTCTCCGCCCTCCTTTGCGCGTAGAACTCACGCTCGTTGATGATGTCCTACGGGAAGCGTTGGCGCCACAACGCCATGGCTTCCTCGTCCATCTCGGCGATGCCGAGACGGTGCTCCCGCCTCCGGTTGTCGCGACGATCCTCGTCGGTGATAAGCCGCGAGAGAGGCGCGAGCTCCTGTGCCCGCTCCCGCATCGGCACATTGGGGAAGTTCAATGTTCTATGAGGCCACCAGAGGCGCCACGCCGCCCCGTCGTATGCGCGGGCAGCCTCGTTGGCGGTGTCGAAATTGCCGAGGCCGAGGCGCATCCCGCGGAACCGGATCTCGGCGGAGAAGCCGCCGGAGGGGCGCACGCGGACGCCGCGGTATCCCCAAGTTTCCCGGCGACGCGGCGGCGGCGAGGCGAGAAAGAGCGAGGAGAGAGCGGTGGCGAGGCACAGAGCGGGGAGAGAGAGGTGGCAAGGCACAGAACGGTGGGAGGGCGTTGGATTTTATAAATCGTCCCGGACGCCGCGCGCCAAAACTAGCGCACGCCCGGCCGCTTTTTACCCCGCGCGCGCAATCCTTTCCCGACGTCTCTACTATCTCTACTCTCTTCTCTGTTGTTATATTTATTTTATATTTAATATTTATCTCTACTTCTTCCCTACTCTTATAAAAAACAGAGTTGGTGATGATGGTGTTCCTGCCATCCTGCAACATAGGCCATCCGATTTATATCCGACAGATAGGAAGGAAACTGTGGCAATTTTGCAAAAAGATACCCACACCCCTCTCCGCATTTGCAAATAAGGCATTCCCTCGTTCATCCTTTTCTCCCTCAAGATAAACTACTCATACAAATGCATCTTGATGTTCCGTGCAACGCATGGGCATCTTGCTAGTTTCTTATAAAAAACAGAGTTGGTGATGATGGTGTGCCTGCCATCCTGCAATATAGGTCGTCCAATCTGTCAAACAGAGTTGGTGACGGATAGGAAGGAAACAATGGCAATTTTGCAAAAAGATACCCACACCCCTCTCAGATTTGCATATAAGGCCTTCCCTCGTTCATCCTTTTCTCCCACAAGATAAACTACTCATACAAATGCATCTTGATGCGTGCAATGCATGGGCATCTTGCTAGTTCTAAAAAACTTTCCATCATTTGCCACACTACTGGTTGCAAATGAAAAACCTACCCAAGCACAGCATGATACAAGAGCGACGTACAATTACAGGCTGATATTCTGTTGGACAATGGAGGCTATAACCAATTACTTTTACGGGAATAATAGCACCCAGGAAATTTGAAGGGTAGGTATGAACAAAATTGGAACTGCACATGTACTGCTATGTGATTCAATACACACATTACCAATCGAGGAGGAGGACGATGGTCGCGGCGGCCTCTGTGAGTCATGGTCGACAACAAGATTCAGTTCATTGTCCACGATGGTGGTGCTTCTGCGCTTGGCGTCGGCTTCCGGGAAGCAGATCTGAGACCGTGGAAGACGGTGCCGGGGAAGAGGCTCCGTGTACAACGACGACGGTGGACCGGCTCCAGTGCGGAGTACGAGGTCGTCGATGAGGCAGATGCGCTGCGGTGGACGAGTGCGCCGATGTAGAAGGGGAGGAGCAAGAAGGCTGCGGTGCCCTGGAGAAGTCTATTTCGCGGTGGGGATAGAAAATGGGGAGTATTTAGATGTACTACTCTGGGTGCCGGGGTGGGGTTGGCTGGGTAGGGTGAACCTGAAGTTACGAAAACAGCCCCCTACCAACCGTCATCCGTAGGCCTGTTCCGAAGGCTATGATGGTAACTTCCCACTGCTCGAATCAGGGTCACGGGAGATTTTCCCGCCGACCTCAAAATTTTGTGACACGGAACTCACCGTGTGGTGTGTTGGGTGATTCGGCTAAGCAACTAGCGAGTAGTACTAGTAAACTCTGCATATTAGGTTTGACCGAAAGTCAAACTTCCTAAAGTTTGATCAAGTTTATAGAAAAATATAAACATTTACCATAACAGATATGTATGATGTGAAAGTACATTCAATAATGAATCTAATGGTATTTATTTGTTATTGTATATGTTAATATTTTTTGTTATAAACTTTCTGAGAATTTACAAAACTTGACTTTGACCGATGCTAATATGCGGACTTAAATAAAAACGGAGGGTGTACACATTTGTTTTCTTAGTATGTAGTGAATTAATCATTTCTTGAAATTGTGAAATAAATATATTAGGCTACTGACTTCGAATGTAATGGTCTATACAATTCAATAGTTACAATCATTGTCGAATTCCAAGATGTATACGAGGTCTATAGTACTTCACAACATGCTCAAACTCACATAATCCCAGTCAAATGACAATCAAAATGCATTTATAGTTATTACTTTGTAGGATGCAACAAAACCAACAATAACTCTACATCAGCCATTATAAAAAGCAACATTTTGGATATATCCCAATGTGGAATGAAACGTGCAGAGAGAGCTTGCGAAGATGGAGCAGATAGGGCGGGAAAGATTGTATGTATGTGGACGAGAGAGTAGGAGACAAACCTAACGAAACAGAGAGAGAGAGAGATAGAGAGAGAAAGAGAGAGGAAGAAGTTAGGTCTGTGAGAAAGATGGAGACATGTAATATACGTGAGATGCGTGTGCATCTGGATTCTGTACACGTGGAAGGAGAAGAGACAACAGGTTTGATGAGAGAGCTGGAAAAACATGGACGAGAGGGGAAGGATCTCGTGGGTTGACGGATTGATAAATTTGTGCGGGAGAGAGAGGGCTTGGTAATTTTGTGCAAGAGAGAGAGGGTCGGGGCAGGAGTTAGTCAGCCGTCGTCACATCATCCTGCTTCCAAATGGCCCCGCTTTCTCTACCGCAGTGTTGTCTCCATCTTCAATCTCCTCGATGCCCTCTTTGAAGATTGAGGTGTTGTGCATGCTGGGGTGCAGAGAAGCACAAGCGAGAGTGGTCGCCATATGACCTTGGATGGGGCTGAAATGTGTCCTCGGGGGAGGGTGTGTGTGTGTGTGTGCTGTGTGTGTGTGTGTCAGATATTGAGAGAGAAAAAACCTAAGGAGAGAAATGTGTGTGTATGTGACGGAAAGCTACATGCTAAACAGGGTATTCACGAAGAGATTGTGCGTGTGAGATAGAGAGCAATGTGCAGGCCTTATGGTGGGCAGGGGTCGGGTGAGGGTGTCAAAATGTGCGCGTTGATGCATGTGACATGCGATCGTGCGAGGGGCGGACGAATCGAGAGAGATGGTTGTTGTGTTACAGATGCTCCTCTCTCTCTCTCTCTCACACACACACACAAGTAAAATAGAAGACCGTTCTCTCATGTATACACAACGTATCGGCATATGTCTATGTCTCACTCATGCATGATCATTTGCACATTAACACCTCTCTATGTCTCTATCACACGCACACGTCTCCACATTGCCCTTCCGCCACAACACACATATGGACACATACACATGTTCTCTCTCAGTCACACACACAAAATCAGTATTAAAAAAACTAGGGCGCACCTAAAACGTCCAAATCCAAATAAACACGAACTGGAGCTAAATTCAAATATATGGAAATATTGTAGCGTCAAGAACTTTTCCAGGAAAAAAAGTTGAGTAATATTCGGGGATTGTTTTCACACACACAAAAAGGTTCGGTGGATGTCCTTCGAGCGCGACACGGTGACGCACCGTTCAATCGACCGCGCGGCCGCGGTTCATGCGCTTGCAGAGGATTCCGTATCGTGGCTGTGGTAACTAATAAAAGCGCTGCCTAAGTCTAATGTTTAGGTGTACTAGTACGGTTTTCTTTTAAGTTTACCCAACCCTATAAAACTAAACTAAGCTCCCATACGCGCACTCATCAATATGCTGCTGCCGCCGTTGCGCATGCCGGCGCCCGCCTGCTCCGGCCAACAATTTCTCGCCCATCACCGCCGTGTCGCCGCCATCCCTGTGCCATGAAGCCGAAGGCTCGCCCGCTCACATCATCTGCAGTCCCTCCTCGCGATGCCGCCGCGCTGCCAACATGCGAGCAGCTGGTGGAGCCGCGTCGATGCACGCATCGTACGAAGAGGAGGACGAGCGCGTGCTCCAGCATGCCAGTGAGGAGGAACTAGCGTGTCATTGTCGTCTCTGCCCGCGCGGAGGAGGTGTGCATGGCGGCTGTCGCGGCGGCAGCCGGTCGCGCGCGCGTCGAGCCCGCAAACCGGGTGTGGACACGGAATCTACATTCGAGACCTTGAATGCCACGTGGATCCTGCAATCTGAAGGAGCAATTTGGGTCAGTCAACTCTTGTGAGCCGTTTGATGCAACATGGATGGCTACAAGGGTTCATCTTCTCAGCGCACCACACGCCTAACCGCCTGCCGCCGCACCCTCCCCTGAACCGCCTGCCACCGCCATGCTCCCCCCACACCCGCCATCCGTTTAACCCCGGGCACGATCCATTTTTTCGGCGAACTGCATTCCACACCCAACACTCATAAGATAGATCATGGGCACCCTGCCACCCTAATATAGATACTGGGGTAGCTTCTCTGCCGTCTTCTTCCTTCGCTCCGTCGAACTTCTTTCACAAATCGACTGACCCAAATTATACTACTAGTACGAACGTATTAAGTACAGTAGGAACACGAAGGTACGAGCAGTAGTACCAACTGCAAGAAGAACAGTAGTAAGACATAGTACTAGTACTACTGTACGTACTAAAGAGTTCAAATAACGAGAAAGAACATAAACATAGTTCTGTTGTGGCCTCAGCACAACACACCCTTGAAAATAAACTAAACAACTAGTCCGCTTGACACTACAGTAGAACCAGCATGAGCGACGGCACTGCCACCTACTTGGAGTCTGAGTCCACGTCCTCGACTTCGTCCTCGTCCCTCTTCCTCTTCCTCTTCGTCGACGCTTCTTAGCTTGAACCGGACACTGGGCTCTGCTTCTTCATCCAACCCTTGTAGATATTTAAACAAAGGTAGGCATCCATTGCTTCGTACAAGATGTGATCTTCATCTAATGTCTTCGACTCCCATGCATGATGAAACTCGTGGTGAGGTTTCTTCAGTTTAGCGTACGAAGGATCAATCATGGCTGCTGCCAGGGTCAGCATTGAAGGCTGAGAGGAGGACACCAGGCTTGCCTTCTGGAGATCGAAGGGCTGGCCTACAACGAGGCCTATCCAACCCAGGACATCCCTGTCGTTCCTAAAGTCTACAGTAACGAATTTCACTCTTTCGTCCTTGAGGAAGTTCTTGAAATCCTGGTACTCAACGTCGGCATGGCATATGTGGTAGACCAAGCACACATTATGTACGCAAACCTGGATCACGGCGGGCTTCTTCTTCTCTGCCTCCTTTAGAATCTTCTCTCTTTGTAGGACTGTGGTGTACTCAACATCTAGCCCAGCGACCCACTCATCCATTGAACTCTTGAACATGCGTAGGAAAGCGAGCAAGGCATGCTTTCACCGTCGTAGATCCACGTGTGTAGATGATGATGAACTCATCGCCGGTGATGGCCCTAACCTGGTACTCAGCAGCGACCATGGAGATTTGGGAGGCCATGGATTTTGGAGGAGGGTTAGGAGAAGTTGAACTGGTGTAATGTGAAAGGATGGGACGACTGGGAGCGAACTGTTGTAAGGTATTGTACTAGTAGAAGACGGGGACGAGTAGGGCGTGCGAATGGCGTGGGTTTGCTGGCTTGCCCGGTGGATAAACGGCTGCAAGCCCCCAAAGTGTTGTTGAGAACTATGCGGGACCCACTAGATGTCATGTCTACTAGACCCATATCGTAGGCCTGAAGGTATAGCTTCTGCCTATTCGCACGCCATGCCGGCGCGTGGGTAACTTCACTTAATTCCGTCAACCGTCACGCCTCCCACGACCTTCGCCTCCCTCGCGCGGTCGCGCCCTTTGAGACTTCGACCGGCTATAAATGAGCAACTTTTTTTGCCTACTCCACATGCATGATACTCCCTCTGGTCCTTTTTACTTCCGTCAACCGTTTGCAAAGTGTTTGACCAAATTTATACTAAAAATATCGATATCTACAATACTGATTATAATGAGTATAAGAACTATGTTTTATAATGAGTATAAAAATATTGATTTGACATTGTGAATTTTGATACATTTTTCTATAAGTTTGGTCAAAGTAGAGGTACATTGACTTCAGACAAAACTTAAATGCACAATGCAGACTAGTTCCTTCGTCCAGGTGCGTGCCATGTCCTATCTTGTCATCACAACAAGGGCCCTGCTTGGATACTCTAACTCAGTTAAAGGTTAGCGTTAGATTCTAATCTTGAACTAACCCTGATGTAACTCTAGCGAAAGAGGTGTTTGGATGACAGGGTTAGATAGAGCGCGGATACGGCGAGGTGCCTTCATGGGCGGTGCGAGAGGGAGGGAGGGAGGGAGAGGACGAGAAGCTTCGAGGAAGTGGGGAGGGATCTGCTGCGGGGAGAGCGAGAGAAAAATGTGTTTTTTAGTGTCCCGAGAAGAACTAACCCAAATAAACACCTCTTGGGTGGGTTAGATTTTTTGAATGGGTTAGATGCATCTAACCCAAACTAACCCACCTGTTTGGATATTTTTGGGTTAGTTGAGTTCAAACTAACCCAAACTAACTCTAACACATGGATCCAAACAGGGCCAGGGTTAGCTATTAGAGTACTACTACCTCCCTTCTAGTTTAAAAGGCTCTTCAAAAATTTCACCTACTCTTAGCAAGATAGAGGCGGTGGAATAGTTTTTGTAGTCTGCAAAAGTACTCAACTAATGCTGTCGTTCTTCACAAAAAAAGTGTTTACCAATGCATGCATGAACACTAGTTACTCTAACCCCCCTCTCTTCTTTAATTCTTTGCCACATCAGCATGTTTGCTATTCCCGTGTGCATGATACCAGCTAAGATACCACCATTATGGCCAGCCTTAATCATCGCATACAATAATTTAGTGCACCTTGAAATATGAACATGTGTAGGCGTGTATGTTTTTAATGACTTGAGACTATACCTAGCTCGGCATGCAAGATGAGACTTATTATGCACCGTTCCCCATACCTGCAGGAAGCTCGTTCGTCTCCAAATCTTTTCCTCTCCATGTGTGGAAACAATATGCCTGCCGGACTCTTCTTCTCCCTCCGGCGGTCCCACCACTCCACCCTGTGTGGAAAAAATCTGCATGGATGACTCTCCACCCCCGCGCTCGTCCAATCCGTTGTGACCAACAATATTTCCACCCCTTCCCTACCCCGTAATTTACTCCAACAAATATGCCCACGTAGCTGTTACGTTAATCACGCAACATATCTTCCGGGACGCTGCTTTAGTTACTTAACTGCAGGTGCATTGGGTCACTGACATATGGGCCCAACAGGGGTCTGGCCCACATGTTAGTGGCGCAACTGGACCTGCAGTTAAGTTAGTGCATCTCCATCCATATCTTACGTAGGTGTGCCATTGCTCGCTATAAATACTGCGCCTCCCACGGCATTCGGAAAAACGCTCACGTTCATCGCTATCTCCTCTCCCTCACTCTCACGTCGACCACCATGGCATCACCCCTCCCAAGCCCTAGGCGCCCCTCGCTGCACCGCCTGGACGGTCACGCGTCATCGTTCCGTTCCTCGCCACCACTAGTCGAGGAGGACGCGTCGGTGTTCCACTCCTCGCCGCGACGCGTCGAGGTGGACGCGTCGGTGTTCCCAATCTCGCTAGCACGCACGTCGGAGTTCGTGTCGGCTCCCCGCTACGAGGAGAACGCCGTGCCGCCCGCCGAGCCCCCCAGCCTTGAGGAGCTTTGGAAAGAAATGGATGTCGCCATGTGGGAGGCTTTGCCGCCGGTAGAGAAAGCCAAAATAGAGGCGAAGAAGAAGGCCGAGGAAGAGAAGCGCGCCGCGGGGCAAGCTGCCTCACAGGTCTATGTCGCGTCCGAGAGAGTCAGGCAATTGGCTCTTTGGTAGAAGGCTCATGCAAGGGCCGTGAGGGTGGCGGAGGACGCCCGTGCCAAACCCTTGAGTGCAGTCAGGCCCAAGGGCCTCATCTACGCTTGGCGGTACGTGGACCGGGTGCACGCTTCCAGCAAGAAGGAGTACCTGTTGGCGCCGGATCACCACACCGGTGAGATCGCGCTCGCCCGCCGGCAAGCCGCCAATCAGCACCTCACGAGTTGCGAGGCTGAGGAAGAGGCGTCGTGTCGGCGCACTGGGAAACGGCCGTGCACCAGGGCACTCGTGGCGCGCCGCAAGCGCTCCTGCGAGCGCCGTGGCTTTTAGTTGGAGTATAATTTTTGTTTCGTAAGGCGATCTCATTAGTTTCGGGACGCAAATGATAAATCCTGAACATTCAGGAATTATTAGCGTCCTTAATTAAGTATGTAAATGGGAAAGTTTGGAAACCTTGTGTATTCGTACGCATTTTGTAAGTACGTGCATATAGCACAAACTTTACTATATACTATCGCAGTACACGTCTCTCTATATATGCTTGCAGACTGTGCTACTCCCTCCGTCCAGGTCAATAAGTCATCTTTGGTTGAGCACGGTGACCAAGCAGGAGGGAGTACTTATACACCTAGACGGAGGGAGTACTACTATTACTTATGTACGTGCAAATGCACGTTTTAACATTACGAAGTGGTTTTTGTAAAAGTAGAAAAACAGCACTAGTCAAGCTTCTGAAATGATTCCATGCAAAACAAATGCAAAAATGCTCGTATGATTGTTTACTTTTAGCTTCCTTCTTTGTGGTTATTTCTCTGTCGTATTTTGTACGGGGTATCTCACTGGTCGGAAAGGCATGCAAATTCCCAAACCGCTTCCTACACCCTGTATCGAAGCCTAACAAGTTGTGTCGTGCAATTGGAATTCCAACTTGGGTACTACTACTAGTAGGAGTACCAGGGGCCAGTCTTTTAGGCTTCTAGATTAGTAATCCCATAACTACTACCTCCGTCCTGGTTTATTGGTCCCCATTGTAATCTGTGTCAAATTTTGATCATAAATTTAGCTAATGAAATGTTAGTGCATGTCACATGCACTAGCATTTTATCAGTTAAATCTTTGGTCAAAATTTAGCACAAATTACAATGGTGACGAATAAACCAGGACGGAGGTACTAGTAGTAGTTTAGAAGCCCAAATAAATGAGTGAGGCGCCTTAATGTTACTCTCCACTGTGTAGTCTTATGGGAAAAGCTAGGGCAGCCGCCAAAAGAACTGGCCCTTGGAGTAGTAGCTTGGGATACTAGGAGTAGTAGCTAGGGATCGAGTGTGCGAGATTAACCGGAGAAAGTAAATGCAGAGAGATGAAATGCAAAAAAGACGAAGGGATGTGATGGTTGCTTGTCCATTTATTTTACCAGGCCACTTACTACTGGGAGTGGTTGGGTTTTGTGATATGACGGCTTTACTGCCGCGTCACGAGCGGGGTGAGACTCCCGTGCAGCGCCGCCCTCTACACTAGTACTACATCGGTCGTGGTTTTATCCCACATTGAATATGACTGAAGATTTAACTGACAAAATGTTAGTGCATGTCAACAAAAACAATATCGTTGGATTCGTATTTGAACATAGTTTTCAATGATATAATTTTAGGTGACATGCATCATCATTTATCGTACTATATATAATGTTAGTTCAACTTTTGGTCGTACTAATCTATAGTAAGGTGCCCGTGCGTTGCACGGAAGAGTGAAACGCATTGATCGGGGAGTTGTTTATTTTGACAAAGGATGTGGGGGTCATCTCATGTGTAACGGGTATCGATAGGTTTCTTCGAATATTATTTCATCTCTAGAGCTCACAAACATCTGGGTGAAACAGATAAAAAAGTATCTTTTGCAAACAAAAGTGTTAAACTGTTCAACCTGCATCCAAAACTTGTGAAGAAATAACTCTTATTGTGCTTTGCAAGAAATGATCTTCAAGAATTAGTTTTTGAGTATCCATTGTTATACATGTTGGCTACAGATGACATGGCACTTTCTTATAGTCAACAGTTGGCTATACTATTTAAGTATTAACCATGCCCTTATACACCTAGACGGAGGGATTAAATCAGGATGACTTGGAAGGGGGCAGAGGATATGTAAGAAATGGTTCATGATAAGTCTTTCACCAGTACTGTAGTAAAAATTCATACATGGAAGATTCTAGACTAAACCATAAATGGATACACTTTTATTCATGCGTGATACTCCAATAGAGCACGATCATGCATGGAAGTCTCCACATGCTTAGACAGCGGATTACATTGAGTGAAGACTAATGATCAACATTTAACTTGGTAATGCGGATGTCCAGGTGAACCTCCTTGGAGTCCCCGTGCACATTGTTGGGGGTCAAATAATACCATGCGTCTTCCATGTCCACATCGGCGGGAAGGTCCCAGCTCGGCAGAGTCCAAGTCAGCTTGACATAGCGAGTGTCGCCGCCCACGTACCTCCGAGGGGTAGTAATAGTGAGCACGCACCCGTACATCGGCCTCGTGTCAGTGTCAGCATCATCGGCGTCGCCCCTGACGCACACTACAGAGACGGGGTGGCGGCCTGCGCGGGCCTCGCTGGTGCCCACGATCAAGAGGAAGACGCTGTCGTCCTCCTCCGAGACTAGCAAGCGGCGGTGATCCTCCATTGACTCCAGCACGGTGAACCAGTAGCACGTCTCGTACTTGATGTTCTTCGCCAAGGGCCAGTAGTGATCGCCGCATGCCTGCGTGAGGTGATGCACGATGTCCGCCGGCGAGCCCCAAAGCAGCATCGGGCACTCATAGCAGTAGACGAAGGGCTCCTTGGAGGTATCGACCAGGCCGTCCATGAAACGGGAGTGGCTGTAGGGGACGTTCCGCCAATTGAATATATGAGCAAGATACTACGAGATTTAGTCCGAATAAGCACAAAATAAATCATGACGGCTATAACAGAGATTAAACTAATCATGCAGACTAGCATAGTAGATGAACAGATCGAATCTAGGACACAGACTAGAAACATGAATTCTACCATGATTTCAAACAGGAAGGACAGAAACACATACGGTGCAACGGGAGCAGCACCATTGGCGTTGAGGTTTTTGCCCATGTCGTTGAGGAAGCGGTCGCCGAGGTCGGGGAAGAAGTCTTCGTCGGTGAAGTCGTCGCTGCTAGCAGTCGCGAGAGTGCGCTCCCCAAATTTCAACAGCGCCCGCCGAATGGAGCGCAGGAGGGAGTGGCTGTAGGGGACGTTGTGGCCGCCGAATGGAGCGCAGGTGTAGCCCACGAAGCAGTAGATGGTGCTCCTCCCTAGTCTATATTCTTATCTCTATCTCTACTACTCTTCTTTGTTTTTATAATATACTAGTTGTAGTTGTCAAATCAAATAGTACTGCGCCGTCCACTGCACACCCGGCTGAACACGCCTCCTCGCCTCGAGCAAACCCCTCCGTTAAACCCGCATGCAAACCGAGAAACCTACTTTGGCCCGCGGGAGAAAATTTGCCGGTTGCCGTTGGAGAATAATAGAGTCACGTCCAATCCATTTGAGTTAATTGCGTGTATAATTCTCCCTCTATAAAAAGTTAATTGCATCCTTAATCTTGTATTCTAAGTACTCTGTGGGTTCCATTGTCAGTACAGTGTACATGACTTGCAGGCTGGGTACAGATTCATACAGAAAGTTAAAAAGAAACAAATCCATCCTTAATCTTGTATTCTAAGTACTCTATGGGTTCCACTTCCAGTACAGTAGCGAAAGAAGTATATATTAAAAAAAGCTAAAGTTTAGGACAAAATTCGAACTCAGGTCATCGCGCTGCGAGCATCCGGCCCGGACCAGTACACTAGGTGTTGGTTGCGGAGAATGCAAGAGATAAACCTTTATAACAATGAGCCCGTCTGTTGCAACGGATCCAAAGTAGAATAATACATATTGACAAATTTGAAAGAAAATAGTTTACTTTTGATATACATATCACTAAAAATATCTTATGTTTCACTCCAAATATATTCTTTGGGCTGTTTTGATGAAGTAAGGGAGGAATGTGGTTGGTTTCAAGATACTAAGGGGTTTTGTGTAAACTGGAGCAGAGAAGTGGGAATTGTTGCAAAATGCCACAACTTACATCGCAGCCGTTAGATGCAGATCTAATGGTCAGAAATGGCGGATGGCAGACACACCATCATCACCAACTGAGTCTTTTATAGGAGTAGGAGTAGAAAAAAAACCGAGTTGGTGATGATGGTGTGCCTGCCATCTTATAATATAGACTGTCCGATGTATATCTGACGGATAGAAAGCAAACTATGACAATTTTACAAAAGATACCCGCACCTCTCTCCACATTTACAGATAAGGCCTTGCCTCGTTCATCCTTATCTCCCACAACCTCATTGCTAAGCAATTACAAAAGGAAGTCTCTGGAACAATCTGGCATGGTGGCCGCTGCCGGCGCCATCCATCTCCATGCCTCCGCCCAGTCCGACCACCAGTCACCACCACGCTCCACTCCTCCTCACCTCTATCATATTTCTCGACATATCACTTTTTCGATGAAATGGTCGACATACCATTTTCCGATAAAATTCTCAAGATATCATTAGCTTTTACACATGGGATTACTCCTGCATGGGTCAATCACAACAGGTGTTTTGTAAAAAAATGCATCTTGATGTTCCGTGCAATGCACGAGCATCTTGCTAATTTTTTTGCATATAATTCCAAACACCACATAGACACGGTCTTTGACCATTTTACAACTATGTTAGTATCATTGTTAGTGGTCAGCCGGCGCAAGTTATAGCTCCGGGTGTTTTAACCTTTTTTTTAGTAATGATATCTGGCGATTGTTCGGCACGAGCTCAATCCTGGTGAATCCCACGTAACCGTCAGATTTCCATCCGACGGTGGCCTATTTTTAAGCCATAGTATTTGACAATTCACCACCCTCACACACGTACTGTAACTGCGTCGCGGGCGTTTGCAACTGCCATGTCCCCCAGCGAACGTTTGTTGGGGATTGGACTTAGCACCGATGGCGGTTCGTAGTCGTTGCACGCTCGGGCATTGAAGTTTGTAACTATTTTAGATTAGAATATACTACTCCTCCGGTGCTAGTAGTAGAGTAGAGTCCTACTCCACTACTACTATACTCAAGCAAGTTAGGGCATAGTAGTAGGTACTTTAGGGAGTACCAGTACTGTGATCACTCAAGCAAGTTGTCTGACTTTGATATGACCCTACGCTGCTGGTATGTGTCTCGTAAGTCAAGCGGCGTGCTGTAGTCATCATCACCTGTCCACTTCCCGCAACACATATTCGCTTCTCCATCTTTGTCCGCTCTTCCATTCCCGCTAAGGCGCCTCCCCTTCGTCTAATCTTCCATCCCCGCTAAGGCGCCTCCCCCCTCGTCCGAAACCCAAGCACTAACAATGGCAGAACCGAGCAGCGCCCACCAAAAGAGTGGCTGGAATTCGCTCCCCACAGAGGTAATCAAGCTCATTGTTTCGCGTGTGGACAATCTCAATACCATGCCGCTCGCCGCGTGCTCGTCGAGGCTGTACCGTTTACTCAAAGCCCTCAGGCCAGAGCTTTTTAAGCCAGCTCCTTGCTTGCTGATGCCGCCTGATCTTCAGAAACGGCATGTCACGCAGCATAACGATCGTAGGGTGGCGAGCATCAACCCCCTTGACTGTGATCCGATCCCCGTCACCCTCAACTACATTAACGGTACGTACTGAGTCGGCATGAACACGTCTTGGATGGTGCTCGTTGACGGTCGCGGCAGCTGGATGCTCGTGGAGGTCTACACCCGGCGATTGATCCCCCTTCCTTCGATTAACACTGCACTACTTTGGCACCGCGGCCCAGAATACTCGGAATCTTACAGTAGCCAACATGATACCAAGTTTGATTTGCTAAGGTTGTAATCTACCAAGTGCCCACAAGATCTGCGAATTATAAAGACTTCAGGCTAATTGCATTCTTCAACCGCGGTCTCGCCTATCTGACAGGTCACTGCGGTAAGTGGATAAATCTGCACATCCATCGTAGGATCATACATCCTCCATGGTTCTCTGATGCCATTGAACACAAGGGCTTCATTTACGCTGTCGACTCCTTCTATGGCTGGACGTATTGCTGGCCTACTCCAGTCATCGCTACAACGGCTGTTACAGTAGTATGTTACTTTCCTATGATATCATGATGGCTTGCTTATATTACTGTCAACATTTACTGAAAAATATTCATGCTCATAACATGTTGTTCTTAAGATTGACTACATCAAGAGCCCTTTTTTATTTGACTCCAACTTTTTTTGAGGGTTATTTGACTCCAACTTGATATGATGTTGTAGGCCGCCTGGTGTCCCTACCCTTCCTAATCCCAGAACCATTCAAAGAAAAGCGGCATGGCAGTTGCAGGTTGTTCCTGGCTCGATCAGACGACGGCGAACGATTGATGATCGTTCGCACGTACCGGACGTGTTGTTTCGTACTATCACAGTCACTGCAAGGTCTTTGAGTAGGATCCCAACTTCTCTGGGCCTTCAGGAATTTTTGACTGGAGGTTGGTAAGTAGCCTTGGTACACGCTCTCTCTGTTTGTCGGACTGAATTATCCGATTAACCAGGAGATAACTGATGGCAAGGATCATGATGGCAGCGCGGTTTCATTCATCAGCCAAAACTGTGTGTACACAGCGTACCATGCGTCTCTGCATGCACCATACCCTGATATGTGCCGCCACGCTCTGCAGCCCAAAGTAGGAGAGAGGGTCGCAAGTATCAGACTTCGACCTGCTGGCTGGAGTTTCCCCCGTTAGGCACCCATCTGGTTCAAGCCGTCAGCCGATCTCCACAGCTTAATAAATAGTAACGTCTAACTTTGCCAGTTAGTTAGATGCGTACACTTGGTGTAGTAGGATCTTTATTTAGTTTGATGCATACACTTGTTCTTTTTTGGTAGCCCTTTTGCAATGATGGTTGATGTTTGGTTTGGAAGAGAGAGCTGCCTCTTCACTCTTCCGGCATGCTTACTGCTTCTGTTGCACCCCCAGCCCTGGTTGCTGCTGCTTTCAATGTACAATCAGTAGTATATTTCGTCTGTTGGTTGAATAAATGTGTTGTTAGAACGACAAACACAATGTTTTGGATGTTGTTGCACGGTTCGATACTTTAGTGCCCCGTACCGTACGTAGCGCATACTATTTTTCGTACGGAACACATTTTCCACTTGTTGATAACATCTAGCCCACTGATGAAGGCCCAATACAGAATCCCATAATTAACTGGAAGGGAGGCTCTCACATGAATCCGGCCCAGGTATATGCTCATGGTCCCCTAAACATAAATAAGTAAATAAATAAATAAAGCTAAATGCTCATGCACCAGTTCTTTAAATTCACGATTTAACATGAGGATATTATTTCCTATGATAGTGTCGTTACATTCAGTCGATATTATTCTTAGGCAAAGATAGCGACCAGTCTTCTTTCTCCTAGCATTTTCTTCCTGCAACCAGCGGACCCATGCAAACCATAGTTAACGTCCTAAATAGTTCAGGTCCATTTTTATTTTTCAATAAGAATGTCCAACCCAGCCCAGCACATTGGCGACAACACTTTATCCTCCGCCTTGGTGCGCTCGCCGCGGCACCGCCGTCCAGCCCTGTCAACATAGTTTTTTTCGAAACGGTCCCTGTCAACATAGTGAATCGGGAGAGGACTGTAGTTGTGAGTATGACAGTACGGACCCACCAGGTCCACTCCCGAACACAAGCAAGCGCCTCTTTTACTACTCAGATGAACCCCTCATTTTTTACTCTAATCCATCCTGCTGATATCTGGGACCCACATCATTTTCAATGTATAGTCAATGAATGACAGAATTGCAGAACTTTTTTTTGAGTAGTAATTCGGAGGAGCAGGCTATAAACTGGGTTGTGCGGTCTCTGTGGCCCATCTAACAACATGACCAGCCCAGCAGTTTTTTCTTTGGGAAAATAGGTAGCCTAGTATTTATTTTTGAAGAATACCGAAGCTAGGCCTATTTGTTTTCTCCGACTTACTAGGCTGCAAATCTTTCAAGACGAGGAGGGATGCATTCTGGCCTGGCCAAAGAGTATGGTCAGTGTCTGTTAAAAGTAATATCAAAGGGGGTTGAAAATTCCAAAAAAATTATAGCAAATGGGATATTAGTTTCTTTTTTTGTTTTTGTTCTTCACAGATATCTTATACTCCCTCTGTCCCAAAATTCTTGTCTTAGATTAGTCTAGATACGGATGTATCTAATACCAAAACGTGAGTTGATACATCCGTATTTAGACAAATTTAGACAAGAATTTTGGGACAGAGGGAGTGTTTCATTGGATTTAACATGACATAGTACTAATTTATTTTTAAATGTGTTTTAGTATGGCTACTAATTTTTGGATTAAGAATATTTGGTTTCCCAGCAAAAATTTGCGAATTTTCAAAATTTCCCACATATTTAGTTAATTTTTTTAACCCTGGTACTGACGAGAAAATGGGCAGCAATTCTAAAAATGGAAAACGGGCTGCAA
The DNA here is from genome assembly GCF_018294505.1 of Triticum aestivum. Taxonomy (NCBI): domain Eukaryota; kingdom Viridiplantae; phylum Streptophyta; class Magnoliopsida; order Poales; family Poaceae; genus Triticum; species Triticum aestivum. The sequence continues at coordinate 535,090,061 of NC_057808.1, read as the reverse complement.
TAAATTCCATATGAATTGGAAAATGAGTAAAAAAAAATATAAAAATAATAGCAAATGGGCTGTACACGCCACAGATTTCGAGGCTGACTTGTTTACGCAGCAGTGACAGTTGGATGTCCATCCAGCGGCCGACGTGCTTCTTCAATCTCTGATCTTCCTGCTCCAGCCGCCTAAACTAGAGCCGGCGGGACTGCCTGCTCCCTCCTCTTGTGGCCCGCTGTGATGCCACGCAGGCTTCCCCGGCCCACCCTACTCCCTCCGCTGGCCTGGCCGCACGCAATCAACTGCCTCCTTATTACGCGAAAAAAATGATTCCTCCCACTGACATCTGGGGCGCACCAGTTGGGAGGCTGACCTATGGGCCTACTAAGTTGACGCGTACGCAAGGCTTGTCAACTTAGTCAACAAATTATTCTAGCAGCAGTAACCGTTGGATTTGAATCGAACGGTCCTGCTTCTTCTTCAATTGCTACTCTTCTTGCACCAGCCGCCCAAACCAGCGCCGGCGAGAGCGCCTACTCCTGCCTCCAGTGGTCGGCTGTGCTGCCGTTGAGGCCTCACCGCCCCTACTACTCCCACTGCTAGCCAGGCCCTGTGGCGACGGCAGCCTCACACCGCAGCTGAACCAGCGAACCCTCGTACTCCTCTCCGCGTGGGCATCCACTGCCGCGTCTTCCCTGGCTCCGCGTCTTCCCCGGCTCCGCGTCTTCCCCGGCTCCGCGTCGTCCCCTTCCTAGGCCTTGCGGTCGTCCACCACCTTGGATGTGCTCGGCGCGGAGTGGGCAACATGGTCAACGAACGACACCATCGAAAGTAGACTGTGCGTGCAGAGGCTAACAGCTGGGTCCACAGCCGCACGCAAGGAAATGCCTCCTTATTACGCGCAAAATAATGATTCCTCCACCTGACAGCTGGGACCCACCGGAAGGGCCTCTGTATTTCGCGAAAAAAACGTTCCCACCACTGACAGGTCGGACCCACCAGCTATTTCTTCGCACGCAAGGAAGTGCCTCCTTATTACACATAAAAAAATGAATACCCCCTTGCTAGCTGGGACCCACAATAGTGGGAGGCTGACTTGTGGGCCTACTAAGTTGACGGGGACGGAGGGCTTTGTCAACTTAGTCAATATGCACGATTCTAGCTCCAGTGACCGTACGATGTCCATCCAACGGCCATACTGCTTCTTCAACCTCTCGTCTTCTTGCTCCAGCCGCCCAAACCAGCGCCGGTCGTGCCTCGTGCTCCTGCCTCCCATGGCTGGCTGTGATGCGGCGGAGGCCTCACCGCCCCCTACTACTCCCACCTCTGGCCAGGCCAGCCCTCTACTCACCCACACCCCCTGTTATTCTGCGGCGACGGCAGCCTCACACCGCAGCGAACCAGTGAACCCTCATACTCCTCTACGCGTGGGCATCCACTGTCGCGTCTTCCCCGGCTCCGCGTCGTCCCCTTCCTAGGCCTCGCCGTCATCCACCGCCCTGGTGCTCTCGGCGCGGCGTGGTCAACGTGGTCAAGGAACGGCTTCCATCGGACGTGGACTGTACGTGGAGAGGCTGACAGCTTGGTCCACGGCCACAGCAAGGAAGTGCCTCCTTATTATGCGCAAAATAATTATTCGTCCACCTGACAGCGGGGACCCACCGGACGGGCCATCGTATTTCGCAAAAAAAACATTTCTCCCTGACTGCTGGGACCCACCAGCTACATCTTCGCACGCAAGGAAGTGCGCCCGGGCAAAAAAAACGATTCGTCCCCATGACTGCTGGGACCCACCAGCTACATCTTCGCACGCAAGGAAGTGCCTGACAGTCGGGACCCACCTGGTCGAAGCGTACGTAGTGTTGTCATTCTGGTCGTGAACGTGTACGTACATACTAGTCGATGTAGAGCGCGCACATGTCGTAGTAGAGGCGCGCATGTAGCATGTACACGTACGTACATCGGCCAGTGTGCAAGAATGAAAATACGACCACGTACGTACATACGGGCGGGGTCTCGAACGCCTACTCGCGCATACGTACGGCCAGGGCTCGTGTACATGGCTGGGTCGGAACGGAGAACCAGCGTCGTCGTCGTGTTCATGGGGAGCCAACCGGCTGGGTCGGAACAGAATGCGTCGTCGTGTTCATCAGGAGGGCTTGGACGGAACAGCCGATGGAAACGAGGCCTGGCGTACCGCAGAATGGAGGAAATTGCCTTGTGTTCGACCGGCCAAGTTCGAAACGGGATCCTATTCATCGAGAGGGGTCTGGCGTACCGCAAAACGGAGTTAATGGACCTCCTATGGTCGAAACGGGGGTCCTGTTGATCGGGAGGGGTGTGGCGTACCGCAAAACGGAGGAAACGAACTTGTGTTGGAGCGCTACGGTCGAAACAGGGGTCCTGTTCATCGGGAGGGGTGTGGCGTACTGCAAAACGGGACTCCACGGGATACAGTTCATCTCCACCGTCGACCCCCTCCAACCTCCACGGGCTACTGTTCATCCACCGTCGACCTCCTCCAGCCTCCACCTGCGACTGTTCATCCACGGGCTCCTGTTCATCCAGCCTCCACTGCGCGCTACTCCACCGGCTACTGTTCAACCAGCCCTCTCCACGGGCTCCTGTTCAACCACCCCTCCATGGGCTACTGTTCATCCAGCCCTCCACCGTCTACTGTTCATCCACCCCTCCACGGGGTGGTCCTGTTCATCCAGCCCTCCACGGGGTCCTGTTCATCCAACCCCAACTGGCTCGATCGATCGGGGTCATGTTCACCCAGAGGCAACACCATGGGGTCCTGTTCATCCACCTTCACCCGGAACTGTTCATCCAAACCCCTCCAGCAACGCTCACTGTTCATCCAGAGGCAGCATCGACCGGCTTCAGTTAGCAGCAGTAGCGAAGGAATCGCTCGATCGGGTTCAGTTAACAGACATCGATTGATCGCTCGGGTTCAGTAACACGTAGCCTGCAGTGCAATCGCTCGGGTTCAGTTAGAGCCCAGCGCCTCACTCGGGTTCAGTTAGAGCCCAACGCCTCACACACACGCGCGTACGTGTACGAGAGAAACGCGCATCGCTCGGCCCCCGACCACCCACTGTAACCGGGAACTCCCCAAAATTTTCCTCGCCCTCGCTTCTACCATAGTTTTTTCCGTCATGGACGGCCCAAAGAATGTCATGCAGCTGCGTCTCCAGCCCGCCCAGGACAAAAAGCCCATTTTCTGTCATGATTTTTATTCATAAAAGTAGGAGCCCACCACATCTATGATGATACCGGGTTTTGTCACAATTGTCGTCATAGAAGTGTCATAAGTATGACAGAAAAAAAATCGTTCGGCCCAAAATGTCACGGATGTGTCATTTTTTTGTAGTGCATTAGGGTGTGAATTCTTGATGCTGACCTTGCCAGGGTTGCAGGAGGAGAGCGGTAACAGGAGGAGCCACAGAGGGCCACCCCCAACACGCCGCCCCCGTCGACCACGCCACCCGGAGGGGTGTCACTGGCAAGGGCATCTACTGTCGAGCCCACGCACATGGAGAAGGAGGAGGCGGGCTTGGGTGTTGGCGGCTCCGTCCCGCCACGAACGTTGGCAGGGAGGGTACCACTTCTTCTCAGCTTGGCACGGGTAAGCGGCCTGCCTCCCGTCCTTGTTTTTTTTCCTTTGTTCTGAACCTTGATTTTGGCCTCGTTTCATTCTCCTTTCTGGTTTCCAGACCCTCCCTCAACGGACCAGGAAAATATTGACACCATCATCGAGGAGGTCGCCAAGGACGCCGAAGCCGAGACCGCCAAGATCGCGGCTGGGGAAGCCACCAAGTCTGCCGCCGAGGAGGCCGCCAAGGGGCTTGCCGGGGAGGCCGGCAAGGGGCCTGCCGGGGAGTCCGGCGAGGCCGCTGCCGAGGAGGTTGCCAAGGATCCCACCGAGAAGGAGGTGGTCAATGACCAACCTTCCTCCCCCGTAGCTCCCGCCCCGGACAAGTACCTGAGGGTGGGTGACGACCTGTTCGTCCGCCTCCCAGGGACGGCGAGCACCAGAGCACCAGCCGAAGGGGAGGTGTTTGATGACGACGTGCTCACCACTGTCGGGCTCCAGGTTGTTGATGAATCGAGCGCCGGCAGCGGCGGTTCCCAAGAGGAGCAGCTTCTCCGAGCCATGAGCGTCAACTTCCAGAAGCTCCAGGCGCTCCACTGTGCCCGCCAAGACAAAGTGAAATCCAGGATGGTGGCGGTGGACAAGGCGGAGATGGATTTTGAGGAGCGCGTCGCTCAGACGCGGGTCTGGTTTGGCGAGGCCCGGGAGGAACTGAGGACTGCCCAGGGTGAGCTGGATGAGCGCAAGCGAGAGCTCATCCTGAAGCGGGCCGATACTGAGAAGGCCCAGGAGGTGGCGAAGGAACAGGCCGCCAAGGACGAAGCTGCCCGGCGGCAGCAGCAGGCCTTGCTGGACTCCCAGGAGGAGGATCTCACTGGCCGCGAACAGGCGCTTGCCGCCATGCTTCGCGGCAAGGACGAGGAAACCGGGAATATCGTCGCATAGCAGACCCAGGAGCTGGAGCAGAAGCACAAGGACGCACTTGATGCTATGGCCCTGGACCATGCCAGCAAGGTGGAGAAGCTGGAGCGGGATGGGCTGAAAAAGGAGATCTTGGAGCTGACGGAGGAGAGGGACACGGCCAACCGCACTCTGGCGGATTCGCAGGTCGCCATCTCCGACAAGGCCAAGCTGCTCTTCGAGGCCAACGACTCCATGAACGATCAGAAGCTGAAATTGGACGGCTTGGAGGGGACGCTTTCGGAGGCCAGGGCCCATGAGGAGACCCTGAACAAGGCCCTGGAGGATGAGAGGCAGCTGAAGAAGGATGACGCCGCTGCCCACAAGGACTATGTGGCCAGCGTAAATCTCTAGATCAGCTGCCTCGTCGACGTTGCAGAGAGGCTCACCACGCAGCTGGCCGTCATGGGCATGCCGAACTTCAGGTACTCCCCGGAGGCAAACATAAGCCCCAATGCCAGGCTGACCTTATTCTTCGAGGGCGTCCTCGAAGCCCTGGAGCAGCTCCACTCCAATCGAGCAGCTTATCTGGCCAATGAGGCCTGGAGGCTTTGCCGGGGCGCCCTGACCAAGGTGCTCACCAAGGTGGCGTTCTGGAAAACCAGCGTCGACTTCGGCAACGCGCTGGAGAGCTTGCCAGAGGATGCAGACCTCACGGTGCTCGAAGAGCGTATCGAGCCCATCATCAGCCGCGTCAACAGAGTCAAGAGGGTGGAGGGCCAGCGTCGGGACTAGGCACCCCGTTTCTCATCGCTGCGAGTTCATGACCAAGACAATTTTATCTTAAGTTAGAACCGCAACAACTATTGATGTAATATAACTTTGCAGTATTCTAAAATAGCGCGTTCTATCTTCCTGTTTGATCTTTCTTTATACGTACGCACCCTACGCTTAGTTGGATAGTCTTGCGGGCGCGTAAACCCGTGCTATGGCGCTTTGAGGAATGGATCCTTTGGAGCCTGCCGGGGGGCGCTTGCTGCCGGGCAAGCCACCTCGCCGTTCTCAGCGCAGCTGCTTGAACTGTTGAGCGGACTCGAAACAGAACAAGGGTGTTGCCAACAGCGAAAGGATTCCATTGCGTGCAGGTTTTCCATACAAGGAGCAAGATCTTTCGAGGAGAATAACCTTATAAAAAAGAAGAAATTGCTCAAGGTTTTGTGTGACTTAGCTTTTCCGTCGTCACGCGGATGGTTGTTGCGGCTGCGGACGGCACCAGAGTGTGGCTGATCGATGTCGTTTTCTTCCACTACAAAAAATAGACTTCCGTGATGATACGTGTTTGTCATTGTAGGTCACGTTTTCTGTCATGCATGTACATCCATGACAAATTTATGAAAGAATCAAGATAGTCATACATGTGGTGTCGTAGAATTGTTCCATGACATTACCAAAATTATCATCACGTAAGTGTCCACTTCCATGACGATAAATCGCCCGTCACAGAAATGCTTTCGTCAAGGGTGACCGACACGTGGCATCCACAGTAATGGAGCGTCGTTAAGCTATCGGGTCCGGTTTTGGATCCGATAACCCGTTAAAAGCCCCAACCAATGGGGATTTTCCACATGTGAAATCATCATTGGCTGGAGGAAACACGTGTCGGCTCACCGTTGGGACAGATGTCATCCACTCATTGGACCCAAAGCGCCTATGATACGTCGACACGTGGCACGGCCCAACAGAGGCCCATTCCTGTGAAAAGGCCAGTCTGTTTGACTTGGTCAAAAGTTGGCGGGCCGGCCCACAGCAAACCTGTTAATGGCATGTTCGCATATAGCCCATTTACAGCCCGCTAACCCAGGGCCCGTTTACGACCTATCCGAATTAGGCCAAGTAGCGTCATCTAGGCCGTCCAATATAATTCCAGCCCGTTTTAACTTCCGGCCCATGTATGGCCCATGACGTCTTTTGGCCCATATGAGGCCCTTAGTAACCCTCGGCCCATTAACGGCCCGTGGTAAAACTGGCCCGTAATGAACAGTGTGTCACTTTGTACCCATTATTCCGTTGGGCCGTTTCCAGCCCATGTTATCTTTCGGCCTTCTCAGGGCCCATTTATTCTTGGGCTCATTTCCAGCATTCGTTTACTTTCAGCCCGTTACTGTCATTTTCTGCTTGTGGGCCAAATACAGCCCGTGGTTACAGTCGGCCCGTTTGTGGCCCATTAATACGTTGGGCCGTTTTCATAGCGTCATCAAATACGGCCTATTAACGACGGCCCGTTATGGTCGGCCCATGAACGGACGATTTAAACTCTAGCCCATTTACGGCCATAATGTGTTCTGTTATTGGCCCATGTTTGGCCAACCGATCATACGGCCCGTAGAAGGCCCATTGATGATACGGCCCGTAGAAGGCCCATTGGGTCTATGCCCCGTAGAAGGCCCATTGTTTCTATGGCCCTTAGAAGGCCCATTGTTTCTACGACCCGTAGGAGGCCCATGTTAACTACAGTAAATATGTAGCCCATTGTTAATGTGGCCTAGTTTTAAAAAATAGGTTATTCCAGCCACTAGCAAACCGCAGAAAAAGAACTGCACTGACTACAAGAAAACAAATAAGCAAGACAACCGAAATAAATAAGCAAGCAACTTACGCTAGGCTATCACGGCTATTACACATATTACATCCACTGGGCATCAACGTTCGCCACAAAGTGCAAATATAGGGAACAAAACAGCATATAAATGCTGCAGCAAAACAAGTCCAGAACTGAAACTACTTCAGAAGAGATCAAGAAACAATATCCTGGGTACCTATAATGCTGGCAAGATGCTTAGCAAGCTTATTAACCTTCTCATGTTTGGCCCTTAAATCCTACAGCACTTGTTGTTGCACCAGAAAGTATGCATCTGAATTCTGTAGTGACTTCCTCAGTCCTTCGGCTTCCTGTCGCATAACATCTAATCGATGTCTTTCAACTTGAAGTTAAGACTCAAGAAGCTAAACTGATTCAGGCAGGGAGTTCGAAGAGCTAGTGCCAGCAGTAGTAGCCAGTAACTCGAACACTACATCAAGACAGGACTTTGGGGTTGTCTCAGTGTCTTCAATATAGTTTTTCTCAGCTTTCTTGGAGAACAACAGGGATGTCTCACTATCTTGAACCTTATCTGCATTACTTCCTTTACCATTGCATAACGGGGTACTCTTCTCCAATATTTTATACGCGTTCTAAAAGGGAAACAAACAAACACATCACAGGTTTACAATGTAGTATATGAAACTCATTTTGGTAAACCAGTTCAGTAGTAAGGTGGACAGGATAACAGCATGAAACAAACATATATCTATGTAGTATGGTCACTGTATGGTCTATACCATTCTAGTTTATGTTGCCAAATCAAGATAGATACAGTTTGAATCATATCTATGTAAGACAAAGCAGCATAGACAGAATATAAGTGTGGGAAACTACACAGCAATAACAACACTTGTAATGTGCATGGCATGAGAACATAACTGTTTATTCAATTGAAACTGAAATCAACATAGAGCAAGTTACAACAGCAAACACGTTAAAGAAACATGTTTAAAACATGCATGTTGCGCCATTGGAGTTTCAATTGCATCCTTCAAATTTGAAATTAGTTGGTATGAGTAAATACAGTGATGCAAGAGCAAAGTAGTATGAACCATAGCTACGGAACCTGACCTGAGAACAATTCTTCTTCTGCTTTAAGCGTTGACTTGGGGTTCGGAGTGGTGGTCCTCGTGCTTTGGGCACTGGAGTTGCCTTACTAACTGATCATGTTTGGGTGCTGTGTGGTGGAGACGGTGTTGTGTCAACGAGAACTGGGTTACTATGCTGGGGTTGGGGTTAGAAGAGGTGTAGCTGGTTCTCTGTCCAACTGGGTAGGGGTACAATCTGCGTGAGTCTGGGTTATGTGTGGTGGGGCTGGTTCTTGGGCAAGTACAACCGTGGTTTGATACGTCTCCAATGTATCTATAATTTTTAATTGTTCCACGCTATTATATTATCTGTTTTGGATGTTTATGGGGTTTATTAAAAACTTTTATATTATTTTTGGGACTAACTTATTAACCTAGAGCCCAGTGCCAGTTTCTGTTTTTCTCCTTGTTTCAGTGTTTCGCAAAAAAGGAATATCAAACGGAGTCCAAACGGAATGAAACCTTCGGGAGAGTTATTTTTGGAACGGAAGCAATTCAGAAGACTTGGAGTGTACATAAGGGAAGCAACGAGGAAGGCACGACGCAGGGGGCGCGCCCACCCCCCCCCCCCTGGGCGCACCCTCCACCCTCGTGGGCCCCTCGTGGCTCCCCTTACTGACTTCTTTCGCCTATATATGTCCATATACCCTAGAAACATCAGGGAACAGAATAGATCGGCAGTTCCGCCGCCACAAGCCTCTGTAGCCACCAAAAACCAATCGGGACCGTGTTCTGGCACCCTGCCGGAGGGGGGATCCCTCACCTGTGGCCATCTTCATCATCCCGGCGCTCTCCATGACGAGGAAGGAGTAGTTCACCCTCGGGGTTGAGGGTATGTACCAGTAGCTATGTGTTTGATCTCTCTCTCTCTCATGGTCTTGAGGTGGTACGATCTTGATGTATCGCGAGCTTTGCTATTATAGTTGGATCTTATGATGTTTCTCCCCCTCTACTCTCTTGTAAAGGATTGAGTTTTCCCTTTGAAGTTATCTTATCAGATTGAGTATTTAAGGATTTGAGAACACTTGATGTATGTCTTGCCGTGCTTATTTGTGGTGACAATGGGATATCACGTGATCTACTTGATGTATGTTTTGGTGATCAACTTGCGGGTTCCGTTTATGAACTTATGCATAGGGGTTGGCACACGTTTTCGTCTTGACTCTCCGGTAGAAACTTTGGGGCACTCTTTGAAGTTCTATGTGTTGGTAGAATAGATGAATCTGAGATTGTGTGATGCATATCGTATAATCATACCCATGGATACTGGAGGTGACATTGGAGTATCTAGGTGACATTAGGGTTTTGGTTGATTTGTGTCTTAAGGTGTTATTCTAGTACGAACTCTATGATAGATCGAACGGAAAGAATAGCTTCGTGTTATTTTACTACGGACTCTTGAATAGATCGATCAGAAAGGATAACTTCGAGGTGGTTTCGTACCCTACCATAATCTCTTCGTTTGTTCTCCGCTATTAGTGACTTTGGAGTGACTCTTTGTTGCATGTTGAGGGATAGTTATATGATCCAATTATGTTATTATTGTTGAGAGAACTTGCACTAGTGAAAGTATGAACCCTAGGCCTTGTTTCCTAGCATTGCAATACCATTTACGCTCACTTTTACCACTTGTTACCTTGCTGTTTTTATATTATCTGATTACAAAAACCTATATCTACCATCCATATTGCACTTGTATCACCATCTCTTCGCCGAACTAGTGCACCTATACAATTTACCATTGTATTGGGTGTGTTGGGGACAAAAGAGACTCTTTGTTATTTGGTTGCAGGGTTGTTTGAGAGAGACCATCTTCATCCTACGCCTCCCATGGATTGATAAACCTTAGGTCATCCACTTGAGGGAAACTTGCTACTATCCTACAAACCTCTGCACTTGGAGGCCCAACAACGTCTACAAGAACAAGGTTGTGTAGTAGACATCAAGATCTTTTCTGGCACCGTTGCCGGGGAGGCTAGGTAAGCGGCACTCACACCCCGTCAACTAAGCTCTTTTCTGGTGCCGTTGCCGGGGAGGTGAGTGCTTGAAGGTATATCTTTAGATCTTGCAATCGAATCTTTTTGTTTCTTGTTTTAGCACTAGTTTAGTTTATAAAATAAAACTACAAAAAATGGAATTGAGTTTGTCTCATACACTTCACCTTTTTAATATCTTTCGTGCGTATTATGGAAAGGAAAATTGTGCCAAAGTGTTACAAGAAGAATGCATTAAAATGTTTGGCACTAAATCTTTGAATGATGAGCATGATTGCAATGTTGTTAGTATGAATTTCTTGAATATCCATGATGCTAATGATATGCAAAGCCACAAGCTTGGGGAAGCTATGTTTGATGAAGATGATATTTTTTGTCCCCCAAGTTTTGATGAGAAAATTTATTATGATAAAAGCATGCCCCCTATCTATGATGATTATTGTGATGACACATATTCTATAAAGAATAAAGATAACCATGAAAATTGTCATCATGATTTTAATTTTCAATTGGATTATGCTTCACATGATAATTATTTTGTTGAGTTTGCTCCCACTACTATTGATGAGAATAAATTTGCTTATGTGGAGAGTAGTAAAATTTCTATGCAAGTAGATCATGAAAAGAATGCTTTATGTGCTGGTTATATGGTTGAATTCATTCATGATGCTACTGAAAATTATTATGAGAGAGGATCATATGCTTCTACATATTGCAATAATATCAAGTTTCCTCTCTATGTGCTCAAAGTTTTAAAGTTATGCTTGTTTTGCCTTCCTGTGCTAGTTGATTATTGTTCCCATAAGTTGTTTGCTCACAAAATCCCTATGCATAGGAAGTGGGTTAGACTTAAATGTGCTTGTCATGTGTTTCATGATGCTCTATTTATGTTTCAATTCTTATATTCTAAGTGAGCATCATTGAAATCATCATGCCTAGCTAGGGGCGTTAAACGTAAGCGCTTGTTGGGAGGCAACCCAATTTTATTTTTGTTTCTTGCTTTTTGGTTCTGTTTAGTAATAAATAAATCATCTAGCCTCTGTTTAGATGTGGTTTTATGTTTTAATTAGTGTTTGTGCCAAGTAAGACCTATAGGATCTTTTTGGATGATAGTTATTTGATCTTGCTGAAAATTCCAGAAACTTTCTATTCACGAAAACAATTGTTCAAAATCACCAGAACGAGATAAAATATTGATTCCAATTGAAGCAGATCAATAATCAAATTATCTAGGTCGTCCTATTTTGGTAGATTTTTCTGAGTTCCAGAAGTTTGCGTTAGTTACAGATTACTACAGACTGTTCTGTTTTTGACAGATTCTGTTTTTCGTGTGTTGTTTGCTTATTTTGATGAATCTATGGCTAGTAAAATAGTTTATAAACCATAGAGAAGTTGGAATGCATTAGATTTAACACCAATATAAATAAAGAATGAGTTCATTACAGTACCTTAAAGTGGTGTTTTGTTTTCTTTCGCTAACGAAGCTTACGAGTTTTCTGTTAAGTTTTGTGTTGTGAAGTTTTCAAGTTTTGCGTAAAGATTCGATGGACTATGAAATAAGGAGTGGCAAGAGCCTAAGATTGGGGATGCCCAAGGCACCCCAAGGTAATATTCAAGGACAACCAAGAGCCTAAGTTTGGGGATGCCCCGGATGGCATCCCCTCTTTCGTCTTCGTTCATCGGTAACTTTACTTGGAGCTATATTTTTATTCACCACATGATATGTGTTTTGCTTGGAGCGTCATTTTATTTTCTTTATTTTTGCTTGCTGTTTGAATAAAATACCAAGATCTGAAATTATTAAATGTTAGAGAGTCTTCACATAGTTACATAATTATTCAACTACTCATTGATCTTCACTTATATCTTTTGGAGTAGTTTGTCATTTGCTCTAGTGCTTCACTTATATCCTTTTAGAGCACGGCGGTGGTTTTATTTTGAAGAAATAGATGAACTCTCATGCTTCACTTATATTATTTTGAGAGTCCTAAACAGCATGGTAATTTTCTTTGGTTATGAATTTAGTCCTAATATGATGGGCATCCAAGAGGGATATAATAAAAATTATCATATAAAGTGCATTGAATACTATGAGAAGTTTGATTCTTTATGATTGTTTTGAGATATGAAGATGGTGATATTAGAGTAATGCTAGTTGAGTATTTGTGAATTTGAGAAATACTTGTGTTAAAGTTTGTGATTCCCGTAGCATGCACGTATGGTGAACCGTTATGTGATGAAGTCGGAGCATGATTTATTTATTGATTGTCCTCCTTATGAGTGGCGGTCGGGGACGAGCGATGGTCTTTTCCTACCAATCTATCCCGTAGGAGCATGCGCGTAGTACTTTGTTTCAATAACTAATAGATTTTTGCAATAAGTATATGAGTTCTTTATGACTAATGTTGAGTCCATGGATTATACGCTCTCATCCTTCCACCATTGCTAGCCTCTTTAATACCGCGCACCTTTCGCCGGTATCATACACCCACCATATAACTTCCTCAAAACAGCCACCATACCTACCCATTATGGCATTTCCATACCCATTTCGAGATATATTGCCATGCAACTTTCCACCGTTCCGTTTATTAGGACACGCTCCATCATTGTCATATTGCTTTGCATGATCATGTAGTTGACATCATATTTGTGGCAAAGCCACCTTTCATAATTCTTTCATACATGTCACTCATGATTCATTGCACATCCCTGTACACCGCCGGAGGCATTCATATAGAGTCATATTTTGTTCTAAGAATCGAGTTGTAATTCTTGAGTTGTAAGTAAATAAAAGTGTGATGATCATCATTATTAGATCATTGTCCCAGTGAGTAAAGGATGATGGAGACTATGATTCCCCCACAAGTCGGGATGAGACTCCCGACTAAAAAAAGGGGCCATAAAAAAATAGAAAAGGCCAAATAAAAAATGAGAGAAAAAGAGAGAAGGGACAATGCTACTATCCTTTTACCACACTTGTGCTTCAAAGTAGCACCATGATCTTCATGATAGAGAGTCTCCTATGTTGTCACTTTCATATACTAGTGGGAATTTTACATTATAGAACTTGGCTTGTATATTCCAATGATGGGCTTCCTCAAAGTGCCCTAGGTCTTCGTGAGCAAGCGAGTTGGATGCACACCCACTTAGTTTATTTTGTTGAGCTTTCATATACTTATAGCTCTAGTGCATCCGTTGCATGGCAATCCCTACTCACTCACATTGATATCTATTGATGGGCATCTCCATAGCCCGTTGATATGCCTAGTTGATGTGAGACTATCTTCTCCTTTTTGTCTTCTCCACAACCACCATTCTATTCCACCTATAGTGCTATGTCCCTGGCTCACGCTCATGTATTGCATGAAGATTGAAAAAGTTTGAGAACATCAAAAGTATGAAACAATTGCCTGGCTTGTCATCGGGGGTGTGCATGATTTAAATATTTTGTGTGATGAAGATAGAGCATAGCCAGACTATATGATTTTGTAGGGATAACTTTCTTTGGCCATGTTATTTTGAGAAGACATGATGCTTTGTTAGTATGCTCGAAGTATTATTGTTTTCATGTCAATATTAAACTTTTATCTTGAATCTTATGGATCTGAATATTCTTGCCACAATAAAGAAAATTACATTCAGAATTATGTTGGGTAGCATTCCACATCAAAAATTCTATTTTTATCATTTACCTACTCGAGGACGAGCAGGAATTAAGCTTGGGGATGCTGATACGTCTCCAACGTATCTATAATTTTTTATTGTTCCATGCTATTATATTATCTGTTTTGGATGTTTATGGGCTTTATTAAACACTTTTATTTTATTTTTGGGACTAACTTATTAACCCAGAGCCCAGTGCCAGTTTCTGTTTTTCTCCTTGTTTCAGTGTTTCGCAGAAACGGAATATCAAAGGGAGTCCAAACGGAATGAAACCTTCAGGAGAGTTATTTTTGGAACGGAAGCAATCCAGAAGACTTGGAGTGTACGCAAGGGAAGTAACGAGGAAGGCACGAGGCAGGGGGCGCGCCCACCCCCCCGGGCGCGCCCACCCCCCCGGGCGCGCTCTCCACCCTCGTGGGCCCCTCGTGGCTCCTCTTACCGACTTCTTTCGCCTATATATGTCCATATACCCTAAAAACATCGGGGAACAGAATAGATCGGGAGTTCCGCAACCGCAAGCCTCTGTAGCCAACAAAAACCAATCGGGACCCTGTTCCGGCACCCTGCCGGAGGGGGGATCCCTCACCTATGGCCATCTTCATCATCCCGACGCTCTCCATGATGAGGAAGGAGTAGTTCACCCTCGGGGCTGAGGGTATGTACCAGTAGCTATGTGTTTGATCTCTCTCTCTCTCGTGTTCTTGAGGTGGTACGATCTTGATGTATCACGAGCTTTGCTATTATAGTTGGATCTTATGATGTTTCTCCCCCTCTACTCTCTTGTAATGGATTGAGTTTTCCCTTTGAAGTTATCTTATCGGATTGAGTCTTTAAGGATTTGAGAACACTTAATGTATGTCTTGCCGTGCTTATCTTTGGTGACAATGGGATATCACGGGATCTACTTGATGTATGTTTTGGTGATCAACTTGCGGGTTCCGTTTGTGAACTTATGCATAGGGGTTGGCACACGTTTTTGTCTTCACTCTCCGGTAGAAGCTTTGGGGCACTCTTTGAAGTTCTATGTGTTGGTTGAATAGATGAATCTGAGATTGTGTGATGCATGTCGTATAATCATACGCATGGATACTTGAGGTGACATTGGAGTATCTAGGTGACATTAGGGTTTTGGTTGATTTGTGTCTTAAGGTGTTATTCTAGTACGAACTCTATGATAGATCGAACGGAAATAATAGCTTTGTGTTATTTTACTACGGACTCTTGAATAGATCGATCAGAAAGGATAACTTTGAGGTGGTTTCGTACCCTACCATAATCTCTCCGTTTGTTCTCCGCTATTAGTGACTTTGGAGTGACTCTTTGTTGCATGTTGAGGGATACTTATATGATCCAATTATGTTATTATTGTTGAGAAAAATTGCACTAGTGAAAGTATGAACCCTAGGCCTTGTTTCCTAGCATTGCAATACCATTTACACTCACTTTTACCACTTGTTACCTTGCTGTTTTTATATTTTCAGATTACAAAAACCTATATCTACCATCCATATTGCACTTGTATCACCATTTCTTTGCCGAACTAGTGCACCTATACAATTTACAATTGTATTGGGTGTGTTGGGGACACAAGAGACTCTTTGTTATTTGGTTGCAGGGTTGTTTGAGAGAGACCATCTTCATCCTACGCCTTCCACGGATTGATAAACCTTAGGTCATCCATTTGAGGGAAACTTGCTACTGTCCTACAAACCTCTGCACTTGGAGGCCGAACAACGTCTACAAGAAGAAGGTTTTGTAGTAGACATCATGGTTCTATCTCCATCGACAGGTAGCACGATCTTTCCTGAAGACCGTGTTTTTACTCCCATAGATACTGCCATCACCCCCTCCAATTGAAATGGCTGATAAACAAGAAAAGTAATTGAATGTACAGACATTGTAAGATAGACAGGTGCAATGGATAGTAGGGAAGAAAACAGGGCATGAAATAATTCACATTTATGTTGTCTAACCAAACAGAATAGCAGGACAAAATTTCAAACATATGATGGCTAATTAAACAGGATAGCATGACACAATTTCACATGTATGATGGCTAACTAAACAGGATAGAATGACATACTTCAAAATATGATGACTATGTAAACAGGATGACATGATATAACTATACGATGTGTCTATTAAAGTGGTTGGCATGCCATAAATCACAAACATGCCGTCGATGGAAACATGATGGCATGATATAATTCAAAATATGATGACTATGTAAACAGGATGATATGATATAACTATATTATGTCTTTAGAAAATGGGTTGGCATGCCATAATTCATATACATGCTGTCTATGTAAACATCATGGCATGATATAATTCAAATATATGATTTATATACTAAGGAAGTGAGCAGAGGGCAATCGCATATATGATGTGTCAACTAAGGAGATGGCATTCAATATCGTGTATATGATGTAAAAACTAAGCATTGGAATACAACATATGCATGATATGAGTAATATAACCCTGCCAAGTTTGAGCATACACCTCAGGGGGATAATAGGACTGGTCATCTGCCTCTGAAGCCTCCTCTGAAGAGCTATCTGTAACCAGCAACATATCTGCTTCAGCAGATAGCATTGTCTGCTCGACCTTGTTTTCACTCCAGATTTCTCCATCACCAATTCAAATGGCTGATGCACAGGAAGAGCAGTTGAATATACAAACATTGTCGACAAAAGCAATGAGAAATACAAAAAAAGGACGGAATGATATAATTCACATATATGACGCTTGGCTAAACAGCATGGCATTGCATAATTCACATATATAATGCCTTGCAACAAGATAGCATTGCATAATTCACATATATAATGTCTTGCAACAAGATGACATTGCATAATTCACATATATGGTAATTAGACACTAAATAGGTGGCATTCAGACAAATCATGTCTAAACTAAGCAAATGACATAGCAATGCAAGATACGAAACGCACGATATGAGCAACATAACCCTGCCAAGTTAGAGCATGCACCTCGGGGGGGGGGGGATAGGACTGGTCATCTGTCTCTGAATCCTCCTCTGAGGAGCTATCTGTAACCAGCAAGACATGTGCTTCGTCAGATAGCATTGTCTGCTCTGAAGACCTTGTTTCCGCTCCATATTTTTCCATGACCGTGCCAAATGGCTGATGCACAGGAAGATTAATTGAATGTACTAAAATTGTTGACAAATTTAACATGTAATAAAAAAATGATGTCATGATATAATTCACATATAAGATGACTGGCTAACCAGGGTGGCACTGCAAAATTCACATATATGATGCCTGGCTAAACAAGATGGCATTGCATGATTCACATATACGATAAAGAAACTAAACAGATGGCATTGACACGAAGCATGTCTAAACTAAGCAGATGACATCTTTGATGTATACAGTAAGCAATGCAAGGCACCATATGCATGATATTACCAACATCAGCATGCCAAGTTAGAGCGAAGACCTCATGGGGTAAATAGGAGTGGTCTTCTGCTTCTGGATCCCCCTTAGAACAGTTATCTTCCTCTTGACTACGATCCGAAATGGGTGGAGGGGGGGCTGCCTTTGTGCCCACCATGGAGCGACGTCTGCATGAAATTTTATTGCCACGCAAGGCTCGTCTCTTTTGCTCTACATGTTCAGTTCCGTTGTGTACAATAACTGACATGCATAGGAATAAAACATAGTGAGATTACGTAAGGAGTGCATGCACAAATCCAGAGTGAAGGTAGCAAACTGTGGATAGACCCAAAACCAATGATAGCAGGCGGATAATAGCTTTAGTTAAAAAATACAGCTAATGGCTCCTTTAATGTTTGTTTGCACCCAACATGAAACTCATAGTAGACACCCGAGATTAGCCAGATAGTAGACAGATAGTACTGATTGCTGCCCCAATATGTACCCCACAACCATTTAAAAACTCAAGTTTCAGCATAAGTTTGGACCTGAGTCGGAGTCTAATAGGTGAACACGACGATAAAGTAGCATGTCATCATATTAAGCGATGCATAACATAAGCAGACACGGAAGAGTGCGACCTCTCTTGCGGACCCGTGTAGTCCTCAAGGTCATCTGCTCAGTTGATGATGGTAATGCAGTTGACGTGGCTGTCGGCGGCGGGGAAGAAGATTTGAGGCGGCGAAAGACAGTCTGGAGAGCGGATCCCTGCTATGGTGAACCCTTCCATCGTTGGAGCAGCTGAGCTGGGGTGGAACACAGCACCGCAGGAGCAGGACAAACCACACAAGGTTTTCTTTGACACATATCTGTAACAGAAGTAATTGTGTAAGGGCTTGTTTGAATTTGAGGATTATAACAATGCAGGGATAGGAAATAGACAGGAATAGGATAGGAATGCACGTGCAAAACAAAGAATTTAAAAACACAGGATTTCTGCCAATCTGGGTGTTTGGTTCACAAGAATTGGAAGATCACAGGATGCAAAAAAGCATGGTGAGATTAAGTCAAACCACAAGAAGTGTACAACCTCTTTGGCGAAGCCATGTCGATCTCAGCGTGATTGGGTTGGCCGGTGAGGATGCTCCGGTTGACTTGGCTGTCGGAGGAGGGGAAGAAGATCTTAGGCGTCTAGATATGGAGCCCGAGGTACTGCTCCGCTGTGATGGAGAGTTTCGTCGTTGGAGCAGCTCCGGTGAGTTGTACGACGCCGAGGCTGAAGCAAGACAAGAGAGACAACGTTAACCTGAGTGGAATTCTAATAGCATCTCCAATAGATGACGTAAAATACATAACCACAAAGTGCTAGATGTATACATCAGCCCCTCATCTCTGAACTTAACTGTCGAAACTGAATTTAACTGTCGAAACTGAATTTTGCTGTCGAAACTGAATTTTACTGTCGAAGCCGAACGCACTAGAGGTGAGGCTACACGTCAGTCGACTGACTTTTTCATCTCTGGTCAGTCGATTTTGCAGCCGTTGAATACGAAATCAAGGGCCTGCAGCTCATCTTCAACCTCCACCCCCATGAGCCGCCAGCCACCACCGGCCAAACAGCCGCCCCCGCCGCCCGCCCCGAAAACACTCCCCACCGCCGGTCCGCCGCCGCCCCGGCCATCCCTCTAGGCCCCCCCCCCGTGCCGAGATTTTTCTCCGGCAATCCCCACACCACCGCCCCACCACCGCCGGCGAGCACCGCCCCCACCCTGAACACTAAGATAGATAGTGGGGTACCTCTCCGGCGAGCCCCCCTCCTCGCTGCGGCTGGTTCTTCCTTAACTCCGGCGAGCCCCCCACCCCCTGAAAATCGACTGACCCAAAAGTCGATTCAGTCGACTGAAGTGTAGCTAAATCGGAGCAGCATCGCAAGCAAGAGCAAGTGCGAGAGCAACAGTGCGAGCAAGAGCAAGAGCAAGAGCAGACCGGGCAGGGGACCGAGAGCAAGAGCAGAGCAGCAGCGCGAGCAAGAGCTAAAGTAGCAGCAGCTCCTACTGATGTGGACGTCGCCGCCGAGGGAGCGACACCGTGGAGGAAGTGGCAGGCGACACCGCCGTGGATGGAGCCGCGCCGTGTCGGCTCGGGACCGGGCGCCGGCAGCACCGTGAGATCGAATCAAGAAGAAAATGCGGCGATTAGTGTACAACCTCTTTGGCCGCAGCTTCATCCAAGGAAACGGTGATGATGATTCTCTTCCGGTGGTGTGGGTGAAGACTGTGGTGTGGGAATGGAGGTGGTGCGAAAGACGAGGGGAACGTCGGGGCAGCTCCTTGGAGGTGGAGGACAGGGTGGCTGAACCGGCGGGACGACCAGATCAACGACGGATCCTCATCCGGTACGGTGGATGAGGGACGTCGAGGAGTTGCTGTGGACGACGTCGTCGGGGAAGAGACTCCGGCTGGGTGGCGGACGGAGGAGGGTGTGGGGCTTCGCGGGTTTTCCCGGCCTTGATGTACGAATGGGTGGGCGGATAGGATGGGAGTGGGGAACCATGGCTTAGGGACGCGCTTGTCCGAAATGTGGGGTAAGTTATGAAAGTACCCCCACCGGTTTGAGGCGGTTCTTTCGGTTCAAGGGTATCACGGGCATTTCGCGTGTCAGGATTTCACAGGAGGTGGGATTTTTCGTGCTCGTTGTAATTTTGGAATATCAAGGCGCGGGTTGACATGGAGGGAGTTGTCGGAGCACAACGAGACAAAGATATATCTTAAATATTTCGGGCTAACAAAGCGCGGGTTGAAATTTCCGGACAAGCCTAACGTGTACTGTACCAAATCAATTCGCACTACAAATGTCATTCAAAACTTTGAATTCATGTTATGTTCAATTAAAATATTTCGCTACGTGTATAATGCATGCAACCTAGTACTCAAATGAACGTTTTAGTGCATTCCAAACATATATACTACCGCTTCAATATGAACTAAAGTTGAATTCGTTTCTCTATTTGAATAAGATCTAGAATAATTATTATTGTGAAGTCAAAGTGTTTGAATTCGTTTCTCTATTTTTATAAGATCTACAATCGTCATTATTGTCAAGTTAAACCATCGTTTGTGTATTATCTTCACAGCAAACCACATGATTAGTCTCGAGTTACATATGAACTATGTGTACTATATGAACTCGAACTCGATTTTTTGAATCCACTTTATGTTGATTTCAAATCATAGTACATTTCAAGCTCTAGCTAGATCTTCACAAACTAAACCATGTCTCATATGTATAATGTGTTTATCACATTATGTATGGTGCCCCGCCCCTACGCCTACAAGTATTTAGATGTGAGTTGCAAACACCACACATTACCACAAATTCAAATAAAATGTGAGAATGTTTGATATATAGTATTGTTTAGATTGTTCGATATTTAGTTGTTAGCTGCAAACGCCACACATTATCACAAATTCAAATAAAATGTGAGATTGTTCGATGTATAGTATGGTTTAGATTGTTCGACATTTAGCTGTGAGTTGCAAACGCCATGCATTATCACATTATGGTATAACATGTGCAAAACCACAACACGCGTATCACCGCTATATTCATGCATGCATATGTTTAAAACACTATGATCTCCTATTCAAATATATGAATCCACTTTCATATCAAATTATGATCTTTGTTAGTCTCTTACACCCACACAATCCTCTAACCTTTGTAGCTACCACTAACTTTCTCTCCTGCATGCACACGCCCTCCTCGCCCACCCCCTCCCTCGGCATTCTATCCATCGCGCACATTCATTTTTTTTTCTTTAGGTCGTTCTCCCACAGTCTCCACAACTACTTTCCGACACACACCGATCGATAAACCTCTCCAGCGATGTCTGCTTACAACATACACATGCACCTTCAATCTCCTCCTTTATGTGTCCTTTCCTCATGTCTCTCATACGGTCCCACACACATGTAAACTCTCGCCCCTCTTTTCATCGATTTCACAACCGCACACTCCTCCCCCTATCTAGCTAGTAGCTGGGCCTCTCGCACCACCTCCTAGCTCCATTCTCTCTGTCTATCCGTCTCGCCGGGCCTTATTTGCCTCTAACAAATGGATGTACACCGACCGATCTCCCGCTATACATATAGCTAGCTAGGTCCTTATAACTCGTTTTTCCCCACGTGTCGATCGATCTACCTCATTAGTTATGTCTCTCCGTTCCTCCGACAAACAACAATTGATCTACTGATCTAGTTAGGTTTGCTTACCAAACACATGGTTCCCCTTCATCATCCATGGTTGTGTCCCGACAGATCTATCACGCACAGGCACACACATAAACACACCCCCACTCTTATTGATAATATTGCAGTTCCACCCTCAGTTTGTCTAGTAGGCCTCTCCCACCATCTTTGAGAAGCAACTCCATCACCCATCCAACACTCTACCCCTTTCCCTCTCTCTCTCTCTCCTCTCTCTCTCTCTCTCTGTCCCATCCTATTTCCCGTCCTTCAGTTATGTATAGATGTCGACCGATCTCCCTCCAGACATAGCTGGGTCTCTCCTTCTCAACACACATACGAGTCGTTCTACCTCTATAGTTAGGCCTCTGCCTACCCCTCCCCCACCCCCTCGCACACACACACAATGATACATCGAGCGCTCTAGTCATGTCTCCCTGCCACACACAAACTTGACCTGTGCCCTCTGACGTTCCGGTAGCTAGGTCAGTCGCCCTATATCTTTGACTTGCACACACACACAATTTCGATGGCTCTCTTCATCGATCTCGCACCCACCCACTTGATCCTCTCTTCGACTCTATCGATATCTATGACCCCTCCCTCTCTTCTCGTGGATCGCCCGAACCTCTATATATGATATGGACAGGCCTCCATTTCACGCACATTGCATGCAAAATTTTGTTTGAGATGTCATCGACACATATTCCCACAAATACATTCACGAAATCAACCTCCCCCCAAAACAAAAAACACTCACGAACGCACAAGCCATTTTTCTAGGTTTGTATCTCTCACACACACACACGTAGGTGGGGGACGTGCACGAAGAGAAGAGGTGCACGCACGGCGCACATACTCCCGTCTCTTTCCCAACCACACCCGCGCGGGTACACGGTAGAGCTCATTTCTGTACGAAAAGGCAGCCCACGTGGTAATTTGACCGTGTACTGGTTGTCCACTTGGTGGAGGGAGGATCATCTACCACGGGTGAACAAACAAATTGCGACCTGACGCGTTATGTTAAAAAAGAGGCAAACCATGTGGGGCCTACCTTAGAGGCAAGGCTCTATACACTGGAGTACTTTTGATGTGTCCGGTCAACTCACAGAACGAGGAGAAGCTTGCTTAGTACGCCGTCTCCCCCGCCCACGGGCGCGGTGGCTCGCAGGATAAGGTGAAGCTTGCTTACTACGCCTTACGCCCGCTCCCTCGCCCACGCGCGCGGTGGCTCGCAGGACGAGGAGAAAATTTTACTAGTACTCCCTCCATTTAGTCCTCATCCCTACCTTGGTTAGAGAGATTATCATATTATTTGGAATATATGTCCTTTAGTAGATTTCAATATGAACTACTAGTACATACTCCAAACACTGATGTATATAGACGTATTTTAGAGTGTAGATTTACTCATTTTGCTCCGTATGTAGTCCATATTGAAACGGACGTAATATTATGCACTCTCCCTCGCCCCTCGACCCTCGCCACGTGGTGGACGTGCAGCAATTCATTCCGTCTCATATAGCCAGAACGATATATATTGCAGTACCATTATTGCTCGACTTCCCGAAGAGGCGAAGAGCCAATCGCAAGGTTAATAGTTTGGAGATGCCAAGCGCAAGGTTTATAGGAGAACGAGTAGTAGGTGCCGCGTCATTTATAAATAAAGTTTTTTTTCTTCAGTGGCACGTACACAATATAAATAGGTTCATATGGAGAGAAAAGGAAACCGCTCCACTATATACATAGGCAGGACGAGCCTACACGGTTGCTTGTTGGGGTTGCTCTCTTCAGTTTTCACACTCTCTCGCACAAAACCACTGCGGCCACATCTCTAACATCCCAGCGGATCACGTCCGCCGGGGGAAGGGTGGATGCCTAGTGTAGATGCGGTCGTCGTCGCCGACGGCGAAAACCCACTGTCGGCACGTCCCAATCAGGGGTCCCCGCCATTCTCTCTCACAAAGCCGGTGAGGTTGCCTTCGTCCATTGCTCACTGCCGCGACATGGGTAGTTGCCTCCTCCTGCCGCCCTCCTCTAGGTTGAGCTATGTCCCGACATCCCTCAGGTACAACTCCCTTTACAGCCAGCTTGCACCACTGCTCCAGCTGCCCACATCACTCCATGTGGATATTTCTCTACTTCTTTGCCCCGCACATACCTTTACTGGCTTCTACGTACTGTATTTGTGATGAGTTTATGTCTCATCAACTAGTCCCAGTAATCTTATTCTAATGACGCTTCTTCAATTTCTTTGCCACAGGGATGCTCATCTCGATTTTGGTGAAACTGCACAAGATGATCCGATGGTCAAAGGGTTGCAAACTTCATTTCTTAGGAAGCGCCGACGTTGCCAGCAAATTAAAGCCTGGTTAGGGTTTACGGTTCAAGGGCTAGGGACTGCATGGATCGTTTTTTTCTTTAGTTGTCTCTGTTTCAATGGCTAGGGACTGCATGAGTAGTAGTAGTAGTATTGTACGCCTTACGCTCGCTCCCTCGCCCACGCGCGCGGTGGCTCGTAGGACGAGGAGAAAATTTTACTACTCCCTCCGTTTACTCCTCGTCCCTACTACCTTGGTTAGAGAGATTATCATATTGTTTGGAATATATATGTCCTTTAGTAGATTTCAATATGAACTACTAGTACATACTCTAAACACTGATGTATATAGACGTATTTTAGAGTGTAGATTCACTCATTTTGCTCCGTATGTAGCATAAAGTTGAGACACTTATTTTGGAACGGAGGGAGTACATATTTGCTATGATCTGTCAATCATTGAGATGCAATAGCATGCATGTTAGTCTCCTTTGTATTTGATGAAATGTTGCAACGGGCAACCTTGGACGCAAGATAGATGTAACAGAAGCTGGAAGCTTCATAGCATTGTACTATCTCGCTAATAAATTATAGTACGTACTATACAAGTACTTCATCCGTTCCTAAATATAAGTCTTTGTAGAGATTTCACCATGAACCACATATGGATGTATATAGATGCATTTTAAGTGTAGATTCATTCATTTTGTTCCGTATGTAGTCCACCTAGTGGAATCTCTACAAATACTTATATTTAGGAACGGAGGGAGTACTATGTAAAGAGTTAGGTGTCGCACGGTGTCCAGAAAATATGGTGATAGTGTGAGGTGGGCCATGTAATCACTGAGCCTGCGTGTTTTCACTGCTCTTGCACTCCTCCGCCGTAAGAATGGAGAAAATTGTAATCTAGTAGTACCTCCTTTCACCGAAAGCGTGGGACATCCAGCAGTCCTATACCTCAGTAATAATGACCAATGAGCCGTCAAATCACATAGACCCAGTAGTAAGTTGGACGGACGAAGCAACCATCACTCTTGAATCCGCTTCTCCCTTCAACGCAGGCGCCAGTGAGAGGTCGCGTCCGCTCTGCCCGAGCATGAATGCGGCACCGATTCTTTGGAGCGGCGCTGACCGTTTCGGGCGGGAAGCGCGCGCGGGCAATGGAGGGGCTTTGGGTGGGCCAGGCTGGTCAGGAGCGGGCGTGACAGTTGTCTGCCTGTCCCTACCGGACGCCCGGAAACGAGAGGATGCACCGACTCTCGCGGCTAAAATCATACACTACACACCATCTCTCCGTAGGAGTAGGTCGATATGTCGCTCTCTCTAACACACACATGATGTTAAACACACACACACGCACACGCACACGCACACACAAGTTCATAGAATAGCAAAATCGTGCGAGTGTGAAGCCACAGGAAGTGAGATACAAATGGAGTACGTACAAGAAGAGAAGAGGTGACGAATATTCCATCAAACCTGGACTGAGGAGTAGTACTCCCTCCGTCTAGGTGTTATGTCATCCTACGGAAATCAGATATTCCCAAAATGTTTAAGCGTCGTCCATTAACTTCGCATCTCAATCCCCTCCTGGCCTTGTTGCTAGCGAGCGTTGTTACTTAGGGAGCATTTGGATCCTTAGCAAGAACAGCTTATAGCATAGCCGGGCAAGGTTAGGCGTTTGGAACTGTTAAAATATGTTAGCTTTTGTGGGCCAGCTAGCTTGGGTGGGCTAGAAAAACCTTGCTAGCTCAGGAGAGCCAGATCGGCTCGCTTCCGACGGCAAAGTTCGCGTAGTAGTAACATAGACTACTAACATATGCATGTTGTACTAGTCCAAGTTACTCACCACTATGACCAGCCTAAGAAATGTAACCAAACGCTCCTTAATTGCTCTGCCTTGTTATCTCCCCCGAAAACCCAATGCATGGAGCGCAACTACGCGTTGATCAGTCAAGAAATCAAAGTCGGCTTGCATGCGAGTTAATACGTGGCCATGCATGGTAGCTAAAACGGCATCTCTTAGTTGTTTGGATTAATTGTTGCGTTTAGAGACAGAAATCAGGGCTTTGGTTGGAGGAATGACCGGTCAAGTTTCTCCTTCTCCTCCAATCTGCTTGCACCTTGGTCCCGCTGCACCTTCTAACTTGACTTATTACACCTAGACGGAGGGAGTCGTACGAGATACGGTGGCACACTGACTTAGGTCGAATACAAGTGCCCAAAATTGTGTGCATGTTATAATAAGGATTCACTTAAAATAGTACGTGAGCGAACAGAGGGATCAATTGGACAGTGTTCCCGAGCAGTAGCGAGATGTGTGAGGTAAGATACACCGCTGGCGCTTTTAATTTTTCTTATTAATTTGTTTGTTTCACCCTCTAACTGGTGGGACCGAACGTACTACATGGAGAGAGGTAAGATGACTAAGGCTGCATTATTTCTGCACCACTGTGGATAGTCTTACCACCAAAGCCACATGACACGATTATGATTTAAATCCCAATGACTCCCACACACACAAAAAACACAGCATGCTTGTCACACAAATGCAGGAATGTATAAAAGGTTATTTTCCTCTCGTTGAACATAACGGGAGGGTTGTGTAGCTGGTTAGCCTGTTCGCTCATCAAACTTGAGGTCTCGGTTCGATAACTACACTTGAGCATAATTCGTGTTTCTAGGGTTTGCACTCTTCACACTCTCTCCAGTATATATATACACGCTGGAGCCTCAACGCTTGTAGTTGCTCTCTTCACACTCTCTCACCCTCTCCAGATCTAAACAAGACTTCGTTGGCCTTTCTCTCTCCCCTCACTGCTGGTCTGCTTGTAGTTGCTCTCTTCACACTCTCTCACCCTCTCTAGATCTAAACAAGACTTCGTTGGCCTCTCTCTCCCCTCACTGCTGGTCAAAGAGCCGGCAGGATCCGTCCGCCGGGAAGAGAAGGAGGCTTAACGCTGTCGCCGTCGGCGAGGGAGGGAATCCAGTACCGGCGCAACTATTCACTTTCACACAGCGGCGGCGCGGGAGGTCCTCTGACCCCTTCTTCTTCGCCGCCGTACATAGTGTTAGTCGAACGGCCTCCGGTCGCCCACCGAACCACACCCCAAGAACCTTAAGGTATAATTTACTTATTCCACATGCATTGCTCTAGCTGCATGTGGGCTTTTTTCGCTTCTGCACTCGAATCTAGGTGTTGGATCAAACAGGAAAGTAGTGGGAAAAGTTGTATACCATGAATCTAGGACGTGGTTCAAAGAGGAAAGGAATGGGGGAAAGTAGTGGGAAAAGTTGTATAGCATGAATCTAGGACGTGGTTCAAAAAGGAAAGGAAGGGGGAAGTAGTGGGGAAAGTTGTATCGCATGAATCTAAGACGTGGTTCAAAGAGGACAGGAATGGGGGAAAGTAGTGGGGAAAGTTGTATAGCATAAATCTAGGACGTGGTTCACAGAGGAAAGGAAGTGGGGAAAGTACTAGTACAGACTGGCTATCCAGCACCTACGTTGGTCAAAAAGGGAAAACAATGACAAATGCAGTACGCACATCTATAACGAACTGATCTTTTGTTTTGGGGGACAAGGCTGTAGAGTTTGAGCAGGACTAGATTTGCTGCGCTCACGTAGGGACATAAAGATAACAAAACTGGGACCAACACAAATATGCTCCTTGGTTGTTTGTTCTTTGTTGCAACAGACTGTGCATCACCCCAGTACATCGGTAGATGCACATGGTGCTGGTGCATCCACTGTCCCGTGCAACTCTTTAGTTGTTGTTAATCTAAGGCCCTATTTGGTTAAAAACTCCCTAGTCCCTACTTGCTTGGTTCCAGGGACTAAACATGGACTAGAGGTTATTAAATGACATGCTAAAAGACCATGTTACCCCTAGTAATGCACTAATAGAGACAAGGTGCGATGCGTGGCAGGGCCAACTGTTGGAAAAAGTCCCAAAAAGACTCTCCCTCGGGGTTTTCTTTCTTTAGTCCCAAATGCCCACTTTTAGTCCCTAAAAGTCCCTCCTGTCTGGTTTAGATGGGACTGACACGGAATTTTTTTAGTCCCTCCACCAAAATGTCCCTGTAAACAAGCACCCTCTAATAATGCCGCTGGAAAATTGATGCAATGCCACAGTTAAAAGCAAATTACATGTTTAACAAATTTTATTGTTAATATAATCTCTTTGTTAATATTAATCAATGCCACCGTTTGAGAAATGCTACTGTCTTGCTTTCTTTCCCATTTAGATAAGGTAGATGCTTCTTTTTGTTGGCTTCTGTGTCATCCACCGTTATTGACCACTAGTTGTTTCCTTTGCACCTCTGTGTAAACAGGGTTATCTACTTCACCTCGTTGCCATTGTGACCTTTTGTTGCACTGCACAAAACACTTTTGTTTTAAGAGTGTTTTGTGCAGTTCAACCAAAATGGCACACCGACAACGTTGCTTGATTGCTTGATCTTAGTGGAACTACACAAGAGGAGATCTTACTTCCTATCTGTGTTGGCAAATTTGGTTCAGAACTTCTTCTTGTGAGTTGTTTGAGTTCCGCGTCATGACAGGTCAGTACTAGCCTTCTTTCACATGATTCTGCAGTGGGCTTTCATATGTTGTGCTACTTGTACGGTAATGTTGCTTGATTTTAGTGAACTGCACAAATGGAGACAAGACTTCCAATCTGTATGTGCACCGCAATATCCCATTGAGGTAAGATAAGGATATTTCACAACTGTTGGCCTGTATTTTGCCACTTTCATTAGAGAGTTAATGTCATTGTTGAGTGCTATACTTGTGCAACCTAATTGACATGCCAAATCTTACATTGAAGGCAAAGGTTGTCTGTTATTGAACCAAGTGATGAAGGGGAAGAACAAGCGGAAGAAAAACAAAAATCAACTCCTGGTGTTGTAATGAAGTACTGGAACTGTGACGACACAAGTAATGATATAGTTTCGCATCTTAATTTATTGCTATGGCTGGAACGAGCAATTGTTTTGCCACTGATTTGATGCCACTCTTAATGTAATACGTAATATATCTCTACTTGTGCAAACAGGGATCTTCTTTGAAGATACCATATATTTTAGTGGAACTGCACAAGAAGATGTTGGAAACAGTAATCTAATCGAGGATAGCATGGCCACCACAGTAGATAGCAACAGATGGTTCCGGAGAAGTGCTTCATCTGTATGCTCTACACAATAAGCCTCCTGACAAAGGTTGGTACTTGCCCACTGATTTCATCCATATGATTGAGCTTTGTCATCTCTATTGGTGTTGTGCTACTGTTTAGATACTGTCATCAAAAAGTGGTATTGTCCTTGAGAAGTGCTTCATCTGTGCTGTTTTAAATATTTCCTTTCCTTTTTTTCGAGCAAACAGGGATGCTAGCATTTAGTTATCCTCTTGTCTTTGCACAACGGGATCATCCTCCTCTGAAGAAGAATATGGAGTACGTGAAGTGACTAGTTCCGATTATGCCAGGATGAAGAAGCCCTGTCTATCTTCTCATCAGAAGGAGCAGTTGAAGGATGGTTACATTACCCCCACAAGACCAAAATAACTTCAGCTCAGAAGGACTGACAAATCTCCATTTTCTTGCTGTGATGCGCGAGTACAATGTTGTTCTAGGATTCTTTCCAGTGAGTTCCATTTTTCTAAAGTGTGCTCTACATGGACCATGTAGGTGCATGTTTAAACTATCAATTCATAGTACAGTTTGCTTTATACTAATCACTTTTTTTGTATTTGTGCAAACAGGGGTGCTCAGCTTGATTTCAATGGGAACTGCACAAAATGTTCATGAATACATCGAATCATTCATTTCCACCACAAGAAAGGAGGTGCCGATAAGTTCAAGGCATTGCAACATATAAGGGCGAAATCCTACAAGCTACGCGTGAATTTGGTTGATTTTGGTGGAGCTGCACAAAAAGAACAGCTGGTTTATTTAGCACGATGTGTCATGTCAATGTCCTAACTGAAGGCAAACCCTGCCCATTCCACAATCATAGGCATTTGATATTTTGGAATGGGAAAACCTTGTCAAATTTTGCTCATTGATTTTAGCAAGAAGACATGCGTTTGATATTTTCGAATGGGACGCCCTTTGCTGTCAGCAGCGTCGATCCATTTTTTTCTTTACTAGCAAAAAGGCCTGTGCGTTGCAACGGGAGAACAAAAAGTCATAATCTTCAATGGCCATGACCACATTTTACTGCATCATTGAGATACACTATCACTCTCATTTTCGTGAAATCGAGAACAATTTTTGAAAATCATGAACATTTTTTTAAACTCGTGAATATATCTAAAATCGTGAACATTTTTCAAATTCTTGAACATTTTTACAGATTGCGAACATTTTCTAGAATCATGATATTTTTTGAATTCGTTAACATTTCATACTATTTCGAAAATAAAAAAATTGTGAACATTTTTTAAAACATTTTCCTTGAAGGGGCGAACATTTCTAGAATCGACGAACATTTTTTGGAAGTTGGTGGAATAATTTTTGTAATTCACGAACATTGTTTTGATTTATCAAACATTTCTTGAAATGTGTGAACATCTTTTGAATCAGCGAACCTTTTATGAATCAATAAACCATTTGCAAGTCACAAACAATTTTTTAATTTTTACAATCTTTTTTATTTCTCGAATATCGTTTGAATTAAAGAAATTCTGTCCTATTTCATTAACAATTTTTTTTATTTCCCAAACACTTTTATTCAAAATTGCTAACATTTTCTGAATATGCAATTTTTTAAAACTCCCGAACATTTTTTTAATCCACAAACATTTTATTTCAAATTTCGTATTTCTTTTATTTTTTGGAACTTTTTTGAAGTCCCAAATTATAAAAAGTAGAAAAAAGACGGAAAAGGAAAACCAAACAAAGAAAATTAGAAAACAGGCCGTCGGAGATGGGCCGGCCGAAACAGGTTTGAGCGCGCAGAGCGCAGTATAGAATGTTCCTACTACATGGGCTGGCCCTTGCGGGGATTCACCTGTGTGAAATGTTTTTTTATCACTTATAAGTGGCGTTGGTAGGTTATATTTCATAACTTTCGTGGATGCCCGTGTGTTGCAACGGGAGAGATATTTTTTTTGCGAGAAGCAATGGGAAAGATAATTGATGTGTCATCCAAGAAAGGGTCTCCACAATGGAAGGCGACAAAGCAAGGAGTTATGGTCTTCTTGCTAGACACGTTTGACACGCGAAATCTTGAGAGTGATGGGGTTGGTCGGCGTGGTGGCGAGCACCAAACTCATGACTTTTTTTCCTCCGGGTCTGCCTCCATCTTGGGGTTGTGCCCGCCTCCTCATTTGGTGGCTGCCCAGCGACCTCCGGGACACGATTGCTTCGTCCACTGTATTCTACCACTGCGTAACTTGGTGGATTATTAATTGCAGCGCATAAATCCCGTTTCATTAGCATAATCAGGTACGAAGTTCCTTCTTTTTAGGGTTTATTCTCTTTGATTATTTTAGTGTTCAAGTGCCCATAATTTTTCTTCAATTAAACCCAAACAACATATTCTCTTTTATTGGCATGTGCCCACAATTTCTTTTATTTATAGTCAACCAAGATAAAACGAACGCACACCGCTAACCAATGGCCAGCACGAATATTTAAGAAAACACGATAGCGTCAGATTAAAAATATTTTTTGATTTTTTGAACATTGAACAAAATATGAATTGGGGAATATTCTTGGAAGCATGAACAATTTCTTAAATTCCGAATTTTTTTCATAAAATGTGAACTTTTTTTGTGAAAATTCCTTTTTTTTTTGGAAAAACACGAACATAATTAGAAACATGAATAGTTTTTGAAATTCACAAACAATATTTAAAAACATGAATTTTTTTAAACAAATTCAATTATACTTTTACAAATTCAATTTTACTTTTTCTTTAAAGGGGAGCACTATAAAAAATTTTAGAAATTATTTTCTTAGACGTAAATATTAATTTGTATTTCTGAACATTTCACAAAAACAAGAATATTTTAAAATATGGAACATTTTATAAAATTTAATTTTTTATAAGAAAATCACGAATAAATTTTCAAAACACCAACATTTTTTGAATGTTGAGAAACAATGGAAACGGGAAAATTTTTAAACTTTCGAACATTTTTCAAAACAGGAACAAAATATTGGAATTCTGACAATTTTTTGTATATGTAAACCGAAATAGAAATTCTGAAGAATTTTTGTAATTTTTTACTTTACACAAAAAAGAAATGTAAGGAAGGAAAAAAGGAAAAAGAAATATAAAAGATAAAGAGAAAGGAGCAGAAAAAGAAAATTATAAATAGAACGACGAAAAAGGGAAATGGGCCGGCATAGGCCCCTGTGGGAAGCTTGACTATTTCTCGCTCTATGTGACAAATAAGGTCTTCCCGAATGTGTGGGCAATAATAAGTGGGTTGGCTTTGTTGGGCCGGAGCGCGCGCATCCCAATTACGGAATTCTGGCAAAACTTTTTTCTTTTCTAGCGGATTGACGCGACAAAGTTTAGTACCAGCTTGGATAGAAAAAATAAAATTCGACGGTGAACGGATGGAATTTTTGGAGAAACACACCTTGCTTTATTAGTAGGTATATATTCTTTAGTTGTGAAGTAAATATTGGCTCTGACATGTGAATCGCTGAGATGCATAATCATCGATTGTTTTGAATGTTCTCTTTGAATTGCCAGGCCTGTGTGTTTGATTGCAATGTACAGGAACGCTAAAAAGTTGCTCAAACTCTTTGTACTCCTTCTGTTCCTTTTTACTTCGCACATTGTGACAGTGCATACTTTTTTCTATAAGATTGGTCAAAATAGAGATACTTTGACTGGAAACAAAACTTGTATGGAGACTAGAAAGGACCAGAGGGAGTCCATGTGAAACTGCTGCAAACGAGGTGATCACCCTGGGAATAATGCTAGTACGTATTGTTTTGCATGTTCATCCAATGCCAGTGATACAAGAATTTGAACTAATCGAAATAAATTCATTCATACACGGTCGGATTTCATATAAACATGCCGGATTTCATTACATTTCATACATTTTTCAACTAAAAAGGGGTGCGCTGGAGGTATAATTAATTAACCGAAGCTACCCACCTGTGTCCGGCTGAGCCGAACAGAAGCTTTAGTGACTTAACTGCAGGTGCAGTTGCGTAACTGACATGTGGCCCAGATGCATGTTGGGCCCACGTGTCAGTCAGCCAACTGCACCAGCAGTTTAGTAAAAGCAGCATCCTTCTCCAACATAGCTCTCCGACTGCACATCGCCGACAAGAAGCTAACCGGCCGTTAGTGGTCAACCCGCCTAGCTTGTCATAGCGATTAGGGCAACTAGGAGCCCAATGATCAGGATCCTCACATGACAAACACCTTTCTTCTTGTCATTCTTCTTCTTGAAGTTCGTGTGTTGCACAGCCTTGTTCTTCCCATCAAACTTTGCTTTACCATCAAACTTGCCCTTGTTCTAGAACTTGTGGGGCTGGAAGTTCTTCTTCTGTACCAGATTGGCACTAGATCCTCCCTCAATTCCTCGAGCACGTGTGTCCTTTGCTCTCGCCTTTTCTTCCACATCAAGAGTGCCAATGAGATCCACGAAGGAGGAAGCTTAGTGATGATACCTCCGGCAACAAACTTGTCCAGTAGCATACAACTGAAGTGCTCAAGTTCTCTAGAAATGACTGTATCTCATGAGCTTGCTCAACCACGGAGCGCTCTTCAATCATCCTGTAATCATAGAATTGCTCCATGATGTACAGCTCAGTGCCAGCAACCAGAGGGTAGCAGCGGTGGCCTTACTTGGACCCGAGCGGCAACGACCTACCGTGTTCTACTCTTCCTCGTTTTCTGTGTGGCGCGGCCTCGTTGGCAGCAGGGCGGGGCCTCGGCGGAGCCGGCGATGTCCTCTGTCTCGTTGCCGGCGGGTGGCGCCTCGGCGGAGCGGGGGAAATCCTCCCCCTCGTTGCCGGCAAGGTGGGCCTCGGCGGAGCCGGCGGTGTCCTCTGCCTCGTTGTTGGCGCCGCGGGGCCTCGTCGACGCCAGCGGAGCGGGGACTCGTCGGAGCCGGCATTGTCCTCTGCCTCGTCCTCGGTCTCGCCAAACAGCGCCTCGCCCGCTTCATCGCCCTCTTTGTAGGCGGCCGCAGCCTCCGCTACCTGCATGCGGTACCTCCAGCGCTCGAGGCGGCCCTCGCGGGCGGAGCGGTACGAGTCGAGTAGCGCCTCCTGCTCTGCCCGCTCCGCGGCTATCTGCTCCTCCGCCTGCAGGTGCTCCTGGAGGAGATGGTGGTTTTAGGCGGCGTCGGCCTGCGCCTCCCGGAACTGCTCCTCATGCTTCTGCCTCACCGTGTCCATATATTGGGCACGGGCCTCACCGATGGTCATGGTGCAATGCATCGGCGAGGATGGCGCGGAGGAGGGGGTTGGCGCCGGATCATCGACTACCATGTTCTTCATTGGGACATCGTTGTCCTCCGGCTGCCTGCCGGCCAGCCAGTCGGCAGCAATGGCTGCCATCTCCTTGTGGTCCGTCGTCCGCCTGTCCCGAAGAGTTCTAGAGCGCGAGGAAGCCATGCATGGTGGGCAGTAGTGGTGCGGACAGGAGAATAGGAACGGATGGGGATGACTGCGGCTATGGCCGGCGAAGCAGTTTATATAGCAATGGTGGGCGGCAGAGGGACGGACGTGTGGCGCCGGAGTAGCTGCCTCGGCAACCGCGTATCATTAATGTGGGTGGCAGAAGGACGGACAGACGGCTCTTGTGTCGTTTGAAGGCGAAGCAATCGCATGCACCGGGAAGCGGGGCGGGCGGCGCTGACCATTTCGGGCGGAAAGCGCGCGCGGGTGAGGGAAGCGGTCTGGGTGGGCCAGGGCAGTCATACTCGTGCTTGGCAGCGGGTCGGTCCAGCAGCCGGACATGCTGGCTCGCCATCTACCTCACCGAGCAGAGCGACGACAATCAGACGATGGACGTAGCTTCCGACCAGGAGCCGGCGCCACTGTCCAAGCCGGTTCATGCCGTCTTCACCATAGAGCAGGTGCGGCCGCACTTCGACGCCCTAATGGCGGAAGAGCTACCGGCGTACGAGGACCTGTACTGCAACCTCCGTCTCCTCAACAAGCACCGGTGAACAAGCGAACGACAATGCCATCGCGGACATCTGGCCCTATGATCCTGGCTTCCCGAATGAGCAGCGGGTGCTGTATCAGACCATCCGTAGGGCCCGCGAGGCCCTCTCCGTCGTCCTTCGAGTTGTTGCGCTCGCCGTGGTGCCGCCGTCTCGCGTTGTCAACATGGTCAATGGACATGAGGATGAGGAGATGTCTTTAATTGGAGAGGATGACAGTGGGGACCCACCAGGGCCATAGCCGCACGTACGCAAGTGCCTCCTTATTAGTATATAAAACTATAATTTTTTTTGCTTCCTCCTGGTTTCCTGACATCACGGTCCCACACCATTGTCAACATATGTAGTCAATAAATGAGAGAATTGCACAAGAAGCAGCCGACAGCTGGGACCAAGCAGCTCGAGCAGTATTTGTATTTTTGAGGTGTGAGCACTGCAGAGTTTTTCTTGAGCGATGTTTAACCCAGATATTAATTTTTCTCCTCTGAACAACAATGAAAACATCGCTGCAGCTATTAACTGGGAGGGCTGTGGCCCGTCTAGCCCAGGCCAGATATCCAACCCAGATATTAATTTTTTTCAAGCTGAAAATGGCTAGCCCAGCTATACTTTTTTTTAGGAATACCCAGGCAAGGTCAAGTTGTTATTCTCCGCCCCGCTCGGCTGCAAATCTTTCCTACGAGGGATGCATTAGGCTTAACAAGAAAATGGGCTTTAAAAATAATAAATGGGATGTAATTATAAAAACCGGGCAGTAACTATAAAAAATGCACCAAACACGTAATTACTTTATAAAATATTATTTTTGGATATTGAAAATTTTAATTTCATTAATTGTTGCGAGCGCAATGTTTCGTTTGATTTTTACGTAATATAAATTTATATTGAAATTGTATTTAATCTTATGTAAGGCCCACGATGCGGCTATATCTCCCACGTGTCGAGGCACGACTTAGAGGCATAACCGCATTGTGGTTTTGTCGCAAGAAGGGTCATCTTCACACAATCCCATGTAATGAACAAGAATGGGATAAAGAGTTGGCTTACAATCGCCACTTCACACAATACATAAATAATCATACATCATTCAAGATACACACATAGGTCCGACTACGGAACCCAAAAGAAAAGAAGACAACCCAACTGCTAGATCCCTGATCGTCCCAACTGGGCTCCACTACTGATCAATAAGAAAAGAAACAACACAACGGACAAGATCTTCATCGAGCTCCCACTTGAGCTCGGTTGCGTCACCTGCACTGGCATCGTCGGCACCTGCAACTGTTTTGGAAGTATCTGTGAGTCACGAGGACTCAGCAATCTCACACCCGCGAGATCAAGACTATTTAAGCTTAAAGGAAAGGATGGGGTAGTGAGGTGGAGCTGCAGCAAGCACTAAGCTTATATGGTGGCTAACATACGCAAATGAGAGCGAGAAGAGAAGCAACGGAACGGTCGTGAACTAGCAATGATCAAGATGTGATCCTGAACTCCTACTTACGTCATTCATAACTCAAACCGTGTTCGCTTCCCGGACTCCGCCGAGAAGAGACCATCACGGCTACACACGCGGTTGATGCGTTTTAATTAAGGTCAAGTGTCAAGTTCTCTACAACCGGATATTAACAAATTCCCATCTGCCACATAACCGCGGGCACGGCTTCCGAAAGATAATACCCTGCAGGGGTGTCCCAACTTAGCCCATCATAAGCTCTCACGGTCAACGAAGGATAAACCTTCTCCCAGGAAGACCCGATCAGTCTCGGAATCCCGGTTACAAGACATTCCGACAATGGTAAAACAAAACCAGCAAAGCCGCCCGATGTGCCGACAAATCCCGATAGGAGCTGCACATATCTCGTTCTCAGGGCAACACCGGATGAGACATCCTACGAGTAAAACTAGACCTCGAGTTTCCACGAGGGGGCCCCGCAGTCTACTCAGTTCGGACCAACACTCGAAGGAGCACTGGCCCGGGGGGGTTAAAATAAGATGACCCTTGAGTCTGCAGAACCCAAGGGAAAAGGGGATAGGTGGTAGCAAATGGTAAAACCAAGGTTGGGCCTTGCTGGAGGAGTTTTATTCAAAGCGAACTGCCAAGGGGGTCCCATAAATCACCCAACCGCGTAAGGAACGCAAAATCAAGGAACATAACACCGGTATGACGGAAACTAGGGGCGGCAAGAGTGGAACAAAACACCAGGCATAAGGCCGAGCCTTCCACCCTTTACCAAGTATATAGATGCTTTAATTAAATAAGAGATATTGTGATATCCCAACATAAACATAATCCAACATGGAGCAATCTTCATCTTCACCTGCAACTAGCAACACTATAAGAAGGGGCTGAGCAAAGCGGTAACATAGCAAAACAACGGTTTGCTAGGAAGGGATGGTTAGGGCTGACATGGCTAAAATGGGAGACATGATATAGCAAGTGATAGGTAGCGAGCATGGCAATAGAGCGATCAACTAGCATAGCAAAGATAGAAGTGATTTCAAGGGGTGGTCATCTTGCCTGAAATCCCGCAAAGAAAAAGAACGAGTCCATGAAGAAGACAAACGGATGTAGTCGAACGAATCCTCACAACTCCGGAACGAAACCGAAGCTAACGAGAGAAGCAACCCGGAAAGAAACAAACAACATAGTAAACAACCACCACATAAACATGGCATGATGCACTATCAAGTATGATGCATGTCCGGTTTAATGAGCATGGCATGGCAAGGTGCAACAAACAACACTACAAATTAAGTGGAGCTCAATATGCAACGAGTTGCAAATTGACGAAACACCACATCAATTATTTAGTTCTCTCTCGTTTATGTACCCAACAATGTTAAATGTTCTTAACCATGGCAAGAGGTGAAGCATAAGGAAACTACCTATTTAAGCAAGTTAAATGAGTCCGGAAACAAACAACAACAATTCCGGAAAATCCTCATGTCCATATATTGGGATTGGTACTGTTCTGCCATAAACGCAATTTTAATATTGTTGAACAGCAAAAGGAAGTGCACCATGTAAATCTATGCATTTTTCTACCCCATTTACATATATCATTTATTAAAATCTGAGTTACGGTTATTTAGTTATGAATTAAATCATTTTAGCAAGTTATTTGAGCAAATTTAATCAAACAGCATTTTAAACAATTTTAACATGGGTGAAAGTGGCATAATATTAAACTACACAAATTTCTGAGCATTTTACATATATAAATTATTTACAAAAGATGCACGGTTAATTAATTATTAATGCATGAACAACAGGGGGTTTTCTGTAAAATTGTAACTCCTGGATAATGTCTAAAATCACAGATCTGTAAAAAAAACAGATCGGGCCGAAATCTGCTGGGGAGCTGGGCTTGGGGTGGCTCACCATGGGCTAAGCCCAGTCGGTGAGGAGGAGGCCGGGCAGGGAGCGCTGGAACTTGGAGGCAGCAGGCCGGCTGGCTTGGGCCTTGGGAGGCTGGCCACGCTGGCACTGCGCTCGGTCAACGCGCGAGGCAGGGGAGGCGCATCTCCCTGTCGCCCGAAGCAGAGGACGAGCGGGCGCCGTGGCTCCAGGAACATGGCGGGGCGGCAGAGGCGCGGGGGTGGTCGATGGCACCGGATCGTGGCGGAGATGAAGCAAGGCGGCGACGCGGACGACGTACTCCGGCGAGGTGGCGGCCGGACTGCAGAGGAAGACGACGGGGAGGCAGCAGCCTCGGGCAGTGAGGAGGTCCGACGGGAGTCGCGGCTCTAGGCGGTGCTCGGGCGCCGCGGACGAGGCGAAGGAGGTCGGCGGCGGCTGGAGAGGCAGCACTGGGACTGGGCTCGGGGGCGCTCGGTTCCTGCTGGCGCTCGGCGTCATGGGGCGCCGGGGCGGCGCTGCTGGTCCGGCGGCTGGACTCCGCGAGGTGAGGCGCACGGAAGGAGGAGAGGTGCGGCCAGCGGGCGGAGGAGACGAAGCCGAGCGCTCCTGCTCGGGGTCTCAGCAGACGGATTGTAGGCGCGCGGGGACGAGGCAGAGGAGGTTGGGTTCGTTGCAGGAACGAGAGGAGAGGTGCTTGGGGACGCGGGGCGAGCAGCGGCAACGGCGAGCGTCTGTTGCGGGGCTCCATGATGTTCCTGTTGCAGAGAGCGAGAGATGTGAGAGGGAGAAGAGAGAAACAGGAAAGGAAGAAAAGGCAGAGGCGAGGTTCCTCCGGCGACGGGGAGCTGCTGCTCCGGCTGCTTGCAGGTGAGGAGGCCCGCAGGAGGTGCGAGGCAGGGGCTCCTGCTCATGGCTGGAAAACACGGGAGGAGGTCGGAGATGGATGGTGGTTGGATCGGCGCTGAAACCAAGGGAGAGAGTGGCGGCGGCGTGGGGATTTGGTGGAGATAGGACAGACTAGGGCTAGGGATGGACGGTTTAAATAGCAAGAGGGTTTTGGTTAGGGGTAATTGGACCCTTCGATTAAAATCGGACGATCGAGAAAATAATAGGTAGGGAGTCCAAATAAGAAAACGGAGATGTTTGGGGATGATCCGAATCCAACAGTGACAACAACCCGGGTCGGGTTCGGGGAGGTTCCGGACGCGCGAGAGGGGTCTATGCACTGCGCAAGGAGGGGTTCGGTGGTTGTGCAGAGAGGGTCAAACGGTCAGACAAGAGAGAATCGAAAATCCGGTTAGTCTCAGAATGGTCAACGAACGCAAGGGCGGGACGCGGCAACTACGAGCGGATGCAAGTTTGAAAAACAATGACGGCAACAGAGTGCCGATGCAATGCGAATGATGCGATGAAGAAAGCAACAACAAAATAAATAACAGAGCTGACTCGCCAAACAAGGAAGGCAATCGGAGCGTCGGTCTCGGGGCGTCACATCTGACTAGAAATTTCAGGATAAAAATATTTCGGATCCCATCAAAATGTGGGAAATTTTATTGAATTTTGTTTTGAACGGTTGGTTGAAATGGGCTGTACTTTTAACAAACTGTAAATGGGCTGTAGTAAATTCCATTAGAATTCAAAAATTGGCTGCACATTCTTACAAATCTCAAATGGGCTATAAGTTCTCTGCCACACACTTGTGGCCTTACTAAGTTGACCATACGGTCATCGTGCTTCTTCAACCTCTGGTCTTCTTGCTCCAGCCGCCCAAAGCAGCGCCGGTCGTGCCGCCTGTTCCTGCCTCCCATGGCCGGCTGTGCTGCCGCGCAGGCCTCACCGCCCCTACTACTCCCACCGCTAGCCAGGGCATCCCTCCACTCACCCACACCCCATGTTATTCTGCGGCGACGGCAACCTCAGACCGCAGCCAAACCAGTGAACCCTCGTACTCCTCTCCGCGTGGGCATCCACTGCCGCGTCTTCCCTGGCTCCGCGTCGTTCCCTTCATAGGCCTCACCATCGTCCACCACCCTGGTGCTCTCGGCGCGGTGTGGTCAACGTGGTCAAGGAATGACTTCCATCGGAAGAGTACTGTACGTGGAGAAGCTGACAGTTGGGTCCACGGCAGCCGCAAGCAAGTGCCTCCTTATTACGCAGAAAATAATTATTCCTCCACCTGACAGTAGGGACCCACCAGACGGGCCACCGTATTTGGCGAAAAAATGTTTTCGCCCTGACTGCTGGGACCCACCGGACGGGCCAACGTATTTCGCGAAAAAAACGTTCCCCCCGCTATCAGCTCGGATCCACCGGAGGTGCCTCCTTATTACGCACAAAAAAATGAATACTCCCCCTGCTAGTTGGGACCCACCTTGGTGGG
The DNA here is from genome assembly GCF_018294505.1 of Triticum aestivum. Lineage (NCBI taxonomy): Eukaryota > Viridiplantae > Streptophyta > Magnoliopsida > Poales > Poaceae > Triticum > Triticum aestivum. Next base: position 535,049,338 of record NC_057808.1, on the reverse strand, counting down.
AGGCTGACTTGTGGGCCTACTAAGTTGACGGGGACAGGGTGCTTTGTCAACTTAGTCAATATGAACGATTCGAGCTCCAGTGACCGTACGATGTCCATCCAACGGCCGTAGTGCTTCTTCAACCTCTGGTCTTCTTGCTCCAGCCGCCCAAAGCAGCGCCAGTCGTGCCGCATGCTCCCGTGTCCGGCTGTGCTGCCGCAGAGGCCTCACCGCCCCCTACTATTCCCACCGCTGGCCAGGGCCTGCGACGACGGCAGCCTCACACCGTAGCCGAACAAGTGAACCCTCGTACTCCTCTCCGCGCGGGCTTCCACTGCCGCGTCTTCCCCGGCTCCGCGTCGTCCCCTTCCTAGGCCTCGCCGTCGTCCAGCGCCCTAGTGCTCTCGGCGCGGCGTGGTCAATGTGGTCAAGGAACGACTTCCATCGGAAGAGTACTATACGTGGAGAGGCTGACAGCTGGGTCCACGGCGGCCGCAAAGAAGTGCCTCCTTATTACACGCAAAATAATTATTCCTCCACCTGACAGAAGGGACCCACCGGACGGGCAACTGTATTTCACGAAAAAAAACGTTTCCCCCTGACTGCTGGGACCTACCAGCTACATCTTCGCATGCAAGGAAGTGCGTCCAGGCAAAAAAACGATTCGCCCCCTGACTGCTGGGACCCACCAGCTACACTTCGCAGGCAAGGAAGTGTCTGACAGTCGGGACCCACCTGGTCGAAGCGTACGTAGGATTGTCATTCTGGTCGCGAACGTGTACGTACATACTGGTCGATGTAGAGGCGTGCACGTGTTGTAGTAGAGGCATGCACGTAGCATGTACACGTATGTACAACGGCCAGTGTGCAAGAAAGAAAATACGGTGACGTACGTACATACGGGCAGGGTCTCGAACGCCTACTCGCGCATACGTATGGCCAGGGCTCGTGTACATGGCTGGGTCGGAACGGAGAAACTGTGTCGTCTTCGTGTTCATGGGGAGCCAACAGGCTGGGTCGGAACGGAATGTGTCGTCGTGTTCATCGGGAGGGCTTGGATGGAACATCCGATGGAAACGAGGCCTGGCATACCGCAGAATGGAGGAAACGGCCTTGTGTTCGACCGGCCACGTTCGAAACGGGATCCTGTTCAATGGGAGGGGTCTGGTGTACCGCAAAACAGAGGAAACGGACCTCCTACGGTCTAAACGGGAGTCCTGTTGATCGGGAGGGGTGTGGCGTACCGCAAAACGGAGGAAACGGACTTGTGTTGGAGCGCTACGGTCGAAACGGGGGTCCTGTTCATCTGGAGGGGTGTGGCGTACCGCAAAACGGGACTCCACAGGATACTGTTCATCTCCACCGTCGACCCCTCCAGCCTCCACGGGCTACTATTCATCCACCGTCGACCTCCTCCAGCCTCCCCCTGCGACTGTTCATCCACGGGCTCCTGTTCGTCAACCCTCCACCACGCGCAACTCCACCGGCTACTGTTCAACCAGCCCTCTCCACGGGCTCCTATTTAACCACCCCTCCACGGGCTACTGTTCATCTAGCCCTCCACCGTCTACTGTTCATCCTGCCCTCCACGGGGTGGTCCTGTTCATCCTGCCCTCCACGGGGTCCTGTTCATCCAGCCCCAACCGGCTCGATCGATAGGGGTCCTGTTCATCCGGAGGCAACACCACGGGGTACTGTTCATCCACCCCCACCAGGAACTGTTCATCCAAACCACCCCAGCAACGCTCACTGTTCATCCAGAGGCAGCATCGATCGCCTTCAGAGCAGCAGTAGCGAAGGAATCGCTCGACCGGGTTCAGTTAACAGCCATCGATCGATCGCTCGGGTTCAGTAACGTGTAGCCTGCAGTGCAATCGCTCGGGTTTAGTTAGAGCCCAACGCCTCGCTTGGGTTCAGTTAGAGCCCAACGCCTCGCACCCATGCGCGTGCGTGTACGAGAGAAACGCGCATCGCTCGGCCCCGACCACCCACCGTAACCGGGACCACCCCTATATTTTCCTCGCCCTCGCTTCTACCACGGTTTTTTCCGTCATGGACGGCCTAAAGAATGTCATGCAACTGCGTCTCCGGCCCGCCCAGGACGAAAAGCCCATTTTCTGTCATGATTTTTTGTAATAGAAGTAGGACCCCACCACATCTATGATGATTCCGGGTTTTGTCACAATTATCATCATAGAAGTGTCATAAGTATGACAGAAAAAAATTCGTTCGGCCCAAAATGTCACGGATGTGTCTTTTTTTGTAGTGTTCTCTCGAGCCATCCCGATGAGGCGAGTTGATGCGTTAACTTCTAAACCAGATTTTCACAACCTCACGCCCCTACCTGGCGTGCCAAAGATGTCGGGGGAAAGGAGCGACACCTATGGGATCACAGGGATCCCTACTACGGTTGGCGGGGCGCGGGGCTGCGCAAAGAGCAGGTCTAGAAGATCAATGCGGGGGGATTTTTACCCTGGTTCGGGCCGCAAACGATGCGTAAAACCCTAGTACTGCTTTGTGTGTATTTAGTGTTCTTGAGCTCTTGAACTAGCTGCGGTGCATGCCCAGTCCAAAAAGTCTGCATCCTCCCTAGTACGCCTCGGGCCTCCTTTTATATGTCAAAGGGGTCGCCACGGTGGCACACAGGAGGTGGGAAGTATCTACCGTGTACAAGTTTATCTCCTGACATCATAGGACAAACGCATTTAATGCGCCGCCTACGTGTCCTCTTGCTTTATCGGGGACGGCAGCAAGGCTTGTCCCGTGCGTCGCCGCTCGCCTTGCTTCGACGCCCGTCCAAGATGACGAGGCATGCAGCGCCACGCTGGCTGGCTGGCTGATGTGCTGGTGCGGTGACAGAGCACGAAGATCTGCATGCCACCACGCAGGTGCTTGCTTAGTTGGCCTAGAAGCTGCACGCTGCCACGCAGGCGCTCGCCTAGTTGGCGGGCTGATTGCCGTGTTGGAACGGCCGCGGGGCGGCGGAGCCTTGGTAGGTGTGGGCCTGGCTGCGGCCCTGCAGATGCCCCCGGCAAGGGTCTTGCCGGGGTCTTCAGCCGTCCCCGGCAAGGGGTCTTGCCGGGGGGTCTTCGTCTTCTGGTTTTTATCTAGTCTTGCAGGCCTTTGGTCTTCACAAAGATCAGCATGCCACCATGCAGGCGCCTCCCGAGCCTTAGTTCCGATGTTTGTCGATGGTGTCAGAACTCTCAGGCTCAAGGGTGGCGGCCTCGCTGGTGTTGGGCAAGTTGCCCCGGCAAGGCTCTTGCCGGCGCTGTGTAGGCCGCCCCGGCAAGGGTCTTGCCGGGGGAATCCACCTTGCCCCTTTGCTCTTCATGCTTCTGGCTTGAGTGCTGCCTTGGCAGCCTTGTTTTTTTCCTTCCTCTGTGCTGCCAAGTCCGATCACAGGCGTGGCTACGACTGCTCGTGCACAAGTAAAGGGGTACAGAAAAGGCCCCTACTTTTGTACACCGGCGCATGGCTAGGTGCTTGTCATCTAGAAAAATAGTAATGCAAAAGATATAGTTTTTATGAGCGGCTGCCCTATCTTGCTCGATGAAGACTATTGTGTGTTATGTACATTTGTATGACGTGCACGGGTTGAACAAAAGACCAAGATGTTGATACATATATTGCATGACTAATATATAATGTGGTCTGCCACCTAATATGGGATGTTGGTGCTATAGTCCTATCTCTGACTTCTTACAGTAGTTAACCATAACTTTTTTTGCTAGGGAATTGTCTCTCTTGTGATTGGTGTAAGAAAATGAACAAATCTTATATATATATATAAAAATTTAAAGTAAACTAAGAACTAACAAATTTAAGATCATCCTTCATCTTTGCTTCATGGTAATGGAATTTTAAATTTAGTAAATTTATTGGCATCATTTATATGGCCACTTACTCCAACCATTTGGATGGAATGGTTAAACCCTTAACATAAGTGCTACGTCTGATGAGTTCATGAAATTTTTATGGGCACTTACTCCAGTTTTGATAGAAATAAATTAGTCAGACCGAGAAGGAGCAAGGAACCTCATGGTGGAGCGTCTGCACTCATAATATTTTATATTATTCAGCGTAAAATCAACCAATCATCTCCACAGTATACCGGAAGAGTACGAAACACGGTAGCCCAGTGTAGTTACATTATACTACATGGCTAACCTACGCTATCACCATATTTCTTGGCCTCCGTGTGACACCTAGCTCTAGTGATCCACCAACCCGTATCGCTTCTCGCTCCTCGTCTCTCTCAAAGTGCGGCGGGCTGGTGTTTTTGCCGTCTACTGAGGTCGGTTAACTCATCACAAGTTAGCGCCTCTTGGGTGGGATAGTTTTTTTGGTGGGTTTGGGGCAACTTGCTCCAATTTAACCCTCATGTTTGGATACTTTAGCACTATTTGAGCCCCAACTATCTCAAACTAAATCTAACCCATGGATCCAAACAGGGCCAGAGTTAGTCTCGGAAAACGCATTAAGCCCTATATACATGGACAGACGGAGTACATGATACTAGGAAACACTCACCAGTAGTAGTAGTTCATTGGTTGGTTTCAATTTTTGATTCAGTTGTTGTGCTGCTACCGTCCAATATTAGCGTGTGGTTGTTTCTAGAATAAATAAGGAGGTACTCCTACTTATGTTACTCCCACTATGGCTAGCCTAAGGTTAGTAGGTGACCTTGCGCTTGGCTCTTCGCCTCTTCCGAAAGTCGAACAACAATGATGGTACTACAGTAGTACTTTTGGCAATCTGACACCAAATGAACTGCTGCACGTCCACCGCTTGTAAGCAAAAGTTTCTCCTCGTGCTGCGAGCCACCGCGCACGCGTTGGCAAGGGAGAAGGCGTTGTAAGCAAGCTTCTCGTTGTTTTGCGAGTTGACGGGACACATCAAAGTTATTTTAGTATGTACTCTCTCCAAAAAAGGGTTGGCCATGTCATGGCTACGATCCCGTGCTCCGTCGTTGAGTACATGCACTATTCACGTGCCATCGAGGAGAAAAAATATTGCGTAGTAGGTGCCATCGAAGTGCATGACTCACTTACGCACTGCTTATCTGATTATCTCCATTTTATTGCATGACATGTGCACCTTGATGCTAGATGGCTCGCGTGTTGGCAAAAGGATGGACAAAGCTCACGTAAAAAAGTGGAAGAACATAGATTCCCGATGATCGAGAAGGAGCAAGGAACCTCGTGGTAGAGCGTCTGCAAGGAACCTTGCACGTTTTCCCCTGTTTTTTGCCGCCTGCCCACCTATAAACAAATAAAAGAACATGAACTCTTCGCTACCCACTAGAGACGATACATCAGGATGCTAAGTTGAAGATATTTTATAGTTTATATCGATAACCACGCAAGAAGCCACGCATGTACAGGACGCATGCAACCACGCATGTACACACGCCAACGCACTAACTCATGCCAATCCAACTCATGCACATACGTGCACAGCATGGAGCACACGACGCATGTACACAACACATGCATGCACACACAATCGGCCGCAAAATGCACGTGAATAACACATGCATGCGCACACACTCGGCTGCATGGAGGCGTGCGCCATCTGAGGCGACGTCCGGTTCGTCGTGCTACGGCGAAGCTCGCACACCATGGTGCCTACGCATCTCTTGCATCACCTCTATGCCGTCATTGCTGAATGACTAGCCGGAGACGAAGACGACCGCAGCCTCGTCCTTAGAGCTAGCACTAATGGAAAAGCACGCACGCTGCACGCACACGAGCACGTACGGAGTGCCCAGGACGTGGTGCGTCCCCAGTCGCCTCTACTCCTTCTGCGCATGTTGTCTATGAAGGTGGCTGCATGCCTAATGATGATGTGGGTGAGATCCTCTAGGACTCAGATAATGACGAGGAAAATTATGAGGGGGTGTCTCCAACAGTGTTCCTCGACTCGCACCTCTAGCAACACGGTGGTAGAACTTGGAGTCATTCATCTGGTACACGTGGCATCTCAAATCTGGAAACAAGGTGACGTACGCTATCAAGGTTCACGGTCTAGGGGGTCAGGGCGGACGCGACCTCTCACCGCGTCCGCCATTTGACGCGGCGCGCTGGCCCAGGGCGCAGCCCGCTGCACTCCCAGCTGTACCCGCCTCCCCGCCGCATTCAAAAACCTACATTTAAACCCGCAGGGAATGCGAGAAACCAACCCCGGCCACACATGTCCGTTCAGGAGCAGGACGCCAGCCAAGCTCCTCCTTCCACCATTTTGTCCACTTTCGGCGGCATCCGACAAGCTGGAGGAGCAGTTCTCCGGCATAAAAGCCGTCTGGCTGGCCCGCCGAGCCTGGCAGTTACGAGCGAGGCAGCTCACTTCTCCACCTACCTCGCCTAGTCCGTCAGAGGAAGTTGCCGAACTAAGCCAGCGCGTGGTTCCGCAGCTAGCCTCTCCAATACATCTCGAGGAAGAGTGCCGACTTGCTCCACGCCGGTTGGTCGGGGAGCACGGCAGCACGGGCATCATCGCTGCCCTCGATGCTGCCGCGTCGTACATCGCCTCCAATGTCTGCTGAAAGGATCGAGAAGAGGCGTCTAGAGGGGGGGGTGAATAGACTCTAATCAAGAAAAGTTGCACTTTTTAATTCTTTAAGTTTATGTGGAGTTCTAGCACAAGTTTAAACATTCACAATACATATCAAGCAAGCATGCCAAGAGTATATGAGCAGCAGAAAGTAAAGCATGCAATTTGCAAGAATGTAAAGAGAAGGGATTGGAGTGTGCAAACGCAATTTGGAGATACGAAGATTTTTTATTCGTGGTTCCAATAGGTGGTGCTAACGTACATCCACGTTGATGGAGACTTCAACCCACGAAGGGTAACGGTTGCACGAGTCCACGGAGGGCTCCACCCACGAAGGGTCCACGAAGAACCAACCTTGTCAATCCCACCATGGCCGTCGCCCACGAAGGACTTGCCTCACTAGGGTAGATCTTCACGAAGTAGGCAATCTCCTTGCCCTTACAAACTCCTTGGTTCAACTCCACAATCTTGACGGAGGCTCCCAAGTGACACCTAGCCAATCTAGGAGACACCACTCTCCAAGAAGTACAAATGGTGTGTTGATGATGAACTCCTTGCTCTTGTGCTTCAAATGATAGTCTCCCCAACACTCAACTCTCTCTCATAGGATTGGATTTGGTGGAAAGAAGATTTGAGTGGAAAGCAACTTGGGAAGGCTAGAGATCAAGATTTATGTGGTTGGAATGGAATATCTTGACCTCAACACAAGTGTAGGTGGTTCTCTCTCAGAAAATATGTGTTGGAAGTGTAGGCATGTTCTGATGGCTCTCTCCACGAATGAAGAGTGGGTGGAGGGGTATATATAGCCTCCACACAAAATCTAACCGTTACACACAAATCACCAAACTCGGTGTGACCGATTCAAAGAACTCGGTAAGACCGATTTGGTTCATAATGTGACCGTTAGGCATTTTGGTGGGACTGACATGTCAACTCGATGGGACCGATATCATTAGGGTTAGGGCATAACGTAATATCACTGAGACCGATTACACAAACTTGGTGAGACCGATTTTGGTAATAGACTAACAGAGAGTTGGTCAGGCAAACGGTGGGACCGATTCGCTCATCTCGGTTGGACCGAAACGTTACCGAAAGGAAACAGAGTGTTTGCATTGCAATCTCGGTGGGACCGATCACTCATCTCGGTTTGACAGAAACGTTACGAAGGGAAACAGAGAGTTTGCAATCCCATCTCGGTGAGACCGAGATCCCTATCGGTGAGACCGAAAAGACTAGGGTTTCTGGCAGTGGCTATTTCAACTGAACTCGGTGGCTCCGGATAGAAAGAATTGGTGGGGCTGAGTTGGACTTTTGGTTTGGGACATATGTGGATGTGAGAAAGTAGTGGAGGGTTTTGGAACATATCACTAAGCACTTTGAGCAAGAACCTCACTAATCAACACATCATCCCTTCTTAATAGTATTGGCTTTTCCTATAGACTCAATGTGATCTTGGATCACTAAAATAGAAAATGTAGAGTCTTGTGCTTTGAGCATGAGCCAATCTTTTGTCCTTGGCACTTTGAAGGGGTTCCACATCCTCTAGTCCATGCCACTCCATTGCTGAACTTATCTGAAAAATACTAGGTAGAAGCGTTAGTCCAACAAGAGATATGTTGACATTAATTACCAAAATCACCCAGGGAGCACTTGTGCTTTCAATCTCCCCCTTTTTGGTAATTGATAACAACATACATCAAAGCTTTAGATAAAGATATAGAGAGCAACAAGTAAATCTTTGGAAGGACATGTAACATGCATAGGCTCCCCCTACATGTATGCAATCATATAAATATGGAACATAGGAGCATGTGAATGCATAAGCATGACAGAGTAATCCATGTGTTACATGTATCTTGGCTATATGCATCAGAGGAAATGATGTAAATATAGGAAATGTACCTTCATGTTAATGAGTCCTTCTTGCAAACAGTATGTACATCAACAAGAAGTTCTCATGCACATGACTGAGATGCATATACTTACCTTGTGGTTCTAAGTTGGCTTAGGAAAGAATGAACCTGAGTAAACAAGGTTAGATAACACAGATACATCTAATAGCCAAAGCAAACAAAAGAAACCACAAGAGTACCAAGACTGGGATGACATGTGGAGAGTGAGTACTAAGTACTCTAAAGGATATAGACATGTCCCCAAAGGTAAAGATGTGCAATGAATTCGAGGATTTCCTTCCCTTAGATGTCTTGCTCCCCTTGAATCTTGCATGGGATATTGGGAGAAGATAGGGAACAGAAAATCAGAGCAAAGAAAAGAAACAGAGCAAACGCAAACAATCAAACATGCCTTTCCCCTCTTAAAGACATGTGACTTCTCTCCTCTTGAACACCAAGCATCTGGGGTTTCTTACACTCCCCCCTGAGTATTCTCTCCCCCTATAGGAATGATTAAGCTTAAGCTTTGATGTAATCTGTCTCTCCCCCTTTGACATCAATTTCCAAGAAGGGCTCTTCTGGATTTTTATTTCAAGAGGGTTTGGTCCTTGAGTCTCAAAGCAAAGTAGCAAGTCGACTATGATGCTGGTAGAGGTCAAGAGTCATCGAGTGGAGCTAGAGCAGAATGAATGCAGGAATAAGTGGCAAGCTGTCTTTCCTGTAGTGAAATCGGTGGCACCGAGTTGTGTGCTTCGCTGGCGCCGAAATATCTCGGTTGGACCGAAGGAAACAAACCGGTGTGACCGAGTTCATTACAGAGAAAACACTTGTCACCTCAGCTTGCTAGGCAATTTAGATCTCACAAGGATTTGCAAGGAATTAGCTGAAAGATTTGCAATGAATTGGATGCAGAAAATGCAGAACGGAAAAAGAATCTAGATGAAGGTTTTTTTTAAAGGGAAACAAATATGCATGAGACAAATGCAAGAGCACGGAGAAACACAAGAGAACTTCATCTAGAATTGGGCGGCGACAAAGTCACCTATGTTAGAGTATATTGACTTAGGAGTCAAGTGAGGGCAATTGATCATAGGTCATACTCATCGTTTAAGATCAAAATGGGGTTACCATTTTTTGTTTAAGCATCTTGATGTATTCACATCTTGTTGAGTTGCTTTGACTCATGTCTTTGAGTAAAGCTTCTCTAAGATGGAATAACATACCTTGGGTGGTGGTGATGATCTTGATCATGTAGTTGAACTTGTGTGGGTTGCTCAAGGTTGATGTAGCTCATCAAGAGTTGGGAGCACCACTTGGAATTTGAGTTCATCTACCTACATGGGTTAGTTTTGCAAGGAAGAGAACTTGGGTATCCAAAATGACAATCATAAAATTTAACATAGAATTTGTCAAAGGATATGTTTGAAGGGTTTTGTGCTTCCTAGTCTTCAACCACCATTGTGTACAGACTCGGTGATGTAGAAATTGCTCAAGATATGAGTGAGTTGCAATTTCATGGATTTAGATTCATCCAAGTACCTATAAGGGTTAGATAGCATGCAAGGGTGCAAATATATCCAAGACATATAGATAGCATCAAGAAAGGTATATCAAGGATTAGTCAAAGGCTCATGCCTTGCATGTATCCAAATGAAGTTCCTACTCCAAGTTTGAAGCATCAATGATGTTCAATTCACCTCTCAAACGGCAAAAGACTTTCTCATCAAGCGGTTTGGTGAATATATCCGCTAATTGCATATCGGTGCGAACATGCTTAAGATCAATGTTCCCTTTGGCAACGTGATCTCGAATGAAATGATGACGAACTTCAATATGCTTAGTTCAAGAATGTTGCACGGGATTGTGAGCAATCTTGATAGCACTTTCATTGTCACAAAGCAATGGAACATGTTTCGCATATATCCCATAATCTTTAAGAGTTTGAGTCATCCAAAATAATTGAGCACAACATGATCCAGCGGCAATGTATTCTGCTTCGGCTGTGGATAAGGATACCGAGTTTTGTTTCTTGGAGGACCAAGACACAAGAGATCTACCAAGAAATTGACAAGTACCCGAAGTAGATTTTCTATCAACCTTGTCTCCGTCATAGTTCGAATCGTAGTAACCAACAAGATCGAAAGAAGACCTCTTAGGATACCAAATGCCAAAATTTGGTGTGTGGATTAAGTATCTCACTATCCTTTTCACAGGCCTAAGATGACACTCCTTAGGGGCCGCTTGATATCGTGCACACATGCACACACTTAGCATAATGTCAGGACGAGAGGCACATAGATATAACAATGAACCGATCATAGAGCGGTAGACCTTTTGATCAACCGGTTCACCATCCTTAGTCAAGTCGAGATGTCCACTAGTAGGCATGGGTGTAGACATACCTTTGCATTCTTGCATATTGAACTTCTTGAATAAGTCCTTGGTGTACTTTGTTTGAGAAACGAAGGTACCTTCCTTAGTTTGCTTGATTTGCAAACCAAGAAAGAATTTGAGTTCACTCATCATAGACATCTCAAACTTCTCCGACATTAGCTTTCCAAACTTCTCACTAAAATGAGGGTTAGTCGAACCAAATATGATATCATCAACATAAATTTGGCACACGAATAGTTCTCCATTAACCCTTTTGGTAAAAAGAGTAGAATCAATTTTTCCAATTTCAAAGCCTTTTTCAATAAGGAACTTGGTCAAGCATTTATACCACGCTCTAGGAGCTTGTTTAAGACCATAAAGGGCTTTGTAAAGTTTGTAAACATGATTGGGTTTCTTAGGATTGACAAAGCCGGGAGGTTGCTTAACATAAACTTCCTCCTCAATTTCACCATTTAGAAAAGCACTTTTAATGTCCATTTGGTACAAGGTGATATCATGGTGATTAGCATAAGCAAGTAAGATGCGAATGGACTAAAGTCTAGCAACGGGAGCATATGTCTCATAATAGTCCATACCTTCGACTTGAGTGTAGCCTTGGGCGACTAGGCGTGCTTTGTTGCAGACGACTTGACCATCTTCATCTTGCTTGTTGCGAAACACCCATTTGGTACCAATGATGTTGTGGTTGTTGTCGGGCTACTCGACCAATGTCCACACTTGGTTTCTCTCAAACTTGTGTAGCTCTTCATGCATAGCGTTAATCCAATCCGGATCTTCCAATGCTTATTCAACCTTCATAGGTTCAATGCTAGAGATGAATGAGTAATGTTCACAAAAGTTAGCCAAACGAGTTTTAGAGCGAGTGATTCTCCCGGTTTGGATATCATTGTAGATTTGTTCGACGGGATGGTCTTTGGCGATTCATGATCGAACTCGTGGAAGTTTTGGCTTGGCTCGGGGTGGAACATCCTCTTCATCTTGTTCTTCTTCTTGGTATTCTTCATTGTTGACGTTGTCATGGTGGAGAAGGAGGTTGTTGATGTTCATGTTGGTGTACTTCCTCGTTTTCTTCGTCTTGGTGTGTCCCACTTGTGGATGCCTCCGTATCAACTCTTGGTTCACCTTGTCGTGAGGTAGAAGCTTCCACTTGGACGGACGAGGTAGTTTCCTTCACCTCCGTTGGACGGATCTTGCCAATAGACAAGTCTTGGATTGCTTCCGAAGGGTCTTTGTCTCCTACATCAATTGGCAATTGCTCTACTTGCGAGCCGTTAGATTCATCAAACTTCACATCTACCGTCTCTTCAACCTTTCGGGTGAAATTGTTGTAGACACGGTAAGTGTGAGAGTTTGAGCCATAACCAAGTAGGAAACCTTCATGAGATTAGGAGCAAATTTAGAACGACGATGCTTATCAAGAATGTAGCACTTTGAGCCAAATACTCGAAAGTATTTAACTTGGGGTTTCTTACCGGTGAGGAGCTCGTATGCCTTCTTGCCGAGTAGCTTGTGAAGATACAAGCGATTTGTTGCATGACAAGCTGTCTCAACCGTTCTGCCCAAAAGTGTTTTGGAGTCTTGTACTCATCAAGCATCGTTCTTGCCATCTCAATAAGAGTCAGGTTCTTTCTCTCAACAACTCCATTTTGTTGAGGCGTGTACGTCGCCGAGAACTCGTGTGAAATCCCTTCTTCATCAAGAAAGGTGTCCACATTTGCATTCTTGAACTCCGTTCTGTTGCCGCTCCGAACCTTTTTGATCTTCACGTCAAATTGATTTTGGCCTTCCTAGCGAAGTTTTTGAAGATCTTTTGGACCTGCGATTTGTCATTAAGAAAGAACACCCACATAAATCTTGAAAAATCATAAACTATGACTAGACCAAATGAGTTACCACCGAGACTCTTGTAGGCATTGGGACCAAAGAGATCCATGTGAAGTAGCTCGAGTGGTCTTCTCGTGGTCATGATGTTCTTCGCGCGATGACTTCCTCCAACCTGTTTTCCTGCCTGACAAGCACTACAAAGTCTATCCTTGTAAAATATGACATCTTTTACTCCAAGGATATGATCACCTTTAATAAGCTTATCAAGATTTAGCATGCCCAGATGACCTAGCCTTCTATGACACAACCAACCCTTAGAAGATTTAGCAATTAAGCAATTTCTAGGTTGAGCCTTTTTAGTGAAATCAACAATGTAGAGATCACCTCTACGTATACCGGTAAAGACCATTTTATGATTGTCTCTTCGAAACACTTGGCAATCTACCTCAGTAAATAGGACATTGAAACCAAAATCAGCAAGTCTAGATACTGAAAGTAAATTGTACCCAAGAGATTCAACGAGCATGACATTTTGTATGGAGCTATCATGTGAGATGGCCACCTTACCGAGGCCAACCACCTTACCCTTTGAGTTATCACCAAACGTGACATACTTTCGAGGGCCGTCGTTTTCATCAAGCTCATGGAACATATCTTTATATCTGGTCATATGATCAGTACATCCACTATCAAGGACCCATTCCTTTCCTCCAGCCATGTAGCCGCGAAGATTTGCCATAAGACCAAAGTGTCCCATCGCATCATCAAGATCATAGTCACTATCATCATCCTCATCATAGTATCCATGTTCAACATCATCTTGCGACTAATCAACCCCTAGAGAGGGTAATTCATTAGATAAATGATCATTTCTATGGTTATCTTTATGAATTCTAATAGCTTCGGAAATGATATTGCTAATGATTCCAACATCTCCTTTGGCACGCATAAGATTGGTAAGCTCAAATAGACAATTACCAAAGCTAGGATCACTAGAATTCATCTTACTCAAGGCAATAGACTTATGGAGAATTTCATCTAAATTTTCAAGGAATAATTTGGAAATCGTTCCTTAAGAAATCTCCATATAGTATAGGCACAATCAAGAGTAGGTAAATTAGCAATCAAATTTTTGGGCAATCCTCTAATGATAAGATTGATAGTTCTAAGATTGTGAATCATGTCAAGATCCTCTTCGGGTGTAGGATGCAAAGGATAAATATGAGGTGCACAAGGGCTAGTAATGTACTTGTTCAAATGATATTCATTCAAAATCTCAAGCATTTCATTTTTCCACTCATAGAAGAACTCTCCATCAAGAATAGGCACTCTACGTCTAAGACTCCCCAAAGTAGACACATCCATCTTCCTCCAAAGGTGTTTAAACCAAGGCAATGGAGACCAAAGCTCTGATACCAATTGAAAGGATCGAGAAGAGGCGTCTAGAGGGGGGTGAATAGACTCTAATCAAGAAAAGTTACAGTTTTTAATTCTTTAAGTTTATGTGGAGTTTTAGCACAAGTTTAAACATTCACAATACATATCAAGAAAGCATGCCAAGAGTATATAAGCAGCGGAAAGTAAAGCATGCAAGTTGCAAGAATGTAAAGAGAAGGGATTGGAGTGTGCAAACACAATTTGGAGACACGAAGATTTTTTATCCGTGGTTCCGATAGGTGGTGCTATCGTACATCCACGTTGATGGAGACTTCAACCCACGAAGGGTAACGATTGTGCGAGTCAACGGAGGGCTCCACCCACGAAGGGTCCACTAAGAAGCAACCTTGTCTATCCCACCATGGCCGTCGCCCACGAAGGACTTGCCTCGCTAGGGTAGATCTTCATGAAGTAGGCGATCTCCTTGCCCTTACAAACTCCTTGGTTCAACTCCACAATCTTGACGGAGGCTCCCAAGTGACACCTAGCCAATCTAGGAGACACCACTCTCCAAGAAGTAACAAATGGTGTGTTGATGATGAACTCCTTGCTCTTGTGCTTCAAATGATAGTCTCCCCAACACTCAACTCTCTCTCATAGGATTGGATTTGGTGGAAAGAAGATTTGAGTGGAAAGCAACTTGGGAAGGCTAGAGATCAAGATTTATGTGGTTGGAATGGAATATCTTGACCTCAACACAAGTGTAGGTGGTTCTCTCTCAGAAAATATGTGTTGGAAGTGTAGGCATGTTCTGATGGCTCTCTCCATGAATGAAGAGTGGGTGGAGGGGTATATATAGCCTCGAGACAAAATCTAACCGTTACACACAAATCACTAAACTCGGTGGGATCGATTCAAAGAACTCGGTCAGACCGATTTGGTTCATAATGTGACCGTTAGGCATTTCGGTGGGACCGACATGTCAACTCGGTGGGACCGATATCATTACGGTTAGGGCATAACGTAATCTCGGTGAGACCGATTACACAAACTCGGTGAGACCGATTTTGGTAATAGACTAACAGAGAGTTGGTCAGGCAAACTCGGTGGGACGATTCACTCATCTCGGTTGGACCGAAATGTTACGAAAAGGAAACAGAGTGTTTGCATTGCAATCTCGGTGGGACCGATCGCTCATCTCGGTTTGACCGAAACATTACGAAGGGAAACAGAGAGTTTGCAATTCCATCTCGGTGAGACCGAGATCCCTATCGGTGAGACCGAAAAGACTAGGGTATCTGGCAGTGGATATGTCAACTGAACTCGGGGGCTCCGGATAGAAAGAATCAGTGGGGCTGAGTTGGACTTTTGTTCTGGGACATATGTGGATGTGAGAAAGTAGTGGAGGGTTTTGGAGCATATCACTAAGCACTTTGAGCAAGAACCTCATTAAGCAACACCTCATCCCTTCTTAATAGTATTGGCTTTTCCTATAGACTCAATGTGATCTTGGATCACTAAAATAGAAAATGTAGAGTCTTGTGCTTTGAGCTTGAGCCAATCTTTTGTCCTTGGCACTTTGAAGGGGTTCCACATCCTCTAGTCCATGCCACTTCATTGTTGAACTTATCTGAAACATACTAGGTAGAAGCATTAGTCCAACAAGAGATATGTTGACATTAATTACCAAAATCACCCAGGGAGCACTTGTGCTTTCATCTGCGATTGCGCCATCCTCCGTCGACGCGCGCATAGCCGCGACATGCAGGCAGAGAAGAAGCGGCCGCGGATGTCGACGAGGTGACGCGGCTACACGGATGTCGACGACGTGATGGGCAGCACGTCCCCGCCCGCCGCCATCATCGAGGAGAAGTAGAACACGGGAGGCCGCCGCCGATTGTATCCCATGAAGGCCACCACCGAGGCGACACCGGCGAATACAACCGGTGTCTTGCACGATTCTTCTTCTGTCGGATGCTGGAGGAGGAGAAAGAGATCGGGCGGCGATCGTTTAGATTAGGTATTTTAATTCTACCAGGCTGGTTGTACTGGGAGTATTATAAGTAGTATCATGCATGCCAACTAGTAGTAGGCAAATTTGATGAGGTGGTGTAGAATTAAATGAATAAAGAGAGGGTAGAGTATCATATTATGATACCATATGGAATTAAGACCTCTTCCAATGCAAATGTGCTTAGATGAGGTGCTAAGTGCATTAAATGGTGTACACGTCGGTGCTATACAAATGATTTTTAACCCCTTTCCGCGACGGCGTTCGGAACCGTCACCTAGTGAGTGTGGGCGATAGGAGGGTCCTTCCCACACGACCCAGAAACCGTCAGGGATATGCCCTCCTGGCACACACGCTCGGCAAAATGAGGTCGTGTGCGACCGACGAGCACTCAAATACAGAAATACGTATAGTAGTGCTAAAAAACAATTATACAGGCGAAATCATTTCCGGTCGTAAGTACATCCCACACAGTCAGTCACCGCTAAACGTTTCCGTTCGTATATACATCCCACACAGCACTCCAAGGAAAACGTTTGCGCAAGGTGGCATAACGCAAACTATTTTCAAGAGAATGTCGTGTGTGATTGTTCATTGATCCAACATGGTTTATTCCTAGAAACTGTGTGTCTTGCCTGAGGTCATCGCCCACGGTGTTTTCTCAATAACCGTTTGCAATAGGAAAACCCAATTAGCAAGCTAATTGGCCAATTAGCGGGCTAATTTCCCTATTATTAATAATCCATTTACTAATTCAATTGACATTCATATTAAGCACATAATATATTCTATTTCCATATTAAGGAAGCAGGATTTCATAATTGAAATACATCAGAGTACAACATGGTATAGCTTCAGCACTCAGCTACCCCATTACACGACTGCACCAGCAGCAAGTTTCACATGCAACATCTAGAACCTTTCGAAATTAGCATCATAGACAGTACATAAAGAGACGCATCTCATCTGGAAAACTGCTGAAGCGGAAGGCGAATATTGAGCCTTCATTTATGTTGAAGGTCTTTGCAACTTTAGGCCAGTGTCTGTGGATGATTGACCGTCCATCCTTCGACCTCTTCAGGAACACTTCAATATTGAACCGTGCGTGTTGTATGAAAACTTTCCTCGCCTCCTGGCCACAGAGGTGGTTTGAGAGGTAATCATCAGTGAACGCAGAAAACAAGGATGTGCATAAATATCTTCTCTATATTGGAAATGGGGCAAAGGAATAAAAAAAGGCAAGGTATAATAGTTAGTACCATCTTGTAAACCTCAGTGATTCCCATTGTTTCCCTGCAACACATATAAGGTAGTTAGTCATTAGGTTAAGTAAGTGTTCGCATGATATTAGTAAAATATGTTGATGATAAATAAGCACATTGCAGATTCATCAGATTAATTCAAGTCACATGGAAAACCCATTTATCCAAACCAAGCATGATTAAGAACTAGGAAATATAGCATTTGTATATGTTTATCATGTATTAATTGCAGCCAAATTCGATTTATTCCTCACATGGTATACAATAACAGAGTGCAGCCACAACAATTGAACATCACATTGCAGAATTGAACCAAGCAGTTAACTAACACCACAACAAATGAACCAAACATTAACTGAGCACCACATTGCACAATATAACATACTCCTAATAGAAGACCAGATAGTTAACCAAACCAAGCATGCTTAATAACTTGGAAATATAGCAGGTGTATTTGTTTCTCATGTATTTAGTACAGCCAAATTTGATTTATTTCTCACATGGTATACAATAACAGAATGCAGCCACAACAATTGAACATCGCATTGCAGAATTGAACCAAGCAGTTAGCTAAACACCACAACAAATGAACCAAATGTTAACTGAGCACCACATTGCACAATATAACATACTCCTAATAGAAGATCATATAGTTAACCAAACCAAGCATGCTTAACAACTTGGAAATATAGCAATTGTATTTGTTTCTCATGTATTTAGTACAGCCAAATTTGATTTATTTCTCACATGGTATACAATAACAGAATGCAGCCACAACAATTGAACATCGCATTGCAGAATTGAACCAAGCAGTTAACTAAACACCACAACAAATGAACCAACGTTAACTGAGCACTACATTGCACAATATAACATACTCGTAATAGAAGATCAGACAGTTAAACCAACCAAGCATGCTTAACAACTTGGAAATATTGCACCCTGAAGAATTGAACATCACATCTGCAGAATTGAACCAAGCAGTTAACTGAACACCACATTGCACGAATATAGAACATATACACTATAGCAGAAGATTGCATGGTAAAAGTAGATAGCACAATTCACTATAATTTGTTAAGCAAAGGCCGTAGCTAGCAAACTGAACATGGGTCCTTTAGTGAGCTAATAAGACAAGCTACTCCTCATTGTCGGAGATATCGATGACGATTGGCTCCTTAGACATGGAAGAGGGCGAGGCCTCCGCATAGTGGGTGCCCTCGTTGTAGTGGTGAGTTGCGTGAGCCGCTCCGGGCACCAACCTGCTGGCTCTCGAGACGAGGTAAGCACGTGCACGCTGAGAAAACACCTCGTAGTCTTCGTCGAAGGCACCGACGGTGGCCACGAGAAAACGCCACGAACTGTCATTTAAAGCAGCCAACCGTGTCGCGGTGTCGGCACGCGAGGCGTCAACGGTGGCCTCGACGGCGAGGTGCTCCTCCAAGATCTGGGGTCGGCACGAATGCCAGCCATCGCGACCTCATCCGCGCGTGCGGCCGCGATTTGCTTCTCCGATGCCAAATGCTCCTTGAGTCTTGGCTATACTGCGTGCACCATGGCTTAGGGCGGTGCTTATTTGGTGGAGGGGTCGGTGATTTGGGTGGAAGGTGTCACGCTCGCGCCGGCGGTCGGGGCATGTGGGATGTGGAAGGAGGAGGAGGATGGGGGTCGGGTGTGGATTACCTGCCTGGATAGGCGAGGCCGAGCAGCGTGAAGGAGGGTCGCCGGCGAGGAGGCGGTGCTGCAAGCAAGGAGTGAAGGTTTCAACTTGGAAAGGAAGGTGGAAAGGGGGAATGTGGCTTTTGGTAAGGGGGAGGGGGCGGGGAGGTAGATATTTCTGCGGAAGCCGAAAATTTGGAATTGCTTCAGCCAAAAAACTGGCGCGCAAAGTGTCATCAGACACAGTCCCTTATTCAGAGCGGGCTCCAAGATATTTTGTGCTGCATCTCACACGGTTGGTAATAATAAACTATGTGGGATCTACTTGATTTTTTGTCTTGATTTGAATTACATAATGGGGTCACAGCGGCCATGGACGGTGTTTGAATTGCTAGACCTTTTATCTGCAGTGAACATGCAACTATATGTGTGTCATAAAAGAATTGGAATTATTCAGGGTTTGTTTGGACATTTTTATGCATTAAGTGAGTTTTCAATGCACACCAAAATGTCTAGCACACGGAAACGAAGGAGAAGCGACCCCCATGACAATAGTCAGGACTCTTCCTCTCTGGCATTTTGCGACCGTCGGTGATGGAAGCTCCTACTTTCATTCGAAAGTGCATGACACCAAAATGTCTAGCACCTTCTAATATGAAGAAAAAGCTCCCCTCACGACAACAGTCGGGATTCTTCTTCTCATACATGGTGGACACTCTCCATCATTGATTTTTTGACCGTCGATGACGGTCGCTACTCCTCCTTCCCCTAATGCACAATAGTCGTCTAGCACAAGGAGAAGAAGGAGAAGCAACCCCCACGACAATAGTCGGCATTCTTCTTCTCTCATATATTGTGGAGACTTTCCCTCACTGATTTTTTGACTGTCATGTATGGAGCCCCGACAGACTTAAAGTCAACCCAAAATGACATTTAATTATCTTTCTAGCAAATCCGGGGCACTCGATATTTCCTACATATTGTAGCACAAGTGATGCCAAAATTCACGGAAAAATCCGGCATGACCATTGCTCAAAATGACATATCGAGCGCCTGAAATTTGCCGGAATGGAAATTAATCAACACTCTAGCAAAACATAGGCCACTAGCTCGAAGGTGTTCCCTGGAAACATAGACCACTTGGGCAAGCACTAGTAGTACACAACAGTACATATCACATGTCTAAATCTCCATCATATTTGAAAGACCTACATTGAAAATTTTCTATTCCATGGAAATAATCTACATTCTATTATTGTACTACATCACATTGTCACGGCTACTCATCTAGTACTCTACTGCATCTATGAAAATATCTACATCATCATCGACATGGGGATTTGGCTGGTCTCACCTCGAGGTCAGAGGGGGTCGGTGATGGGGATGATGGCGGGGATGATGCAGGGGCTCCTTGATTTATGCAAAAACAAGATATAAACAAAAACCGCATTATCCTCATTTTAGGACTTACTGAAATCCTATAAGCTATCAACTAAACATTACTATGCTGATTCAAAAGACCTACATTTACTAAAAAAACCTAGTTCTAACCCTAACAGCTATCCATCCATCCATCTAGCTATCCAAAGCATTACTAAAAAATCTAGTTTAATCCATCTCTCTATCCAAGCATTACAAAAAAACCTAATTTCATCCACCCATATATATATGAACACCTAGGGTTACATATATCTACATTCTATTGTACTCAAACAACCTATTTAGTGCTCTAATGATGAAATGGGCTCATATATATGAACACCTAGTGTTCATATATATGAACAAAATTAGTAAAAACATTGAACATATTGCATTTGCTAAATACTACTAGGAGCCCCTGCATGTCGAGGAGGGACATGCTCGGAGGGAGGGAGGGAGGGGGAGGAGGGACTGGGTAGGAGGGAGGGAGGGAGAGGTAGGGATGGAGAAGGGAGCTAGGGAGGGAGGACGGTCGGAGGCAGGGAGGGAGACATACCGGGGGGTGACGGCTGCAGCAGCGGGCAGCAGTGCGGCGGCGGCGACGGGCCGGCAGCGGCAGCGATGGGTGGAATGGAGATGGAGAGTGGGGAGGGGAGAGTGAGGGCCACGCGTGGGTGAAGGTAAGTTAGACTTACCAGTAGCGCGATACAGGAAAACGCGCTACTGCTACTTCCATAGCAGTAGCACGTGTTCTACAAGGGTGCTACTACTATACCTAGCTTGATGACTATTAGAATAAATCCGAGACACTCCGTCGATCTATCAAGGATCAATCAATCACACGAGTCACGACACCGAGATTTGTTAACGAGGTTCACCGATATGGTTACATCCACGGGGCCTGACTACGGACGCTCCTCCCATGGCACCGTCACAATACTGCACCCCGGTCGCCCGGGTGCCGGCTCACGCCGACGGCTTCCCCTGCATTCATGTGCTATTATGTTGTCATAGGTTACATTGTGTGTCTACCCCACTATATATGAGAGGCCTAGGATACAAGTGTCCTATTAGGACACAACTCCTACCCTGTCTACACGTAGTCCAAAATCAAGTCCAACTGTAACCTACCTTGTACAATAATATTCGACACAACTCTAATAAACTCCACCTTGGCGAATATTCTTCACCACCTTGGATTCATCCATGCGTCGAACCTCCATGTACATTGGACTTGAGATACGCCATGAGCATCGCTGCTACTCCCAGACTCCACGTGACTGTTGAAAAACGTAGCATGCAATTTCAAAAAAAAATCCTACGCTCACACAACATCTATCTAGGAGATGCATAGCAATGAGAGGGGAAGAGTGTGTCTACGTACCCTCTTAGACCAAAAGCGGAAGCGTTTGATAACACGGTTCATGTAGTCGAACTTCTTCTCGTTCCGACCGGTCAAGCACCGAACGTACGAAACCTCTGAGTTCTGCACACGTTCAGCTCGATGATGTCCCTCGGACTCTTCATCGAATAAAGTGTCGAGGGAGAGTTCCGTCAGCACGACGGCATGGTGACGGTGATGGTGAAGTGATCCTTGCAGGGTTTTGCCTAAGCACTACGAAGATATGACCGAGGGTGTAATCTGTGGAGGGAGGCGCCGCACACGGCTAACAGATGTTGTTGTGTGCTTGTGAGGCGCCCCCTCCCCACATATATATAGGTGGTAGGGGAGGAGAGGCAGCTAGGAGCGCCCTAGGGTTGGCCGCCGCCCCCTAGAGGCCTTTCCTTGCCCTGCGCCCCCTTTCCATGTATGCATGAAGGGGAAGGAAAGAGGGGCTGACGGAAGGAAGTGGGAATCCTAATCCACCCTTTCCTTTCCCTTCCCCCCTTTCCTTCTCCTCCTCCTATAGCCTTATAGGGCACACCAGCCCCTTGTGGGCTGGTGTGTTCCTTCACAACGCCCATATGGCCCATAGGATTGCCGGGGGTACCCAAACCACCTTCTGATGACCCGATAAGTACCTGATACCCTCCGAAACACTTCCGTTGTCCGAATACCATCGTCCTATATATCAATCTTTACCTCTCAACCATTTCTATACTCCTCGTCATGTCCGTGATCTCATCCGGGACTCCGAACAACATTCGGTCATAAAATCACATAACTCATATAATACTAAATCGGCATCGAACGTTAAGCGTGCGGACCCTATGGGTTCGAGAACTATGTAGACATGACCGAGACACCTCTCCGGTCAATAACAAATAGCGGAACCTGGATGCTCATATTGGCTCCTACATATTCTACGAAGATCTTTATCGGTCGAACCGTTATGACAACATATGTTATTCCGTCTGTCCATCGGTATGTTACTTGCCCGAGACTGGATCGTCGGTATCCACATACCTAGTTCAATCTCATTACCGGCAAGTCTCTTTAGTCATTCCGTAATACATCATCCTATAACTAACTCATTAGTTATTTTGCTTGCAAGGCTTCTTATGATGTGCATTATTGAGAGGGCCCAGAGATACCTCTGCGATACTCGGAGTGACAAATCCTAATCTCGATCTATGCCAACCCAACAAACACCTTCGGAGATACCTGTAGATCATCTTTATAATCACCCAGTTATGTTGTGACGTTTGATAGCACACAAGGCATTCCTTTGGTATCCGGGAGTTGCATAATCTCATAGTCGAAGGAATATGTATTTGACATGAAGAAAGCAATAGCAATAAAACTGAACGATCAATATGCTAAGCTAACAAATAGGTCTTGTCCATCACATCATTCTCCTAATGATGTGATCCCATTGATCAAATGACAACACATCACTACAAAAAAAAAGACACATCCGTGACATTTTGGGCCGAACGAAATTTTTTTCTGTCATACTTATGACACTTCTATGACGATAATTGTGACAAAACCCGGTATCATCATAGATGTGGTGGGGTCCTACTTCTATGACAAAAAAATCATGACAGAAAATGGGCTTTTCGTCTTGGGCGGGCCGGAGACGCAGCTGCATGACATTCTTTGGGTCGTCCATCACGGAAAAAACCGTGGTAGAAGCGAGGGCGAGGAAAATATCGGGGAGTTCCCTGTTACGGTGGGTGGTCGGGGGCCGAGCGATGCGCGTTTCTCTTGTACGTACGCGCGTGTGTGCGAGGCGTTGGGCTCTAACTGAACCCAAGCGATTGCACTGCAGGCTACGCATTACTGAACCCGAGCGATCGATCGATCCCTTGCTGTTAACTAAACCCGATTGAGCGATTCCTTCGCTACTGCTGCTAACTGAAGTCGATCGATGCTGCCTCTGGATGAACAGTGAGCGTTGTTGGGGGGTTTGGATGAACAGTTCCCGGTCGGGGTTGGATGAACAGGACCCCGTGGTAGTAGAGGCTGTTGCCGCTGGATGAACAGTACCCCAATCGATCGAGCCAGTGGATGAACATGACCCCGTGGAGGGCTGGATGAACAGGACCCCGTGGAGGGCTGGTTGAACAGTAGCCGGTGAAGGGCTAGTTGAACAATAGCCGGTGGAGGGCTTGATGAACAGTAGCCCATGGAGGGGTGGTTGAACAGGACCCCCGTGGAGAGGCTGGTTAAACAGTAGCCGGTGGAGGAGTGCGCCGTGGAGGCTGGATGAACAGGAGCCCGTGGATGAACAGTCGCAGGTGGAGGCTGGAGGAGGTCGATGGTGGATGAACAGTAGCCCGTGGAGGCTGGAGGAGGTCGACGGTGGAGATGAACAGTATCCCGTGGAGTCCCTGCGGTATGCCACACCCCTCCCGATGAACAGGACCCCCGTTTCGACCGTAACGCTCCAACACAAGTCCGTTTCCTCCGTTTTGCGGTACGCCACACCCCTCCCGATCAACAGGACCCCGTTTCGACCGTAGGATGTCCGTTTCCTCCGTTTTGCGGTACGCCAGACCCCTCCTGATGAACAGGATCCCGTTTCCACCATGGCCGGTTTAACACAAGGTTGTTTCCTCTGTTCTACGGTACGCCAGGCCTCGTTTCCATTGCCTGTTCCGTCCAAGCCGGTGGCCCCCGATGAACAACACGCGTTCCGTTGCCTCCCGATGAACACGACGCATTCTGTTGCCTCCCCATGAACACGACGACGACGCAGTTTCTCCGTTCCGAACCAGCCATGTACACGAGCCCTGGCCATACGTATGCGCGAGTAGGCGTTCGAGACCCTGCCGGTATGTACGTACGTGGCCGTATTTACTTTCTTGCACCCTGGCCGCTGTACGTACGTGTACATGCTACGTGCGCGCCTCTACTACGACACGTGCGCGCCTCTACTACGACACGTGCCCTTCCTTGGACGGCCACGGTTCATCGCTGCAGCCTGCAGACAGACCGATCGACCAGTATGTACGTACACGTTCGCGACAAGAATGACAACGCTACGTACGCTTCGACCAGGTGGGTCCCGACTGTCAGGCACTTCCTTGCGTGCGAAGATGTAGCTGGTGGGTCCCAGCAATCAGGGGGCGAATCATTTTTTCCCGTAATATGGACGCACTTCCTTGCGTGCGAAGATGTAGCTGGTGGGTCCCAACAGTCAAGGGGAGAAAACATTATTTTTCAGAGTAAAAAGGATGCAATTGCATGTATGCGTCCATGGGCTTGGTGCGTCCCCACTGTCAGCCTCTCACGTACATTCATCTTCCGATGACTCTCGGTTGTTGACCACGTTGACCACACCGTGCCGAGTGCACCAGGGCCGGTGGACGACGGCGAGGCCCCAGACTGGAACGACCCGGAGATGGGGAAGACGCGGCAGTGGAGTCGCAGATGGAGAGGAATGGGAAACTTGACTGGTTTGGGTGCGCGACAGCACTACCGCCCACGGGAGACAGGAGCAAGAACAGAGGTTGAAGAAGGAGCGTGGCTGTTGGATTAACATCCAACGGTCCAGCTGCTAGAATCATTTGTTGATTAAGTTGACAAAGCCCTGCGTACACGTCCGCTTAGTAGGCCCACCAGTCAGCCACCAAATCTAACAGGTCCCAGCTGTCAATGGGAGGAATATTTTTTTTCGCATTACAAGGAGGCACTTCCTTCAGTGCGAAGATACAGCCAGTGGGTCCCAGCTATCAGGGGGAGGAAACATTTTTTTCAGCTTAATAAGGAGGAACTTTCCCTACCTGCGACCATGGACCTCGTGGGTTCCAGCCGTCAGGCTCTCCACGTACAGTCCTCTTCCGATGACTCTTGTTTGTTGACCACGCCGCACCGAGCGCAGCGAGGCGATGGACGACGGCGAGGCCCCGGACGGGAACGACCCGGAGATGGGAAGACGCAGCAGTGGAGTCGCAGATTGAGACGAGGAGAAGGGTTATAACTGGTTCTGGTGTGGCGTGGGGCTGTAGTCGGTGGAGAATAACAGGAGGTGTGGAGGGGTGGTGGGATAACCTTGCTGACGGTGTGGTAGTGCTACGCAGCGATGCGTGCTAAGCAGAGCCGCTAGCCGCAGGAGGCCGGACTAGGCGGTCCCGGTGACGCTGGAGGAAGAAGACGAGAGATTGAAGGTGCATGCCGGCCGTTGGATATAAATCCAATGGCTGTGGATGTCATAATCATTTGTTGACCAAGTTGACAACGCCCTGCGTAGGCTTCGACCTATTGGCCCACATGTCAGCCTGCAAAAATGTGGCCTATATTTAACCCATGTTTTGTCCATTTGCTGGGCTGGGTGAACAAATAATTTCGCATATATTTAAATTAGTGCCCCTGGTTCCTTAGTTGTGCTCACTTTTCCCCACGCTTCAAACTTTTGCTCACTTTTCACCACTTCCTTAGCTGAAACTCTCACAAATACTCATAGCGGGCGTTTGCCGTCTTGACCGTCCATTGAGCGTTAATTGCTGAAGAGTGGGGCCGAGTCTTCGTCTGGCCGTTGCTTGCTGATGGGTGGGACCGCAAGGAGACACGTATTGGGCAGTTTGTCTGAATCTGAAACAGATCTAGACAGGCCACCCCGCCCCCTCCGCCGGCGTCGTTCCGCGTCCACCGCAGTTCTTTCCTCCACCCTATGCCCCTATTCCATTCGTCGGCGACGCCGCATCTCCGCCAGATATAGCCCACCTCCCCATCTGGGATTGCATAGCGATGTTGAGTGAGGACGCCCGGAAGGCAGTCGACCGTGGAGAGGATTGGGTCGAATCCGCGGCAGATAATTCATGGATTAAACCTGGGTAAGCATCGTTTCCCCTCGAATTGACTTCTAAGTCGTATTGTAGGCTGTATTTGACTTCTGTTTGCTTGAATCGTTCGAATTTGTGCTCGATTTTACCAGGCTAACTGAAGCCTTTGTTTCAACAAACAGGATTGTTCTCACGCTGGCTTTCCGGCTGGCAATTAGATTGGAAACTAGTGTGCCGCGTGGTACTAAACCGCATTTGATTTCATCATTTTTCTATCCCAAAGTGGTAGAAACCAGCATATCTTTCAAAGATTTGCGAGCTGAGCTCCGAAACACCTATCCCTGGAGTGATGCCGATGCTGTTGAACTGAATTTCTTCAGCAGTGATGAGCAAAGATTTCTCCCACTAACTTGCGACGATCATATGCCGTTGCTTTTTGCTGGGATTGCTGGCTGCCGATTCGGTAAACTCCAAATCGATGTGCTTCAGCCACGCGCAGAACGGGCGAAGGGGAAGGGAGTTCAGACATCATGTGTCTGTGCTAATAGCCAGCACCCCGGCACTCCTTGTAGGTCGACACCAAGTAAAGCAAGTGGTTCATTATGGAGCCGCAACATGCCTACTGCCAATTCTGGTTCCAATTCAGCCGCTGCTTCTCGTGTACCTTCTGCAGTTGGTGTAGAAGAAGATGCAGAACCTGACGAGGCAGTGCCTACAAATGATGATGAAGACGAGATGATGTTTCCTGAACTGGTCGATGTAGCCAGTCAGCAAGCAGTGGATGATGAATATACGGAGGAGCCCATCAGCCAAGCTAGGTTTGATGACACTGACGATGAAGAGAAGGTGGAGAACATGGACATCTTAATCCAGGATGAATACGATGGTGATGACATGCCAACAATTGAGTGGAACAGGGAAAAACCTGAGCTTAGTGTAGGTACCATTTTCCAATCAATGGTGGACTGTCGGAATGCAGTGACAACATGGTGCATTATATCTGAAAACACCTATAAGATTAAAAGGAGTGAGCTAGCAAGGTTCACAGTTTTTTGTCCATATCCTAGGTGTAGGTGGAAGTTGCATGCATCTCGTATGAGAAAGAGCAAATATATTCAGGTAATCCAAGTTCAGTTAGTAATTTAGTTTCAGATCATTGAGTAAGGTTTCTTAATTGTTTTTTACCCTTTTATTTTGTTTCATATAAATAAAAACCCACACAAGCACACTTGTCAACCTGGAGGGGGAGGGGGAAGGCCAAAACCAAGCTAGCAAAAACTAGGTGGGTGGCAGATGCTATATTGGATTGGTTGAGAGAAGAACCTGGACTTGGTCCAACAGCACTCCATGGGAAGCTTTTTGAGAAGTACAAGATAGAAATTCCTTACATGAGAATTTTCAATGCTAGGGAAAAGGCTCTTGACAGAATTAATGGTCAATGGAATGACAGTTTTCGGCTGCTTTACACTTTCAAAGCTGAAGTGGAGATGGCAAGTCCAGGGAGTGTTGTAGAGATTGACAAGCATACAGTTCCATTCAAAATTAAAGGGAAGTCATTTGAGAAAGAGTGCTTCAGAAGGGCTTTTGTTTGTTTCAAGGCTTGCTGGCAGGCGTTCCTAGATGATTGCAGGCCCTATTTGGTTGTAGATGCTACACATTTGACTGGAAGATGGAGAGGACAGCTAGTAGCACCTTCTGCAGTTGATGGACACAACTGGCTATTCCCAGTTGCATTTGGTGTGGTGGAGGCAGAGTTTGAGGAAAGTTGGGTCGGGTTTCTGCAGCAGTTGCGCAACATTATAGGCACACCCCCAGGTTTAGCTATATACATAGATGCTTGCAACGGTTTAGAGAGCGCAGTAGATATTGTATTCCCTGGAGTGGAGCTTAGGGAATGTATGCGACACCTAGCGCATAATTCAAAAAGAAGTTCAAAGCTAAAGTTTATGATGAGAACTTATGGCCAGCATCATACACATGCAGCAAAAGGAAGCATGAACACCATTTGAGAGTGTTGTATGCTCAAAATCCTCTTGTGAAGGAGTACATGGATGCACATCATGGCAACGTGTGGTCAAGAACCAAATTCAACGAAATCTGCAAAGTAGATTATGTGACCCGTAACCTTACAGAATGCTTCAATTCAAAGTTCAAGTCAGTGAAAGGGCTCTTGTTGTGGCAAGCATTTGACAAGATGAGGCAGATGATCATGATAAAGATGGCTCTTAACAAAAGAATTGCAGAAACACAATATGTTGGTCATCAAATGCTCCCATCACTGATTAAGGCAGTGCACTTGAAGGCAAGAGGACTGAAGATGAAATGTATTTGATCTGGTACATATGAGGGAGAGGTTACCTATACTGACACTAAAAATAGGGTATGGAGGTATCCTGTGAACCTAAGTACTAGAGAATGTACTTGTAGGCAATGGCAGATCCGTGGGAAGCCATGCATACATGCCCTACATCTAATGACCGTTATCGGGGGTGCAAATGGTGAAGTTGATCAATATTGCTCTGAGTATTTCTCTGTTGCCAAATTTATGGCTGCTTATGCTGACAATGTGCCTGCACTCTTGGGGAAAGATCAGTGGAACATAGTAGATCCAGGGTTCAAACTCCACGCTCCTTTCATTACTAGACCACCAGGAAGACCAAGGAACCAGAGGATTAGAGCAGGTGAGGAGGGTCGTCTACCAAAGAAGCGTGCTTGCAAAAAATGTAGAGTTCTGGGGCATATTGCTAGGCTTTGTACCAATGCAGTGGATGCATCATTTGGAGAGGAGGAAAGATGGACAGCAGCCAATGCAGAGGAGAATGCAGCAGCAATGGAGACTGAAGATGCAGAGGACAATGCAGCAGCAATGGAGACTGAAGATGCAGCGGAGAATGCAGCAGCAAATGAAGCAGTGGAGAATGCAGCAGCAAATGAAGCATCTTGGTATGTGTTTGCATTTGTAGAATGCAGCTACACTTTTGTTTGCATTTGTTCTCTTTTTTGCCTATGGCTTATAATTTTATTTACCAGCTCTAGGGAGAAAAGGCCAAGAGCTGAAGAAGCCGAAGATTTTGAAACCATGGCCTTTGATGGTTTTGAAGCTATAAGAGAGGAAGAGGAGGGGGTAATTTTTTCAATTGTGCCTTTAAAGATTACTGAACCCATAGATGACCGTCAAATGGTCGTCAAGTGCTCAGCGAGTGGAACTACTCCATCAGCACCTCCACGGCGAAAACCCCAAGTAAAGATCAAAAGGAACAAGAGTGTGAAAGAAAAGAGCATCTCAACTAGGGAAACCAGGAGCAAGACAGTGAAGCCAGCTGCAAACACAAGGAGCAAGTCGAAAATTTGAATTAAGTTGTTGGGAAATGTTTGTGTTGTCAATTTGAGGGCAAGTCGATCGCTTAAAACTTGGTAGATTTGTATTAAGATGTTGGCATCTTAAAACTTGGTAGATTTCAGCTACTATGAAAACTTATCAGTTGTAATAATGTTGCTTCTACTTTGGTTTCTTATTTGAGTCAGAATTCAAATTTCCATCAAAATTTGAATTTAAATCAATATTTGAATTTGGGCCAAAATTTGGATTCGAGCCAAAGTTGAAGTTGAACATTGGAGGTTCATTGCTCTGTGCGGTGCATTTGATCGAGCATTTGAAGTCCAATATTCATAGGTGAATAGTCCGAATGAGAAATGTGCTAGAAACGAGCTCGAAAGCTAGGGTAAACAGCCCTATTTGAAATCAAGTTTTTTTTACCTTGTCTAAATGAGGCACATATATTTTTATTAACACTTGTTCCATATATATAGGGTAAAAACGAAGTCTCACTATTTATTGATTAATATTCATATTACTACATTTTTTGAAAAAATATGCTTTTAATTCAAAATCGTCAAATAACACGTTTTAGATATGAAAATGAAAAAGTAAGTTCAGATCCTTCTTATTCACTCCAAAATGAAGCTATGGAGATTTTTCGGATTTCTTTGAATTATTTTGATTTTTTTTCAAACCCTAAACCCTCTCTCCCTATTCTACGAACTCCGAACATGTTCATAGGTGATAGCTCATTTGTGTGAAGCCTTTTTTCATGAAAATGACCTACACCAAATTTATATTTTTTTTCTCATAACCTTATCACATATGACGGCTATGTGCGCAAGAATTACAACATTTTGATTTTTTTTGAATTTTTAAAAAACATTTGGACTTGATTTCGACAGATCACTTCAAAAAATGATTTTTCAAAAAAAAACGCCCCTATACCGAGTTTATATTTTTTATGGTAACTAGGTCTCATAAACAGACGAACTACGTCTTTTTATATTTTTGCGATTTTTTCTAATTTAGTTATGGCCATTTGAAATCTGGTCAAACCCTAATTTGGCAAAATGATTCTGGATGAGTCTGGTCATGTGGACACCATCCAACTACGTCGCAGTACTCGATCCACCCGTTATGATGGGTTTCGAGTCCCTCAGCCTTCTGATCTCAAAAGAGGAATGTCCAAGGTGAAACCAAGGAAAACTCCTGTTGTCACTCGTAACTTGTCTGCTACGGCCCCGTCTGGTCTTCCTGCTATTTTGGATGTCAGTTCGGAGTCTGTCCCTGCTCCTACACCAATCTCAGTTATCCAGGAAATTGGCATTGTCAGATGTGGAGTGTCGCCTGAGGATCTCACTGCTGAGAAGCTGATGGTCGCTCAGCAAGCTCCACCCCCTCCCAACGATGCCGCAAACTAGGAGGTGGAATTTCCTTTGCTGGAATGTTCGTGGGCTTAACGCGGACAAAAAACACCTTGCTATCCGTAATGCTATTGATATAAGTGGTTGTGATGTTTTATGTTTGCAAGAAACTAAGCGTGAGAATTTCGATAGGGCTTTTGTTAAAACTATTTGTCCCAAGCGACTTGATATGTTTGCTTTTATTCCCTCTAATGGGGCATCGGGTGGTCTGTTTACTGCTTGGAATTCGTCTGTTTTCTCTGGTATGGTTTTCCTTAAGGAGTCTTTTGCCCTTGGAACTAAATTCACTTCTTTACACTCCAATGTTGTATGGACTCTAATCAATGTCTATGGCCCATGTGATGGTATTGATCGCTCTAACTTTACGGCGTGGCTGTTCAGTATGCACATTCCAGTCTTTGAAGATTGGATCTTGGCTGGCGATTTTAATTACTGTTGCGCACCTGATAACAGAAGTAGGCCGGGTGGCAACGCCAATGATATGTTGATCTTCAATGATTTTATCCGCACCCAGTCATTAGTGGAACTACCCATCAAGGGTAGGACGTACACGTGGAGTAATATGCAGAACGACCCTTTGCTGGTGCAGTTGGATTGGTTTTTCTCCTCGGTGCACTGGACTTCTTCATATCCTAATACCACTATCTCGCCCTTGGGTAAACCTGTCTCAGATCACGTCCCTTGCGTCATTGGTATTGATTCGTGTATCCCTAAGAGCAAAGTGTTTCGTTTCGAAAACTACTGGATACATCTTTCAGGGTTTCATGACACTGTGCAACGCTCTTGGAACCAACCTTGTTATGCGGCTAACTCCGCGGCTCTGATCTGTAGAAAACTGAAGAAGCTGCGTTACGCCTTAAAATCCTGGAGCAAGAAACTCTCAAGATTATTATCCATTCTCATTGATAATTCCAATGCAACTCTTCTGAATTTGGATACGTTAGAGGATAAAAGACCTCTTACTACTCCAGAAACCAACTTCAGAATTATTCTCAAAGTGCACCTCCTCAAGTTACTGGAGTATAAACGCATGTATTGGCAGAAAAGATGTACAATCCGGAGATTTCAAGTTGGGGATGGTAACACGAAATACTTTCATGCAGTGGCCACAGAGAGGTACCGCAAGAACTCAATATCCACACTTAAACTTGATGATGGTACGCTGATTGAGGACCATATAGGTAAAGCATCCTTGCTGTTTTCCTCCTATAAATAGCGTCTCGGTTCCTCTGACCCTCCAAACATGCGCTTTGCCTTACATCACATCATTAAGAAAGTGGAGGGCCTTGATGATCTGACAGTTCCTTTCACCACTGATGAAATTGATCTAGTGGTCAAAGAGATGCCATTGGATAGAGCACCGGGGCCAGAAGGATTCAACGGTTGCTTCATGAAGTCATGTTGGACTATTATAAAACATGACTTTTATAAGCTTGTCATGGATTTCTATGAGGGGAGCCTAGATCTTGACAACATTAATACTGGGTTCATTACTTTGATTCCTAAATGCCACTCCCCGGAAACAGTAAATGATTACCGCCCAATCACACTTCTAAACTGTTGTCTGAAGATCATTACCAAATTTCTTGCGAATCGTCTTCAGAGGATCATCTTGCGCATTATTCATACAAACCAATACGGGTTCCTCAAGAGCAGATCGATTCAGGACTGCTTAGCTTGGGCGTTTGAGTACACTCATCAGTGTCAGGCGTCAGGGAGAAAGGTCTTGCTGCTAAAACTAGACTTCGCCAAAGCGTTTGATACTATTGAACATGCCCCTATGATAGAGATCATGAGAGCGATGGGGTTCAATGAGAAGTGGCTAAACTGGATTGCTTGTCTCTTTCAATCAGGAAAATCTTCGGTCCTTCTAAATGGCACACCAGGAAGGCAGTTCACTTGCAAACGGGCAGTGCGCCAAGGGGATCCTCTTTCACCGTTCATTTTTGTCCTAGCGGCTGACCTGTTGCAATCTGCCATCAACCATGCTTTCCGTGAGGAGATACTTCAGAAACCAATCCCGTCAGTTGAGACAGACTACCCGGTAATCCAGTATGCGGACGATACGATTGTCTTTCTTCCAGCTGTGAAAGAGCAGGTTGAGGCTCTGAAAAAACTCCTGGTAGACTATGCCGCGTCCATTGGGTTACGACTCAATTTTCAGAAATCAACCCTGATTCCGATTAATGTTACGCACGCTGAGGCACTGGATTTCGCGGACATGTTTGGTTGTGTTGTGGGGAAAATGCCATTCACATATTTAGGGCTCCCGCTTGGGACTACTAAACCCACAATAATGGATTTCATGCCTCTTGTGACGTCTGTTGAGAGAAGAGTCTCTGTGGCCGCTAACCTACTAGACTACGGATCAAAACTCACCTATGTTAATTCGGTGGTGTCATCGCTTATGGTGTATGCCATGTGTTCCCTCAGAATCCCTCCTAAGATAGTGGAACACCTGGATAAAATCCGTAGGCATTGCTTCTGGAGCAGGAAGACGGAGGATGGGACAAAAAGCACTTCTCTTGCCTCTTGGGAGCTCGTCTGCCGCCCCAAGGCGGTAGGGGGACTTGGGATGTGGACCTTAAACTTAAGAATCAAGGCCTTTTGCTCAAGCAGCTATACAAGTTTTACAATAAACTAAATGTGCCATGGGTGAACCTGATATGGAGTTCATATTACTCAACCGTTGTATCGCATGCCTCGGAACCATGTGGCTCCTTCTGGTGGCGGGATCTCATGCAGTTTTCAGACATCTTCAGAGGAGTGACGGAGATCAAAGTTGGGGACGGTAGTACAGCCTTGTTCTGGAAGGATCTTTGGAGTGATCAACCACTGGAAACTGCATACCCGAGGGCGTTTTCATTTGCAAGAGCAGAGGATTTGTCAATACAGACATTGCTGAGATCTAGCACCATTGGAGAGGCTTTTCACATACCATTCTCTCCTCAGGCAAGAGCAGAAGTTGAAGAGATTCAGGCCTTAACTGTGGGGATTAATCCTGACAGTGACACGAATGACAAATGGTGCTGTGTCTGGGATGCTAGAGCGCTAGTGCTTTCAAATCAAGTGACTACTATAAGTTCTGCTTTAAAGATGTTATTGTGGATGTAGTTTTTCCCTGGATCTGGGAATCCAAATGCACGAACAAATGGAAAGTTTTTGCTTGGCTTCTGTTTGCTGATCGTCTGAATACTCGAAACATGTTGAGGAGGAGACAGTACAAACTGGAAGGTGATGTGTACACCTGTCTGCTTTGTGACGCGCCCCCGGAGGAAACAGTGACCCACCTGTTCTTCAAATGCCCATTTGCAACTGAGTGTTGGACTGCGATTGGAATGCACTGGCATGATTCCCAATGCCGGCTGGATCTCATCCATGAGGGAAAAAGATCCTGGGGTGGCCCATTATTCATGGAAACCTTCATCATAGCAGCTTGGGGGTATGGAAAGAGAGAAATAATAAACATTTTAGGAATGTGATGCCATCAATGGAATCCTGGAGAGACAGGTTCAAAAATGATATGTCCATGATGGTACACCGCACCAGAAACTCTCTCCACCCCTTCATCAGAGGATTGGTGGCCGCTATCTGATCTCTACCACCCCCTAGTTTGCTTCTTTCTAGTAGGCTTTGACACCTCTTTGCTCTAACTAGTCTGTATTGTAATACTCAACTCTATACCTTGTAACTATGGGGCCACACCTCCCCTGATCCTGGTGTTGCATTAATTTAAAAGTCAGTAGGAGCCTCTCCTACTGTCAGTGAGCTTTCAAAAAAAAATAACCCCGTTGACTGGCTCATAACCCCGCAGAAATGCTCCAAACCCTAGCGTCGAACGTCCGCCGTCGGATCCTACCAAGCGCCAAACACCACCCGTCGGATGTGGGGGCAGGCATGCGCGATCCGCGCGACGCTGGTTTTGCATCCTGATTGGCTACTGCACTGTCCTTCCCGGGTTTTTACGATCTGCCCCACTTTACATATGAAATTGTATTTTTCGCACATGACCACCACATGTCAGTGTTATGAGTTGGTTCAAATATTCAAACTGCAAAATACAATGTGGCAAATCGTCAATATAGCTTCCCCTTCTCCTCTTCTCCATTTGACAGACAAAGGCATCGAGTAGATCTCGAGCAGTTCCTCTGTTTCTTTCCCCATCTTCTCGTTCTTCTTCCTCTCGAGCAATTACTCTGTTTCTTCCTCTTCGGTGATATGTCGACCTCCTCGTCAGCCCCCTGTTCCACGTGGTCGGCGTATGGTCTAGTGCCGATGAATCGATGCACTGACTGCCCACGGACTGCGCCACTGAAGCGGTTGACTTCGAAGGAGGAGAAGAATGGGAACTTTGGGGGCGAGTTCATCAAATGCGAGAGCAAGCCGGAGGGGCAGGTTAGATCTGAGTTTTCCTCGCATCCTTTATCTCTAATTTCTCAAAAAATCTGTCAGATTTGGGATTTAGGTTACGTGATTTCATTTTCAGATGGTGAAGAAATGCCACCATTTCCAGTGGATGGATGATTACATCCAGAGGCTTCAAGGGTTGGGCTTGTTGGATTCGAGGGGGAGTGCAATCTGCGAGTTCAATCTGCCCCATGACAGTGCCGCTCCGGCAGCAGCAGCTCGTCCGGAATACCCGACGGTGGTAGATGTCAAACAGAAGACGGAATTGAAGAAGATGAACAAGAACTTCAAGCAGCTGATTGAGTTGAAGAAGCAATCCAATTTGATAACTTTAGGAATACTTGCTCTAGGAATTTTTACTTGATGGCCATCTCTCGTTAGAGATGTTTGTCTACTATTGTTGCCACTGTTTAGCAATCCAAGTTTGTTTATCTCAAATGCAACTCTGTTTAGTGCAACTGTCGATCTCTGAATGTATGCAGTTTACTGTTATGTTTCGACACTTTCAGTTTCGGTAGAAGACAACTACCAGTTCAGTGATAGGATTATTTTGTTAGCTAATAACCTCGAGTGTTGGATCATACCCTAGCTTGTCAGATGACAGTAAGCAGTACTTGAGCAGCACAAGGGATATACATCAAGTTCATCTCTTCTCTCTCGTACTTGCCAAACTTTTGTCCTCGAGTTCGTCAGTTCTGCTAAAAAAACCTAGTTCACGGGCCCAAAGAGAATCAAGCTGCAATAGGCCCAGAAAGGATAAATGAGGCCCAGAAACAAGCGATGTTTCTTTTTTTGTTTAGGAATGATTGCTTTGTTCTTTTTTGTTTCTGATTGATTTTTTTCATTAATTTGATTGCCCAATCTCTTCTATTTCATTGAGGAATTTTTTTGGCTTTCCTTTATGGGTCCCTTCATTTTTTTATTTGATTTCTCTTCACCGTATGTGCTTTTGTTTTGCTTGCTCACAACCTGGCTTAGTTTGGCGGTGAAGTAATTTTAGAATCAAAGTATTTGCAAACCGCAGTATTATTATGCCTAGCGAGCCAATACTTCAGTATTGGAAAAAGAGGTCCAACCATCTTTTTTATATACTTCAAAAATAGTGTAGTTTTCTAGATATTAAAGTATATAAAACTACACTTTTGACTAAAGCCAAACATCTCAAAGTATTTGATACTTCAATATTTCTGGAAACCAAAGTATTCTTGGAATACCTAAAAAATACAGAGCTCCCAAACGAAAGCCATGTAGAATATGTTCTTATTTTTAGAAGGCATCTATAAACACATCATTTTTAGTTAGTTTGGTTAATTTTGCCCACGTCAATTAGCCGTGTCTAAACTTGGGGCAAACAAAATACAAACATAACAAATTATTAATATAACACACATAACTTAACTTAGATAGGGTTGCTAGGGCAACACAAGTTCTTACATATAATACGACACCGATAGATAATTAACCTTACATAGATAGGGTAGCTAGCTAGGGCAACACACACACCAAACTCACACTACATAGTAGATAGGGTAGTTAGGGCAACACCGCCATGTCTTCACCGTCGTCTTCACCTTAACCGCCGGCTTCACCGTCTTCTTCGCCACCGGC
Organism: Triticum aestivum; assembly: GCF_018294505.1. Lineage (NCBI taxonomy): Eukaryota > Viridiplantae > Streptophyta > Magnoliopsida > Poales > Poaceae > Triticum > Triticum aestivum. The sequence goes on along the minus strand of NC_057808.1, from coordinate 535,012,031 downwards.
TTCAGTACTGCTCCTCCTCAAGGCCGTTCTCGCCGAGGTAGTACGGGAGGCTGTGCATGTGGTTGCGAGTGGGGAAGACGCTCTCGAAGTCGGAGAAGATGTTATAGGTGGTGAATGCGATGAACTCGCACCCACACCAATACACCTTGCCGAGCAGGTAGTAGGCATCGAGCCTGTTGGTGAAGTGGGCGACGAGCCCTACCACTGGAGCGTTGGCGTGGGGACGCTGCTCCACGAGGTTGAACATGGGCGGCGAGCCCGCCGAGAGGTGGTTGAAGCCCGCACGGAGGAACCCCCGTGCAACCTCAGTGCTACCCCTCCAGCGTGAGAACGCCCACACGCGGAGCGATGCCTCGACGACGACGTTGGCGGGGTACCTCCGTTCCGGCATGGTGGGCGGCTCTTGGAACGTCGGCCTGTTGTACTGCATCTTGCTCACTTCGCTGAGTGTTTGCTTTGGCTTTTGGGGGAAGAAGAGAAGGGGGGCGCAGATGGATCTGTAGAAGAAGAGGAAATGAAGGGCGGTTTAAATAGCCAGGGGAGATGAAGAGGATACACGCGGAAACGGCATAGATCGTGACTCAGTGCGTGCGTGAACCAATGCGATCATCAATGTGTGAACGTGAATTGATGCGAGCGTGCTCTGCGTGCTCTGCGTTGGCGGCTGCCTGCCTCCCCCTTCTGCGTGCTCTGCGTGAATCGATTCCACAACTGAATCGAGCGGCAGCCGTGCGGCGTGAACCGATGCCTCGACATATGGATGCGAGCGTGCAGCCTTCCCCTTATGCCACCAGCACGTATGCCTGCGACGCGTGAAATGACGCTGCGGAGCGACTGAATCCACCGGCAACTGTGCGGCACGGATCGATGCGTGTGTGTCGGCGTGCATGCATGCGATTAGGTCTAGGTCACTAGATGCGTGCGTGGCGGCGTTCGCATGCATAGCAGGCTGCATCGATGCCAAAGCCGGGCATGCATAGCAGGCTGCATCCATCGATAGCAGGCTTTTTTAATTTATTAGCAACAAACTAACGGGCCCGTCCTATGAATACAAACACGGCCCAACCAGCGAAGCCACAACCACAGTCAACGGAGTCCAACATGGCCCCACAAGTCAGTTAACGGCCAAGACGGCAAACGTCTGCTATGAACATTTCTGAGAGTTTCAGCTAAGGGAGTGGGGAAAAGTGAGCAAAAGTTTGGAGCGTGGGGAAAACTAAGCACAACTAAGGAATTGGGGGCACAGATGGAATAAGCCCTTATAGTTTCTAAGAAATCCCAGCCCATTTGCACTTTCTTGAAATACACGAATTAGCTGGGCTCGTTCTATATATACTGTTAGGTTAGAAGGAGCAATTAATATCAAAAAATAAACCGGAGCGACACATTATATATATATATATAATTATAAAATGAGCGAGTTATTGCTCAAAATAAAAATGAGTGCGTTATTATTACATTGGTCCTTAAAATCTTCGCAAGCTTTTGTACGCAATCACCAGGATTTTCCAGGATTTTCCTTCCCAACTTCTGTTAAACATTTACTTTCATAAGTTAATAACACGTGGGATGTTTTTATAATGTATATATAAGTCTCTATAAAATATATGATAATAGTAATAATATAAATATATATAATGTTGTTAGAAGGGAAAACATAAATTGGAGACAGCATTATTATTCTTATATATAGATAAATAGAACAGAGATCTGCGTTTTATTAAGAAAAATACATTGGGCTGCCGATCTTCAAGAAAAAGCCCATAGGCTGGTATGGACCTCAAAAAATAAGTTGAAATCACTGTCTCCGTATGTCGTGGGCTACACATGTTAAAAAACAAAACCTAGGCCTAGCTGATACTTGTTCGCCCTCTGTAAAAAAATGATACCAGCTAGATCCCCGAGCGAACTGGATTAAAGAGGGGGCCGGCGGCGCGACTGAAGAAGCACATCAGGAGCAATTTTTTTCTTCAGTGGATGGCTCTTGATGGAGTTTTTTTATTTGCCTCTACACCATACAACTTGTATTTTTAGCCTTCCAGTTTGTGGTGGACCAGCAGCCCATTTGCTGGGCGGGCCAACCTACAGAAACCAGCACTCGATTTTTCATCAAGCCCCAAAAACAATGCAGTACTATGTTTGTTTTGAGGCCGAAAATATTACGGCAGGGGTAGAGCGGGGGAGGGGGAAGACAGAGCAAAAAGATTAAAAAGAGCTGATGCATCGTTGCTACCCTAACAAAGCAGGTGCAAATCTTCTCGGGAAGAAGGTGTGCCGTTGACACCCACACGTCACAAATCCCACAGTAGGCACACTAACAAGTTCACACACAAGTACAACAGAAAAGGTAAACATTCGTATCAAACTCAGGTTCACAGGACACGTTCATATTCATAGCCAACATTCACAATCAACAACTCAAAAGATTCATATATACACAAGTTCAGCATGTCTATGCATCCAAATGATTGATAGATCACACGAAAATATTCATAGATAATTCACAAAAAGATTCAGATATACACATGTTCAGTATGTGTATGCATCCAAATGATTGAGATCACAGCCAATATCATCCATGGACGAACTTTAATTACCTAGTGTACAGACTGGTAAATGGTGTTCAGTCGGAGGTACTTCTTACTAAAATTAATGCTTGTACGAGTAAACTTTCGAGTACATAAGAGGCAGCACAGACAATCTGAACTTTGCTTGTGGGTTTATCCTCAAATAGTGGCCTCGTGCCGAGGGAGGTTTGAGCAACTTGGCCACTACTTCCATCCAACTAGTTTACTCGCTCATCTTGGTCCTGTAGCTCGCCAAAATTCTACATTGCAGACAAGAAAGGCGGCGGTTGAGAAAATGAACCACCCAAATTTTTTGTGCAGTTCAACTGAAATGGAGCATCCCTGGCGTGCAGACTGATTAAGTGCCAAATGAATATATGCGTCAACCAACTTGTCTGGAATCTTTGGACTCCATGGCATACAGTTCGCTACCATATGTGTCGATAACCAAAAAGCACAAGTTGGGACCAAAGACTGGACTGCGTTTTTCTGGGCTATGCGCCAAGCAATATTTTTGGCGTTCACTCTCCTAATACTTGGAGTTTGACAACTGGTTGACGCTGGTTGATAGTCGAATGAATATAGGCACTTCTTCTTGTCAACATCGATGCTTGTCTGAGTGAACTTTGGAGTACATAGCAGCAGCATAAGTACCTGTCCATCTGATCTTTTTGTGCAGTTCTACTAAAATCACCCAATGTAATGATTTGCCTGTGAGTTCAGGCTCCAAGTTACTCCTTTATGAAATCGGCAAACAGTAGCACAATACCAAATTACCAATACATATGACAAGCACAATAATCAGGATAAAGACCAGTACCAACCTGTGTGAGGTAGCATATCAATTACTATTTCCTTTGACTGGAAGCCGAGATAAGCCAAGCGACTGACAGCAAAGGAAGAATGCAAGCCGAGATTAGTGACTGACAGGAAAGGAAGGAAGCACCCAAAGTTTTTGTGCAGTTCCACCAAAATCGAGCATCCCTGTTGGCACATATATTGAGAGAGTGAGATTACTGTAATAGTGGGACTAGTTGATGAAACATACACTAACAAATAGAAGCACCCTCATTATCTTAATGGGTAAAGTTAGCAACATAGTAGTCTTGCTTAAAGAGAGGTATTTCTTTATTTAATCAGTGCCAATTAGCTCAACACTCAAAGCATTGCCATCTATCATAGGTTGCAAAACTTTAACGTGCAAAGATAACGGACTTTCTCATGACAGTAGCACAATACAAATAGAGATGACAACAAACTAATATGGATGATGGCCTTAGGCCGGTACAAACCTGAGGAAAAAAGCTTATTCATGTAGTCCCATAAGAGATGATAAATCACTCATTAGAATCACTCAATAGTGTATATTTTTGTGCACTTCAAATGTATGGTTGAAATCACTCTTTTTTACCAGTGCTGAGATTATATCGAAAGATTATCAAGAACTTCTAGTAGAGTTAAAGCACTGGCTGGGATATAGTTCATTGTATTGTCTTGTGTAGTTCCACTAAAATGTATGATTGGCACAACATGATCCCTGTTTGCACAAGTAGGAACAAGGTGAAACCTTCATTAGCTTGGTGAGAAAGGATAGAAAGACATTAGCATATTACTCTAACAGTAGCATCAAATTCATGATGGACAATACGCAAAACATTGCCTCATTAAACCAATGGCAATAAATTGACATGCAAAACAATAGCACTATTATGTCATGACACTAATAATATTCCCTCCCTGCTCCACCACATGATTCACCTCCATAGACAAACATACACACGTACATGATTCAGCATAAGGTGCTACTAAAGATTTTTAACTCCGACAGGAAAATTAGGCAGCAATAAATTAGTGGTACTGAAGTACTCCTAATTAATTAAGTGACCTTGCAGGAGAGACAGCTGAAGTGGAAGGACTCCCTGGAGGATCGTCTCACATTTAAGGTACACGTTGCCAGAGCCCTTGAATGGCCTCGAGTGAGTCCTCTGGCTTCAGCAAGATCACCTTGGCACTGTTTATTCTTCTTCTTCTTCCTCTTCATGCTCTGTTTCTCTTTCTCCTCACCAGTTGGTGAAACCAAGTACATGATTGGCCTTCTATTTCTGAATTGGTTTTGTCAGTGAGGGAGTACAAGTGTACTAGTAAACAATAGCATTATTTTCTCATGGGAGTCGCAAAATAGAGATGAACACATGCATTAAATATCATTCTTACCTAAAGGAAGGTTATGGCGCCAATATGGATGATGAGGATTAGAACACATATCTCCCTTTGTGCAGTTCCGCCGAAATGAATCAACTATTCCATTCTGACATTCCAGTTAAACAGCACAAAAGTCACTTCTTTTTAAGAAGTGTTTTGTGCAGTGCACCAAAAGGTCACAACAGCAACCTGGTGAAATGGATATCCCTATTTGCACAAAAAGCTACAATGGAAACAGTCAGAGTCTAAAACAATTACAGGCAAAAACATTTGGCTAAACTTGTCATGGCTTATAACAGTGGCATGGCTTCATTTTACCAGGGGCATTATATTAAGAACAGCTAAATATTTGGTATAAGGGCATGGGACAGTGGGTGCACCAGCAGTCCAGCACCATGTACCTAAACAGGGGCATAAAGTGGTGATTCAGAGTTTGTTGCCCCGAGAAACAAAAATCCAAGAAACATATCTGGGTTGGTCCCATTTTTGTTCACTCTAGCCACCTACTCCTATGTGTGGATAGCAAATCTAGTCCTGGTCATACCACTGTTTACAGCGTTACCCCGATATTTCCCTTTTCGACCAAGAGACCGGTTGGATGACCAGTCTGTACTACTTTCACCCCATTTCCTTCCTGTTTGTACCAAGTCCGATGTACATACTAAATTCCCACACCCCCACTTTATTTCTTGTTTGAACCAAGTACAAGATTCGACTCCATGAAGTAGCTTTACCTCTAACAATAGAAGAAGAAAAATAGGTGACGTTGGACCATCCGATCGAGAGGGGCTGAGAGGCAGAAAATGATGCACATGCAGCAACGTAGCTAGCTGGGGAAGTAGAGCTAAGGCGGTTTCGAAGGAATATATACCTGAAGGTCGTCGGGATGTGGATAGGTGGGCGGCAGGAGGCCGGATCTGCCCACACTAGGGCAACAACGAGGGGGTCAGCGGACCTCCCGCGCAGACGCTCGGCCAGAGATAATGGTGCGGCCGGCAGTGGGTCTCCTCCCTCACTGTCGACGACGGCCTAAACGCTGCCCCTCCTCCCCTTCACCGGCGGAGGGGAATACGTCTGGATCTGTAACCAGCGGTGAGGATAGAAATACATTGTTTTTTGAAGGGACAAAGATAGTGTTACCACCGCTATCTTGTTTGGATCTGGAGAGGATGAGAGTGTGTGAATAGAGCAACCCTAGCAAGCAAGCGCGGAGGCTCCGGCCTATATATACGTAGTGGGGTAGTTTTCCTTTTTCACTCCATCAAAACAATCGTTTAAAATTGTGTACGTGTCAGGTCATCGGTTTTTTTAGTTGTTGATTGTTTTTTGAGATAGCTACCCGCGTATTCCAAGTGGTGTTGCGGTGTGCCAGGTCGCACATTGTATCGTTCAAGTCTAGTACAAGACCCTCCATTAAATGAACAACCACCCCCTCGTAAAAATTGTGAACAAGCCCATGGCTAAAATTATCGGAAACGTGGGCTGCCCCAACATGCATTATTATTTATATTTTCTACTCCCTCCGTTCCTAAATATAAGTCTTTTTAGACATTTCAAATGGACTACAACATACAGATGTATGTAGACATATTTTAAAGTATGGATTCGTTCATTTTGCTCTGTATGTAGTCACTTGTTAGAATTTCTAAAAAGACTTATATTTGGGAACGGATGCAGTATGTGGGAGTATCCTCAAAAAAAATGTGAGAGTACAATATTTATTGTGCCCCTTTTAATTGGTGCTAAATTTTGACCAAAGATTTAACTGACAAAATGTTAGTGCATGTTAATAAAAATTATATAGTTTGATTCGTATTTGAACATAGTTTTCAATGATGTAGGGGCTGTTTGGTTTCCAGCCACATATTGCTACACTTTGCCACACCTCGCCTTAGGCAAATTTGACCAAGTTAGGTGGGTGTTTGGTTCTAGCCACACCTAAGACAAGAATTTTTTTTATTAGCAGTGAATCCCACATGTCATAGACACAAAAAGTGTGGCAAGATTCCCTTAGTCAAGCCAAAGTGGGTCTAACAATTTGCTAAACTCAAGTTAGGCAAGTGTGGCAAGTGTGGCAAAAATAATGTGGCAACATAAGACACTAAACATAGTCACAATCCAAATAGCCCCGTAATTTTTTGTGACATGCATGAACATTTGGTTAGTTAAATTTATAGTCAAAATTTGGTAAGGTGCATCAAATCAACACATGCAAGTATCAAAAGGAAAATCACGGCATGCATGCTTTCGTTGTACTCCCTCCGTTTCCAAATATAAGTCTTTTTAGAGATTGCAACAAGTGACTACATATGAAGCAAAATGAGTGAATCTATACTCTAAAATTCTACATACATACGTATGTTGTAGTCCATTTGAAATGTCTAAAAAGACTTATATTTAGGAACGGAGGGAGTAACTAATGCATCGGTAAACGCAAATTATTGAAACTAGCGGGGTAACCCGCGCATTTGCGCGGCTAGGCTCAATACATATTTTTTTTGGTCTTCAGGATGTTACAAAGGTCGATGCATACTATTTTACTTTTAATTTTATTGTCTTGAAGTTATGTTCTTTCTGCAATGAAGTGTCATTTAACAATATATCCATAATATATGTCTTGTGGAAACATGATTGCATTTTTATACAAATCTTCCGATGATTGTATGGGGATTTTTGGCAAGGCCGAGGATAAAAATTGATGTTATTCGAGTTTGTGATCTATCTTGTGAAAGCATTCACTTTCATATTGATCTTTAACTTCCTTCCTCCACTCCCCTTCATCGAGAAATGTCTATTTCTCCAACGATATATATTAGTTATGAATCATTTCATAAGATATCAAATCCAAATATTAATGGTCGCATATGATCCTAGTAATCTATTCATCCACTCGCCTCTTGACATGATGGAAGAAAAGATTTTACAAATTACCCTTCGTCAAGCATTTGATTTCCTTCTGTTGGTTGGTGTATAAAATTTGAACGTGGCCATCGGATATGGCCTCACTTGGTACACACTTTTCATCTTTTGAAAATACATGTACTAATTAAATTGATATATTAATCTGAATTACAGATTTTTGCCTTCGCGAACAGCTGAAATCTTTTCGACAGAAAGAGAGAAAAAATATAGGAGGTTGAAGGCCAGCTATATACGCATAAAGCTGGCCAACAATTTTCCAAAGTAAGAAAAAGGCATATATATAGGTTCGAAGAAAATTTGAGACAATGGAAAGTAAAAAATAGTATAGAGTTAGAGACCATTTATATAATCATATATTGGGAGTAATTTTCAGAAGTAAAGAGAGTCATATTTGTAGATTTCAGAATATTTTAAAATATGTATCATGTGTACCTGTAGATGTGCTCTACACACCTGAGTAATTTCATCATTTTTAAATATATTTATTTCTAAACTACAAAATAAAAATAATGTGGATCTATGATAGTAAATAGTACGTGCATTCTATAGATACATTTTGCCCTTTTAGCTTATAGATAGATAAACATGTTTTTTTTATTACGCAAAAAAACTGTTGTTTTTTGTTTTTTAAGTAGGCTCATAAAGCCGTCTGGACCCATATTTTGAATTTTAGCTGTACATTAGTTAATTAATGTGCTAGCTTGTCATTAGTAATACACGCTAGCATGCACCGACTCTTTTTATTTTTATTTTATGGCCTCTGGGTCTCTTATTAATTGAATCGGTGAAGGGTGTAAGAAGCGTGCCATCGGCGATCGGGGTTAAGCAGCGTGGGCGTGCACTGTAAGCATCACTGTAGTGTCGTTGATCCATCGGGCTTGTACTGGATGTGTTGTTTTCGTGCTTCTGATTTGCTGGGTATCATGGTGTTGTTGCGTGCGTTTGAGCTCTTGATAGTTCGACTTGCTTGTGGATGTTTGGTTGGATGTGTCTTTCGATGAGCTCACATGTGTGTTGAGCATAGCCGCTATGGATGCATCCATGTGCTGATGATCTTTGATTACATTGCAGCCCTTAGCAAGCTCAAGCTCCATACTGTAGAATAAATTGAAAATAGTCAGCTCAAATATTTTCTTATTTTTTCAGGACATTAGTGAAATCAAAAGCAAATAGATGAAAGCTAACCAATTAGAAAAATAGGAAAACGCTCAAAAAGAATCTCCCTGGTTGCTGAAGACACTACTAATCCAGAGGCCACCTTCTTGACCTCTTATCAATCTATCTCTCGAAACAGCACACTACTATAGAGTTCAGCCATCAGACCACAACGTAAATTCTGCTTCCTAAGATAGGGAATACACATATCCTACTGTATCATGCGGTGAGAGTAAATTGAAATACAGAACGTTGGTGGTAGTGAATCTCTTGAATAAATCATGTAGCACCTATATATCTTCTTAATTAGGTACCTCAACATGCATGTCATACAGATCGTGATTTTCCTGCCTGAGGAAGTAGTGGAATCAGGCAGGTTGTGCCAATGGCGGCGTGGCTTGAGCAACTACACGTCCAGAAGAAGGCCCACATGTACACCACTTGTAGTATCGCTTCCTGAGGCCTAAACTCTGACTCGTAGTGGCCGACCGCCGGCGCGTTGTAGGTTGTCATCTTGTCGATTGGTGCAGCGACATGATTTTAGGAAGCTGGAAGCCGATCCTGAGTACGTCGGACATCTAGACAGCACTGTTCCGTTCTGTTTCCTTTCCTTCTTATAATGGGGAGCCGGGCATCCGATCACCGACTCGTCGTCCCTTCAGTCCGCTGGATGTGATGGCTGCGTCTTCGATGTGTTATTGCGGATGCGTTGGTATCATGCCTTTGGATCCATCGGACGCTCGAGTATCACAACTGTGTGCTGGCTGGCATCTTGCATGTCGGTCACCAAATACTCTACTGCGTCCGGACCTTGAGGTAGGCTCAAGGCACGTTATGTGTTTGTTAGCTTCAAGTGGCGTTAGATCGCCGTCGTCTCCTCGAGCTAGCTTCGTCGGCATGATATCGCCGTCGTCGCGTCAAGCTCATCCTAGGCTTTATGTTGGGCCGAGGTCCGATTACGCTGCCATCTCAAATCCATAGGATGGCCGTTGTGGTGCCAGAACGATGAACCATGCATGGACATCTGCTGTGATAACTGCTGCATCTGCCGTGGGGTTTCTGATGAGTACCTAATAGGAAGATGTATTACGTGTTAGGGGTCCTATATAGGAGGAGGCAGGACTTTGCATTGCATACTCCTATAGGCCGACGTGATCGATTATGGCTGGTAGCGATTATTCGTACAGAGTTTTCCTTTCAGCGTTCGGTCATGGGCTTCTCTACGTGGTCTCTGTCCGTTTCTTCTATGCTTTAATCTTAATTAAGTCGGAAAGGTTATGTCTAAATCTGAGCCGTTCCTTTTTATTGCTTGATGCTAGATAAATCTGAGCCGTTTAATGTTTGTTGTTTTATAATAATATAATAGATAGGCTTTGACTCTGCCTATGCACGTACGCTGCAGCGTGTCTTTTTTTTTCCACGGCTTACTCCTTCCAAATTAATTTTTTATTCCTTTTCATCAATGTGAACTGCTCCGTCTAGATCTCCTGCCCATCACGTCATGCTTCGGTTGGAAACTATAGCTATTTCTACGTGACACGTCTAATTGTTTGTACGTAACCATATTTACGTGTAACGTTTACATCTTTAAATCTCAGCCCTTAATATATAATATTAGCGGTCAAGATAATTTAATCTGTGTGGACAAACGTAATAGCTTGTAGATAATAGAAGATAGATAATAGATAGATAGATAGATAATAGATATATCGAGTGCAGTGCTTTGATGTGTCGCGTCAACTCGTACAAGACCGAGAAGTTTGATTACTACAACGCCCTCTCGCCTTAACCGCACATGCCTTTGGCTGCATGACAGGTGGGCCACCCACCTGTTGGGCCCACCTGTCATAGACGCAAACGCAGGAGCAGTAAGTCAATGAAGCTGCGTCCCTCCCTCGCCCATGAGCGTGGTCGCTGGCAGGACTAGGAGAAGCTTTCGTTCGCTACACGCTCTCCCTCCCGCACGCGGTGGACATGCAGCAGTTCAATCGATGTCAGATGGCCAGAAGCATACTGTAGTACTCCTCCACTGCAGTAGTACTCCATTATTGTTCGACTTCCCGAAGAGGCGAAGAGCCAAGCGCAGCTCGGACGCTCGTGTGGCAGTTTCATGTGTAGAGTAGTCTAGGATAGTGTGTACCGTGCCTGTAAGCTTAAAATCGTTGGGGTTGGCTCCATGCTTTTTTTATTAAAATAATCTTCTGGCCCTACCAGTCATCCTGGTGATTCTAGTTTGCACGCTCATATGGTCAAGACAGGAATATATATTTTAATTTGTGGTGGGGTAAATGTTAGAGGTTGCAGCAAATGGAGTATTGTACACTGCGGGTCTTTCAGCCAAGTTTAGAGGCAACCATGTGGGGCCAGTGCTATGATCTGTCGCGTCAACTCGTACAACGAGGAGAAGCTTGATTTTACTACTATACGCCTTCTGCCTCGCCCATGCGCACGGTGGCTTGCAGACGAGGACAGGCTTTTGCTTATAGTGCTCCCGCTCGCGGTGGACGGACATGCAGCAGTGGATTCGATACTATAGAAGCAGTAGTAGTAACATCATTGTTCGTCTTCTCAAAGAGGCGAAGAGCCAAGCGCAACCCGGACGTGGCAGTTGCGAACCTTGGAGCACGCATATAAAAAACGAGACCAACCCGGGCTAGACTAGCATGTTGGCATTTTTTATAGAAGAAAACACCGTGAGCACCAAACGCTCAAGCCGAGACTTGAACCCTGGTGGGCTGGCTGTGAACTCCCGCGCCTTGCCAACTGAGCTATGCTCAGTTCTCTCTACATGCGGGACATCAAAGCATCCAGGCCCGCGTGTCATCCACCAAATCACAGCGATGTGCTACAGTCGAGACTCACCAGTCACCCCGGTGTGGCTGTCATGACCCGTCATATCACAAAACCCACCTTTACCAGCATCCAGCAGTGGTAAAGTAGCCTCGAAGTTGGACTGGACGAAGCAACCATCATTTCACTGGAACGCTCATTGAAGCCCTTTCTCCCCTTTCTTGAAGAAAACCTCACTCCAGGCTACTCACTTCTGCCATTTTTCTTCTGTACCGACGAAGGAAAGGTGGGCGAATCAGTGATGCTGCTATATTTTCATTCCAAGAATCTTCTTTTTGCAAAGCATCGACCGATTCTCACAGCCTATTCTTTTCCCGTTTTCATTGCGATTGTGGTTTCCTTTTGATTGCTTTTTGTTTGTCAGTTCATTGCTGGATCCTAGAGCACTAGCCAAAGAGTTGCCGGCGGACAACCCACTGGAGACAGCGATCTCCAGGAAGCGAGCACCGACCAACGAGTTGACCATGTTGACGGGCCAACCCATGGAGACGAAGAACTCCAAGAAACAAGCACTGGCCAAAGAGTTGACGACGTTGGCGGACGAACTCCTCAAAGAAAGTTGGAAGAATAGCAGGCCCCACCGTGCCTACCCCAGAAACTCTAATGGCCACCTATGCGAGGCTCAAGGCCGGGTTTGAGGAGATAGTCGCTGTTGAGAAGCAGTATTCCCCTGGCAAGGTGATGGCCCCCATCGAGGACGAGGAGATGGCCCCCGGAGGGATGGGATCCCCCGGTGAGCTGCACAAGGTAAAAAATAATGGCTTACCATAGTTGCGGTTTTTGATTTTTTGCAATGTGCTTGCTAATATGTTAGGGTTGTGCAGGTACTAGTGGACGTCCTTGATGATTCCGATGTCGTGGCCCGTCCTGTGGACAACGCCCTAGAGATCGTTTTCGATGTCGCGGTCCGTCCTGTTGACATCGCCCCAGAGATCGATTCTGATGCCGCTGTCCATCCTGTGGACATCACCCCAGAGATCGATTCCGATGTCGCGGTCAGTCCTGTGGACATCGCCCTAGAGATCGATTCCCATGCCGTTGTCCGTGCTGTGGTCATTGCCCGAGAGATCGATGACAAGAAATAGTTGGCCGCGCTAATCCTTTCAGGGTAGTTTGCATTGCCCTGTGTTTAATTACCAGAATGATGCGTGTTATCAAACCATCTTAAGGCTAGTGCACTGTCTTGTGTGGGCGGTACTTGCTACTTTTGTTTGATAGTGAATCATGCGAACCCTCTCCGAGTTACGGAAACAGATGTATCATCACCAGCTTTTGATGTAATATATCGCATGCTTAGATGTAAGTTCGAACTGTTTATCATATCAGCAGGGCTTGTTTGATGATTCTTGGTGTTAGTAGGCTAGCTATTGTGCCAGCTATAGTACTTGCAAAACACTCACTGAAGAGTAACGTTGGGGATGATGAGCTCGTGGTACGCTTATACTTATCCGTCGTCGATCGGCCAACAGCCCAAGCTCCTAAAATTGTAGGCTTAGCGATCGATCAGACAATAGTTGACACAGATACATTCAGGCCTCATTTGGTTCATAGGGTAGGAAAATCGTAGCAAAAGTACAGAGACGTACAACACAAAATCATAGCAGTACAGAGACGTACTCCTTCCGTTCCAAAATAGATGACTCAACTTTGTACTAGTACTAACTTTGAAACGGAGGGAGTACAAATCCTAGGCGGGCTAGTTTGGCCTAGTGGGTTTCAGTGATATGACGTGGTACAGTGCTGTCCAGTCTTCGCGTGTGGTAGCAGTATTGCGGGTACAGTAAGTTTTCTTGAAGAAGCGGAATTCAACGAAGTCATGATGGTTCCTTCGTCCGACCAACTTACAGCGGGAAAGGTTGGGCATGCGCTACGACCGGGGTGGACCAGGATAATTTTGTGCATGGCAGGTGGACCAGGATGGTCGACGTCCCACATGTCGGCGAATGGAAAGTATTCTTTTCCGATATAGAGGACGAGCAACGAGTATTCCTTGTTTATTTTTTATGAAAGCTATTGTCTCCTCATGTAATACTACCATAGTGTTGACTATAAAGTTGGCTATAAAGGTTACAACTTTTTCTCACTTTCTCTCTATCTATTTCCTCTCAAATGCTTTTTACCTTTCTTTTTTTAGACACAATTTTTTATGCCTCTTTTTTTAAAATTAGTTTTTTATACCTAGGAGCACGTGTAGAGACGGGCTCTTGCAGAGCCCACTCCTTGACTTTGTCAATGCCTCTCTCTCCTCCACATAAGCGGGCTTATAGGCCAGTATTTTACTCGTACTACTCGCTATGAATGCGTGCAGCTGGCGTCTGAGGGGGGAGGGCTTGGAAGCGGTCCGGACTCCCGCATGGCCCACCTCACATTATCACCATATATTTCTTGGAGTCCGTGCACGGCGGGCGGCGATCTCTTATCCCTCCCCCGTCTCTCTCTTCTCAGCCGACGCCCGCCAAGCGATTTGATTTCGGCTATCGACGGTTTATTCAATTGCAGTCCCACATGTCAATGAAATTGCAAGACAACGTGTGTCCCTTCTGGTGAGCGGCATGCGAGCCGGACTGTCGGGGGTGCGACGCGTACGAGTCGTAAGTGTGTCGCCTTTTCTTTTGAACTTGCAAAGAGAAACATTTTCGTGCGATCAATCAATAGAAATCCAAAACAAAATGACGAGGGCAGTGCTTTCCCGCGTGTTAGGCGGGCTAGTTTGACCGATATGACGTGCTACAGTGCCGTCCACTTGCTCCATTTTTATGTAAGCAAGAGTTTACACTCTTATGTGGGAGTAGTGTGAAACACGGCGGATCTGATTTTGATCGAGGGATAACTGTTCCCTGCCAAATAATGGAGCCCTGTTTATCTCCAGCGCTAGCCCACAAATTTACACCGGCATCTGTTCGAGGACACTGATGGATGCCATCCAATGCTGCCAGCATACCTTTCGACAACTATATGAACTAACCGGACGAAATTCTTCCAAACAAAGCAAATTTCAAATTAACCGGATGAAATTCATTACATTTCGAAAACTTTTCCTACAAACTGGACAAAATTCATTACATATTTAGCACAAACCGTACTAAATTCTACTGTAAACCTAATCTAAACGATCGCCGGCGCCCGAGCACCATGTCCGACCATGAACCCGAGAAATCTGGCCATTGCCTTTGCCTCCTCCTCATCCGCCTCGATAACCTCCTCCTCCGGAGCACAAGGTTCTGAAGATTTCCGCCTCCACGTCGCCGTCAAGTGGCTAATCGGCCGCCGATGCTTATCCCACCAAGCTTGGCGTCGACTGAGTCGAGGAGCGGTGGCCTTCCTGGGACCAGAGCGGCGGCGACCTACCGTGTACTACTCTTCCTCGCTGTCGGCTGCGCCCGCGCACGCGCGCCGGCTTCGTGGTAGTGGCGGCGGAGGTCGGCCGGGGGGGAGCCGGCGATCTCCTTCGTCTGCTCCTGCAATAGTACGTCCAAGAGAGCATTGGAGCGCGCCCGCAGCGGAGCCGCCGATGTCCTTCGTCTGCTCCTGCGACAGTACGTCCAAGAGAGCTTTGGAGCCCTAGGAGGCCATGGTTGGAGTGGTGCCGACAGAAGGAAGGGACCGGAGGAGAATGAGTGTGGGTCTTTGGCTATGGCTGGGAGCTAGGGCTCAAGTTAATATAGCAGGCGAATGGCAATGAGCCGCGGCAGACGAATGGACGGCTGGCACCAGAGTAGGTTCGTCGGGCGTGAATGCAGACGCTGCTTCGGTGACTTAACTGCAAGTGCGTTGGGTCACTGACATGTGGGCCCAACGGGCATCTGGCCCGCATGTCAGTGACACACCAACTGCACCTGCAATTAAATCCGGCGAATGCGGCATTGACGTTCTGGAGAGACGGTGAACGTTTCAGGCGGGAAGCACGCGCTAGCGATGGAAGGGGTTTCGGTAGGCCAGGGCGGTCAGACGCTGGCGTGGTGGTAAAATGTGAACTCATGGATGACGAGCCTTTTAAGTGTATGCGGCACGTATTGACAACCAGACGTCCATGCAACCGGTCTTGTCGCCAGCTAGCCTTCGACGACCACCATTAGACACCACAGAACCATGCATAACTTACGAATAATGGACGAATCGATCAGACACACACTCGTGTGCAGTGGCACTATGATCGGTTGCTCACGATAGTACATACTCCGTACCATAGTACCCTCTCTAGCTAGGTTGTTTTATATATTGTCGTTGTGATGGACGATATACATGAGCAAGGCGCCGAGTCCCGAGTATGACCGTTGGTGTTGAGCCAGGTGAATACATGCTCGGCATTCGCGGAGGCCTCCATCAAATGTCTAAACAGTAATGTCAGGCACCGCCGGGGCGCGCAGGTGACGGGCTCGCCGTTTGTGTTGCGCCATGAGCATGACTTTTTTTTGAGCCGTATGAGCAGGACTTTGATTGAGAGAGCGACGTGCATGCATTAGCATGGTTTGACAGCGTGAGTGTGAGTGTCTGCACGCGTACATGCTACTTGCCTCTATGGACGGTGTGCGCTAATGTGTGCATCACGTATAATATAATGATCAAAGTGAGCTATCAACACAAGTTCGATGACCGCCAATGCATTTTACTCGGTAATAAATGACCAGGATTGAAGGGGAATCCAAATTTCCTTCAACTTCTGTCCTTGAGCTCTTGACAAACCAATGCACTATACGGTTGTCCGGCCACTCCACCCCAAAGCTCTCACCAAGCGTCGTTCATGCCACCGCGCCGCACACTAGCCGGTAAGGAAGCGATGGCATCCCGCCGCCGCACACAAAATGGTAGGGAAGCGATGGCATTCCGCCGTGCCGAGTTCATTGCCGCTCGCGACCTCACACCTACGTGGGCTGAATTTGAAGCTGCCAAGGCCGAATGGGCGGTAGAGCAAGAGGCGGCCAAAGCCGCACAGAGGGAGCGGAGAAGTCAGAAAGCACTCAAGAAAAGAGAGGCATGCCGCCGCAAGAAAGAAGAGGACACACGCGCTGCTGCGGAGAGGTCGGCGGAGATCCAAGCACGGTGGGGTGTCACCGACAAAGCCGGGAAGGAGAACGACGGTGTCTGGCCAGCATGTGAGAAGTAGTAGTACTAGTAGTTAGTGTCTGTGTCTGAGTACGAGCATGTACCAGTACTACTATTTACTACTGTAGTTTTTAGAGAAAATTACCAGTACATCAGCCTAGGCTCAATGGAAAAATTCATATCCTATGCATCAAATGGCATCTCTTTCTCTATAGGAATTGAGATGCATGTCATCTCGCTTCCTATGATTTTCACATTCCTATAAAATTCCTATCCTATGAACGAAAGGAGGCCTCTGTTGGAGTAACTACTGTAGCTAGCAGTACTGCTGGTACAGTAGTTTTCTTCAAGAAGCAGAATTCAACGAAGTCATGATGGTTCCTTCATCCGAGCAACTTCACAGTGGGAAAGGTTGGGCCTGTGATTTGACGGCTCATTAGTCATTAATACTGCGGCGCGACGACCGGGGTGACTCTCCCTTGGAGTTCTGCATGCATGGCTAGTGGACCAGGATGGTCGACGTCCCACATGTTGGCGAACGGAAGTACTATTCTTTCCAATATCGAGGAGCAAGGAAACCGCGTGGTATAGTATCACTGCTGATTTATATTTTTTTTCTGATGAATGCTAGCGTTTCAACTCTTACGACGAAGGAGTGCCAAACATGGCACGTGATGGATGTCCCACACGTCAGCGAAAGGAGTGGGACATGAACAGCGTGGTAGAGCGTCTCCACTTCTTCCACTTCTGGGTCGGAGACCACACGTAGTAGCACTAGTGGCATGAACGATACAAAGTGCGACCCGGAGAGAAAGACACGTCTAGTTGGAAGGTCTCGGGGCATACACGTGAACAAATATAAAACCTAATATGTGCCTCCAATTAATATAGTAGTAGTAGAGTACTTACGCACGTACTCCATAACATCACCGTGCATTGCACGTACAACATTTAATGGTACGTAGTAAGAGACAAATGCCTATATGCCACGCATGTTCATACTATTTGTGCCTTTCTACTTCACTTACTGTGCTACATTACTCAGGTTCGTACGTCCACTCCTGGGTACATGTTCGTCTCGTAGTTCCAGTCCCACGTGTTCTTCATAGATGGAACGATCCATATCATCGCGGTTAGTGTGGCTCCCCACGATGGAGACTCATCCAAACTATGGCCAGCCTTGACGCAGAGCAGTCGCGTGCACCGGGAAGCGGTGCTCTCTCGGCCGTCGCGCTGCTTCAAAGCCGGCGCCAATGAGAGGTTGCCTCCGCTCTGACCGGGCATTAATGCGGCACTGACGCTCTAGGGCGACGCTGACCGCTTCACACGGGAATCGCGCGCTGGCAAGGGAGTATTGGTTTTGAACCGTTTCAGGTGTAGTACTGGTAGTTTGCAAAACTACTCAATTATTGCACTCAGTTTCCTAAGAAATTATGGTAAAAACCGTTACTCCACAGCCCGCTTCCCTTCTCCTTCCTCTTCCACCGCCCGCGCACGTCCGCGGGAAGCGACCGGTCAACCCTTATATATGAGTGCTACCACAAAAAGATGCATGCATGACCACTAAATTTTTTCCAGATTAAAGCGCCGCTCAGACGGGAGTATGGCGTATGTCATTACCTTCGGCCGGGCCATGGCTACCGGGCTACGGCGACCAGAGAAGAGGCAGTGGGAGGGGAATGAATGCAGCTACTGTTTGGGTTCGTCGTCTGGCTTAAATAAATGCGCACCATCACGTGTACCCGCGGGTGCACAAATTGTAACATACGTGTCTGCTTAAGTGAGCGTCACGTAACTGGTGTGTGTGAGATTCTGAGAGATAGAGTGCGTGTGTGCGACCCTACTCTTCGGACATGTACTCAACCTTTTGAATCGGGATATAAGTACAATGGTATTACACTTTAGCTAGTGATTTACATGGCCATGTTAACGTAGTTGTGTAAAAAAATGTCACTTCCTGCTCGTGATTTGCGTTATATAATTACAAGCAAGATGCTCGTGCATTGCACGGAACATCAATATGCATTTTTTACAAAACACCTGTTGTGATTGACCCATGCAGGAGTAATCCCATGTGTAAAAACTAATGATATCTCGAGAATTTTATCGACAAACTAGTATCTCGAGAATTTCATCGAAAAAATGAAAGATGAGAGATAAGGTGAGGAGGAGTGGAGCGTGGTGGTTGAGGGAGTCCTGGATTAGGGGGTCCTCGGACTGTAAGTGCATCTAGTGCCCCTTAGTGATTTTGGTGTATTGAAGACTTATAGGTTAAGTGACTAATGTGTTTATAAGTGTACACAGGTCTATAAGTCTATGAGGAGTTTGATATTTATAGTGAAAGTCGACCCCTAAAAATGAAGTTCTTCGACTGAAGACTTTGGATTTCTGAAGACTTTCTGAAGACTTTGAAAGTGAAGAAATTGGTGTGACCTTGAAGACTTAGTATTCATTTGAGGAACATGAAGCGTGAAGACTTTTGTTTTCGTAGTTTCATTTTCTATTTCTTGAGTCATAGGAAACACCGTACTGTTAAAGGGGGTCGAGCAAATACTAAGGAAAAATTTCTATGTGATGCTCAACTCAAAATCCTACACCTACCAATCCCTTTGAGTGAAGCCATTGGAAATCTCATACAGTTCAGTCATATTCTTCAGTGACAGAGACGAAGTTCTTCTGGTCTCTGAGGAATTTGTTCTGACTGAGGAGTTAGGAATTCGCCAGTGCGGATTGCCTACACAGTGAGGAACATGATAGCCCTGAGGAATTTGATACTCAAATCTCTGACCGTTGCTGTGCTATGCGCCAGCTGTCCCAAAATATCTACCAACCTAACGGTCATATCATTGAAGGGCATTTATGTCTTATCATGGCAGGCTGCTCCCTAGGCTATAAATAGCCACCCCCTACAAGCACTAGCTGGTTGGCTGCTCCGAGAGAAACTAACGCTTGTCATTTGAGAGCATCCCATCCTCCGAGGACTTTGAGCGAAAATCATCAAGTGAGGAAAACCCAAACCCAAACACCTACAAACCCAAAGTGATTGAGCATCACTGAAGAGATTGATCCTGCGTGGATCCGACGCTTGTTACCTTTCGAGACTGTGCTTCTTCCATACGGTTAGGCGTCATGGTCTAGAGCATCCAAGAGGAAATTGTGGATCGCCGAGTGACCGAGTTTGTGAAGGTTCGAAAGTCACTTGAAGACTTACCACGAGTGATTGGGCAAGGTCTGTGTGACCTTAGCTCAAGGAGAATACAGTGAGGACTGTGTGTCCGGGACTGTGTGTCCTCAGGTTTGAATACGTAGCCGCTCGAACCAGATGTACAACTGAGACAGCAGTTGGAACTGGTCTACCAAATCATTGTCTTCACCAAGCTTTCTGGTTCTATTTCCTCAACTCTTTCATTTCCTCATTACTGTGGCGTGTGCTTGTCATATCTGTGTTTGAAGACTTTGACTGAAGACTTTCTCAATTTCCTCAGTTCAATTTCTCCAGTTTGTTTGTCTTCATCTTGTGTTATCCTGTGTTTACGCTTTCTGTAATCTGTGCTTGTCTTCATTTCATCATGATGACCATGCTTGTATTCTGTTATGTTTACTTCTGAGTACTTATTCCGCCGCAAGTAGTTCTTCGCTAAGGAATTTTCTCACCCGCAAATTCCTCAATGAAGAATTCATAAAAATCGCCTATTCACCCCCCCTCTAGTCGATATAACGCACTTTCAATTGGTATCAGAGCAAGGTACTCCCTTGTTCTGTGTGATTTTGGTTTAACCGCCTGGAGTTTTAGTTATGTCGACCGCAGGTATGAAGAAAGTGACATGCCCCATCTTTGACGGTCACGAGTATCCCAAGTGGAAGGCCATGATGAAGAAGCGCCTCATGGCGATGAACAGTGAACTGTGGACCGTCACTGAGATTGGTCTTACCGATCTGTGCAAGGCGGCGGAAGCTGATGACATTCGCAAGTACACTCTTCTCAACCCCACGGCGAAGGACGTCATCTGCTCCTGTCTGTCTCAAAATCAGTTCACGAACATCATGCATCTCAATCATGCGAAGCTTATCTGGGACCGTCTCTCTGAGGTCTATGAAGGTCATCGAACCCGTCATGATCCTTGGTTTTAGGACTTCAAGGAATCTCTCAAAGCGATGACATTCGAACCAGAATCATCACCCTCTTCATCATGCCTTATGGAAAAAAGTGCTGAGGTAATTGAATGCTACCTATCCGAGTCAAGTGATGATGAATCTGGTGATGAATTTGGACCCAGCTATGTCAAACTTGCTTCCCTTGCCACTAAACAACAAAGAGCTTTGGAAAAAGTTCAATACATGCTATACAAGAGCGATGATATGTTGGGTGAAGAAATGGACCAGTCAAAAGCTTTGGCTGAAAGTCTTCAGAGACTTCATACTAAGTATGACACCCTTCAAGATCAACATAACACTCTCTTATCTGATCATGAGAAGCTTTCTTATGAATTTCTTCAAAGAAAGCAAGATCTTGAGAAGCTAAGAGTGAGTTATGAAGATCTTCAGAAGGAGCGTGATTCATTACTTGCTCAACAAATCAGCGCTGCTCAGGAAGAATTTGTTCCTTCATGTTTGAAATGCATTGAACGTGAATCTGCTAATTCTTCACCTGAATGTTCAAATGCTTCTAATGCTAAAAATTCTTCAACTGTCTCTGCTATCACTAATTCCTCATCTGAGGACATTGCTAGTATCACTGACGATGTAGGGCTGAAAGAATTGTACATGACAGGCATGTACAAAAGCCTCAAAGGGCATCAGACTCTTTGTGATGTGCTTAAAAAGCAGATCCTCAACAGGAACCCTAGGAAAGAGGGTATTGCCTTTGAGAGGAAACTCAATGCTGATGGTATATATTGGAAGCCCGAGCAGTACCCCAAAACCTCATGGGTTGCTGCAAAGGGACCTCCAGTTGATCCATCTAATTTATCTGGCTTTACATGTGAATCTTCTCATTCTTCTGATGAGTCATTTGACTCCAACTATAAACTGTTTAAAAGTCGGAATGGTGAAGTATTTGCTAGATATGTTGGCACTAACTGCATGAACGGTTCTCCTATGAAGAAAATCTGGGTTCCCAAAAAGTGCCTTGAAAGTCTTCAGGTGAATGTCCTCATGACACCACCTGTGAAGAATAGGAACCCCAGATCAAATTCTTCATATGGACCAAATTCTTCATATGGATCCAAGCACTCATACGGATCGAATTCCTCATGTGGATCATATTCCTCAAAAGTATCAAAGTCCTCATATGAACATCATCGTGCTAACAACTCTGTTTCGCAGGGAAGAGCTAAGGGCTATGAATATGAGCATTATTCTTCTAATCATTATGTTCATAAGTCCTCGAAGAATTTCTCTGCTTATTCATATGCTTACCCTAACTCCTCTTATGTGAAACGAAATGGATTGGCTTCTATGCCACCTTTCTCGTATGGAGCTCGCAGAGTGATGAACTCTTTGCCACCCCTTCAGATGTGGGTGGTGAAGAAAAAGAACTAATCTTTTATGCAGGGTCAGGTCTCCAGACGTACTTTAACGTCTGAAGAATTTGCTGGAGACCTGAAAAGTGCCTGAAAGGACGTAGGCCAATCATGAAGAAATGAACTTTCATTTCTCACGTCCTCATACTGTTTTAACTATTGCATTGCTTGATGAAATTGGTCTGATGAATTGTGATGTCATATTCTTCACTGATGAAGTATATGAAGTACGTAAGCTGCACTAATTCATCTGCAGGATGATCAACCCAAAGCCACTGAGTGGGTCCTCGATAGTGGATGTACAAATCACATGACTGGTGACAAGAATCTATTGATGGATGCTCCCTTATCACCATCGCATCTGAAGCATATCATCTTCGCTGACAAAGGCAAAAGTCAGGTATTGGGTCTAGGTAAGGTTGCGATCACAAAGGATCGACACATGAACAAAGTCATGCTTGTCGAGTCCTTAGGATACAACCTTATGTCTGTCTCAATGCTTTGTGATCTTGATATGGTTGTTGTCTTTGGCAAGTATCGTTGTGTTGTGGTAATGGAAGCTGACAATTCCAAAGTCTTCGAAGGCTTTAGGAGAGGAGACTTGTATATTGTTGATTTCTCTACAGGACCACAACCATCCGTGTGCCTACTTGCAAAAGCTTCAGAAGGGTGGCTATGGCATCGACGACTTGGTCATGCAGGCATGAGGAATTTGCACACGCCTGCGAAGAAGAAGCATGTCATTGCCATTGAGAATGTCAAATTCCTCAAGGATCACTTGTGTGGAGCTTGTGAAGCTGGAAAGATGACCAAGGCTAAGCATCCAGCGAAGACTATCATGACCTCTACCCAACCATTTGAATTGCTTCATATGGATCTCCTCGGTCCTAACCATTACTCAGCAGTCACAGATGACGCATCTCTCTATGGCTTTGTTATTGTTGATGATTACTCTCGATACACATGGGTACACATTGTTACTTACAAACATGAAGTGCAGGAAGTCTTCAAACGTTTTTCCTCGAGGGCTTCAGCCAACTTTGGTGTGAAGATCAAGCACATCAGAAGTGACAATGGAACTGAGTTCAAGATTTCTGGTCTTGATGACTATCTTGATGAACTTGGTATTACTCATGAGTTATCTGCTCCTTACACTCCTCAGCAGAATGGTGTCGTGGAGCGCAAAAACAGAACTCTTGTTGAGATGGCTCGCACTATGCTTGATGAGTACAAGACGCCTTGTCACTTCTGGATTGAGGCAATTTATACTGCGTGCCACATCATCAACAGGGTATATCTTCACAAATTCTTCAAGAAAACTGCCTATGAACTCCTCACTGACAAGAAACCCAATGTGAGTTATTTCAAAGTCTTCGGTGCTAAATGTTGGATTAGAGATCCTCATCACAATGCTAAATTAAAACCGAAAGCACATGAAGGTTTTATGCTTGGTTACGGAAAGGGCTCGCACACCTACAGAGTCTTCAACAACGTTCTTCACAAGGTTGTTGAAACTGTAGATGTGCGGTTCGATGAAACTAATGGCTCGCAAAGAGAGCACCTACCCTCTGTGATAGATGAACCAGCACCTGAGGAAACTATCAAGTTCAAGGCTACTAAGGATGTCATTCCTACCGAAGAATCTGCTGAAGAATTCATTCCAGAACGTGAAGAACGTCGAGTTAATGCACCTGAAGAAAATGCCGAAGAAAATGGTGCTGAAGAAAATGCTGATCAAATTCCTCGACGACAACCAACTCATCCTCGCGTTGCAAAAGAAGTGCAAGTTGAAAAGATCATCGATAACATTGAAGCACCAGGTCCCCTCACACGCTCAAAAGCTTCACATTTATCTAACTTTTGTGGGCACTATGCTTTTGTCTCTATCACAGAGCCCACTAAGGTAGATGAAGCATTTCTGGAGCCTGAGTGGATTCAGGCCATGCAAGAAGAATTGCGTCAATTCGAACTCAACAACGTCTGGGAACTGGTTAAACGTCCAGATTCTCGCAAGCACAATATCATTGGCACAAAGTGGATCTACCGCAACAAGGAAGATGAAAATGGCCTTGTGGTGAGGAATAAGGCATGGCTCGTAGCTCAAGGCTACACACAGGTTGAAGGAATTGATTTCGATGAAACTTTTGCACCTGTTGCTAGACTTGAAGCTATTCGCATATTACTTGCTTATGCTAACCATCATGATATCACTTTATATCAAATGGATGTGAAAAGTGCATTCCTCAATGGTAAGCTTGAGGAAGAAGTATATGTTGCTCAACCCCCAGGTTTTGAAGATCCAAAGAATCCTGACAAAGTCTTCAGACTCAATAAGGCCCTCTATGGCCTCAAGCAGGCCCCTCGGGCGTGGTATGATACTTTGAAGGAATTCCTCATGAAGAAAGGCTTCAAACCCGGTTCACTCGACCCTACTCTTTTCACTAAATCTTATGATGGTGAATTGTTTGTGTCCCAAATATATGTTGATGATATTATCTTTGGCTGTACTGACCAACATTATAGTGATGAATTTGCCTATATGATGAGTGAAGAATATCAAATGTCTATGATGGGAGAGTTGAAATTCTTCTTAGGTCTTCAAATTTGTCCACAGCACAATAGCATATTCATATCTCAGGAGAAATGCCTCAAGGATGTACTGAGGAAATTCGGCATGCAAGATTGCAAAGGCGTCAAAATTCCGATGCCCACAAATGGCCATTTGTGCACTGATGAAAATGGTATTGACTTCGATCAAAAGGTATACCGCTCCATGATTGTTCTTTATTGTATTTATGTGCATCTAGGCCAGATATTATGCTTAGTGTTTGCATGTGTGCCCGATTTCAAGCTACACCGAAGGAATCACACCATAAGGCTGTGAAGCATATTCTTTGATATCTAGCTCACACACCAACACTTGGATTATGGTACCCCAAGGGCTCGGCTTTTGATCTCATTGGATATTCTGAGTCTGACTATGCTGGTGATCTTGTGGACCGCAAGTCAACATCTGGTACATGTCATTTCCTCGGACGATCTTTAGTCTGTTGGTCCTCGAAGAAACAGAACTGCGTATCACTCTCTACTGCTGAAGCTGAGTACATTGATGTTGGTTCTTGCTGTGCTCAATTGCTGTGGATGAAGCAAACTCTCAAGGACTACGGGGTCAACGTGAAGAATGTGCCTCTCTTATATGACAATGAGAGTGCCATCAAGATTGCTCACAACCCAGTTCAGCACTCGAAGACAAAGCACATTCAGATTCGTCATCATTTTCTTCGCGATCATGTGTTGAAGGGCGACATTTCTATTGACCATGTGAAGAATGAAGAACAGCTAGCCGATATCTTCACAAAGCCCTCGGATGAGAAGAGATTTAGCAAGTTGCGGTGTGAGCTAAATATCCTAGAATCTTCGAATGTTCTTTGAAAAGGACACACATCCTAACACTTATGCAAAATTGATGGCTTAGATGTGCAACACATGAAGAAACGTTTTTCTTCAATCAATGAAGAATAACACTCTAAGAGTGAAGAAATTAACGAAGAATTTGATTCTCAGAGCCCTACGACAATTGTACGCGGTGTCTGAAATCATCATTCTTATACGGTGGGTCACGCCACCACAAAAGTTGAAAATCTTCAATTTGAGTTTTTCCTCAGTTTTTGAAATTCCTCAGTTGTTCATGTTCTACAACTTTGCATTGTCTTCACCTTCTCCGTCGTTTTTCTTCATTGGCTATATATATATATATGAGTTTATGTCCTCTACAGCATTCACTTATGGCTAATTCTTCAAGTTGGTTTTTCTACTAAGTGAATGTGATCGGACCCTTCCCCCTCTATGCTCTACTCAACCCAATCTATTCACAAACTCGTTCAAAATCTTCAATGTTTCCTTGTCAGCTGAAGAATTTGCGAACGGAACTTTTAACTTATCTTATCCAAATTTTCGGTTTTCCCGCTCAAACCGTTCCGCATCCCACGAAATACTTATCTATTCACCCACGATCTAACACGATCTCCACTTCTCAGTACGTGGGTGACACATGTCAAGCGAATGAGAAGGGTCAGGGGCACATTCGTCCAATTTCTTCGGGCGAACAGTTTTTCACCGTGGCTATAAATACCCCCTTCCCTTTCCTCACTTCCTTTACTCCGCTCGACCTCTCTCTCCCGCTCGAGCTTCTCAAACCCTAGTGCCGCCGCTACTTCATCGTCGCCGGTGAGGAAGAGCTTCACTGCCTCGACCTCGTCGCCGCCATACTCGCGTCGGCCGCGGAAATCTTCACTCCGCCACCGCCGTAGCCGTCTTCCTCCGCCGAGTTAGGGCGTGGAAGATCTGCACAGACGAACTTCTCATCTCTACCTCATAGTTCGTCTTGTTCTTCGTTCAGGGTAATTAAAAGTTACTTTTACTGCCCTCTTTGATTCAAATGATTTCTACAAAATCTTCAAAGGTGTTTATTCTTCAAATTCTTCACACACTAAACACCTCACATGTCATCTGTTCTTGATTCGTTTCTCTAAGCAATAATTTTTCTTCAAGATTCCTCAATTGTGTGGATCTTCGATCTATACAACTCTGGAACCTAAGACAAAGAACGCTTAGTGAAATTCTTCAAGACTCATCTGGTCAAATTCCTCAAACTTGTTCTTTTTGAAAAACCTTCTGAGAACGCATATGACCTCTCCAAATTCCTCGCAACTATACTCTGTTCACAGGTACTCATGTCCGCTGCTGAATCACTAGGTTCTCATCAACTTAACTCATTTGCAGCGTTCCTCGAAGAAAAGTTGCATACTTCTTCAGAGAATTCAATTGTCCAAATTCCTCATCTGAAGAAAATGGCTGATGGAAAGAAGCCACGGAAAGGAGGAAAGAGGCCTGAAATCAATACTGCATTTGAAATCCCTGAGGATATCTATGCTGGGTACTGCACACCCCCTGAGGAAGATAAAAATCAGCGCAAGGTGCGCATTCAGAAGATAGAGAGGAGATGGGCAAGAGAGTGGAGGGAGTACAGGTATGTGACTCCCAAGTACATGAAGAAATTCGCACTCAATCCTCCATGCTCAAGACCTCCGTTGGCACCTGGCCAAGAAGCTGATCTCACCAGCCTCAAGCGTGGTGAAGATTATCCTGGAGAATGGGCCAAGCACCAGGCCAAGCTGGCCAAATAGGCAAAAGATGCAGTGAGGAAATTCAACGAGGACTCTGCTGCTGCTGCTGCTGCTGAGGCCTCTGTAAAGCCGAAGAAATCCATGACAAAGAAGCCTGCGCGTAAGCCAAGTGCTTCTTCTTCAATGCCCTCACGGCCAAGTTCCTCATCTAAGCCCTCACGGCCAATTCCTCACGCTGCTCCTGCTCCTCCAAAGTCCTCAGCTGCTCCGACCAAATCCTCAGCACTGTGCATCTTGCCACGTGCCAAAGGACCACAGGCATCTCTATTGCCTCAGGAGCTTCAGCTAGTTCCTCAGCTGCACCAAATTCTTCAACAAGACCCTCTCTGCTGAAGACAAAGACCACTGCTGGATGAGGCTCTCGCCCAAGTCCTCACAAGAAGCAGGTCGCCTTCCAAGTGCCGTCTGAAGAAGACGAAGCTGATGATGAAGAACTTGCTGAAATCATCAGAGATAGGCAAGTCAGGGCCGCTAGAGCCAAGGGCACAAATGTGCCTCTGCTTTTGGATCCAAAGTTGATCCTCGATTACATTGATCTCTGGCACAAGGACCCAAACACTCCTATGCCTGACTTCAAGCTGACTCCTGGTCAAAGTCATATGCTGACTGCCTTCATCCAAGAAGAAAAATGGAAATTTGAGAAGGCCAGGCAGCTCAAGAAAGCGCAGTACAGGAAGGAGGAATTCCTGAAGAACAACGTTGTCTCTATGACAACTGATGAACTTGTGAAGATCCAGTCTGAAATCAAAGTCCTCAGTGATGATTTCAATGCTTACTATGCTGATTGGAAAGGAGCCAAGGTCAGGTTTGTTAAACTGACTAAGATGTTCACCTCCCATGTTGCAGCCCCATCGCAACAAGAAATTCCTCAGGCTGAAGCATCTGCTCAGCCAACTGAAGAACATGCCAGCACCGCTGATGATTTTCAGGCTGCTGAAGAAAATGTGAGTTCCAGGGCTGATGACTGCATTCCAGCCGCTGATGAAATTGCCAGGGCATCCACTAGAGATGTGCCTGAAGAAAATGAAGAGGTCAGGGCAACTGCATCAGTTGTGCCTGAAGAAAATCAACAACATTCCTCTGCTCCTCCTGTGCCTACCCCGACTCCAATTCTTCCACCTGCATCAGATGTGAAGAAGACCAAGGCTGCAGAGCGTGCAGCAGTGAAGAAAAGGAAAGCATCAGCTCCTTCAGATTCTTCAGCACCGAAGAAGATGAAGAAATTGACAAGCTCATTTGCTAATCCAATTGATGTTGTTCCTGTTTCCTCCATGCCATCAAAGGAAATCGCCCCTTTTGATGAAGAATATGTGATCCCTAACGGATCTGATGAAGAAAATCCTTCTGCTACTTCGTCAGAGCAGATGGATGAAGAAATTGAAGTGGATAAAATCCTATCAACCCCCACAGTTTCCTCGCCTATGCCTCAGTTTACTGCTGAAGAGGCCGGCGTTGAAGAAATGGAAGATGAAGATGTGGACATTGGCTGTACCACACCAGTGATGAATGATGACTTTTGGGAAAGTCAACACCCCAAATCTCCACTCTTCACACCATTGCAACAAATTCCTCAGTCCCCAACAACTACAGTTCAAATGGGATCTGATGAAGCTCATGAAGAAATTCCAGCCACTAGTGTTGAAGAAAATGAAAATGAAGAATTGAAGACCCAGGCTGCCACTGAAGAGGAACCAGAAATTCCTCAGCCTGAAGAACCTGAGATTGTGAATCCTGAGGTTGTCATGCAACTGACTGACACTCCTCTGCCCAAGCCAAAGGATCCATTCTCAAGGAAGCAAAAATTCAAGGCTAATGATTTCTTCGGCGAGCACGTATTCTTCACTGATTACAACCCCTATGACTCTGCTCGCATTAGGAAGAGGCGTTTCTGGACTGCCAGCCAAGCAAATTTTAATTCCTCAGTGTTGTTCAACAAAGACAAAGTCTTCGATCATGAGCACATTCCTCACGTGGATATGGAATCTCTGCCGTGCTTCAGGCCAGTCATCAGTGTTCTTTACGACGCTGGGCTGTTAAATTTCTGCACTGATATATGTGATTGGAATGAAGAGCTCATTCTTCAATTTTATGCAACTCTGCACATCACCGGAGACTCTGAAGATGTGAATTCATGGGTTCTGGACTGGATGTCTGAAAATACTCACTACAAGGTACCAGCTACTAAATTGCTTCGTGCTTTGCCTCTCAGTCCTCCCCTTGAAGCTGCTTGTTGCGTCTACAATGAACCTGAGCTTATAGATCACTATATGCAAGTGCTGATGAAGCCATTGAAGTCAGGTCAGGCCCCAAGAACAAAATTCCTTGTGAAGGAATTGTTATATGTGCCTCGGACTGTCTATCGCATTCTGACGAAGACATTGAGCCCTATCAAGGGCCACGGCTCGGATGAAGAAGAAGTCGTTGGCATCATGAAGAATCTGCTTTTCAATATCATTCATGGCGTTCCCGTCAATTTCCATGATTTCTTCATGAGGACTCTGGCCAATGTCGCAATGTCACCGTTTGAGTTGAAGCCTTATGCTCCGTGGATTATGAGATTCATCAGAACAAGGTCTTCACTCAACTACAAAGCTGATACACTGAACCATTGCAGCTACTTTCCCCCGATTGAAGTCCTCAAACGGGCATTTTCCTCAGCTGATGAAAAGGGCAAGGCTACTGCTATTATTGATGAAGGCATTCGTCCATTGGATGGTCAATTTCGCAAGGCTGCATCCTACTCCACCAATGATGACTCTGCCATCCATGACTCTGCCACCAACGCAACCAAGCCAAATCCTCAAGGCACAGCTCCCAGGGTGATGACTGACCGTGAGCTTCTCCTCAGTCTTCACTAGAAGGTTGATCGCAATCACAAATGGGTCAAGCGTCAGTTTGGTTCAATTCTTTACAACATGACTGCTACCCACAATGGAGTGAAGAAAAATTATTACTACCTTCATGAAATCCTCAACCGCACCTGGGTTGTTCTGTCGCACATTTATAGCACAGAAGATCTGAAGAAAATGGGTCTCAAGGAGGACTTTGACTGGTCTGCACCTCCACCGAAGAAATACAAGAAGGTCAAGGTTCCGTCCTTGGTAGCCAGCTCCTATTCTTCATCGCGCGACACCGATGAACATGAAGAATTGGACGACCCTGCGGCAGGCTCTACTACAACAAACGACTCCAACAACGCTGACGCTCCTTCATCAACTTGATATTCTTCAGGGGCGTTAGTCCTCATTTTCGAACCTTTTGGTCATTCGATGACAAAGGGGGAGAAATTTGAGTTAGTCTTCAAGCGGGTCTATCTTTTATGGGTGTTTTTTTCTCTAAGTTACAACTCTCGTTCTTCTGATGACTTTGTTGGATCGAGTTGTAAACTTAAACTCTATGGTGGCCTGATACTTTTGCTGTTTCTTCTGCATGCTTATTCCTCGTTAATGTTATTGCACGCATGCTGAATTACATCAGTCACCATATTTCATCATGCATTTCAAATTCTTCATATATTATGTCAAATGCGTGTATGAATTACAAGATATAGGGGGAGATCTCCATGATTTTACTCTTCAATTGTGCATTGCTTCAAAAGCAAATTCCTCACTATGCACATCTTCAGGGGGAGTTCTTCTATATCTTGTAATCAAATTCCTCAATATCAGTATTTACACTTCATATGTTTATCCCCGTTGAAAACTTAACCTATATTGTCATCAATCACCAAAAGGGGGGAGATTGTAAGTGCATCTAGTGCCCCTTAGTGATTTTGGTGTATTGAAGACATATAGGTTAAGGGACTAATGTGTTTATAAGTGTACACAGGTCTATAAGTCTATGAGGAGTTTGATATTTATAGTGAAAGTCGACCCCTAAAAATGAAGTTCTTCGACTGAAGACTTTGGATTTCTGAAGATTTTCTGAAGACTTTGAAAGTGAAGAAATTGGTGTGACCTTGAAGACTTAGTATTCATTTGAGGAACATGAAGCGTGAAGACTTTTTTTTTCGTAGTTTCATTTTCTCTTTCTTGAGTCATAGGAAACACCGTACTGTTAAAGGGGGTCGAGGAAATACTAAGGAAAAATTTCCATGTGATGCTCAACTCAAAATCCTACACCTACCAATCCCTTCGAGTGAAGCCATTGGAAATCTCATATAGTTCAGTCATATTCTTCAGTGACAGAGACGAAGTTCTTCTGGTCTCTGAGGAATTTGTTCTGACTGAGGAGTTAGGAATTCGCCAGTGCGGATTGCCTACACAGTGAGGAACATGATAGCCCTGAGGAATTTGATACTCAAATTTCCGACCGTTGCTGTGCTATGCGCCAGCTGTCCCAAAATATCTACCCACCTAACGGTCATATCATTGAAGGGCATTTATGTCTTATCATGGCGGGCTGCTCCCTAGGCTATAAATAGCCGCACCCTACAAGCACTAGCTGGTTGGCTGCTCCGAGAGAAACTGACACTTGTCATTTGAGAGCATCCCATCCTCCGAGGACTTTGAGCGAAAATCATCAAGTGAGGAAAACCCAAACCCAAACACCTACAAACCCAAAGTAATTGAGCATCACTGAAGGGATTGATCCTGCGTGGATCCGACGCTTGTTACCTTTGAAGACTGTGCTTCTTCCAGACGATTAGGCGTCATGGTCTAGAGCATCCAAGAGGAAATTGTGGATCACCGAGTGACCGAGTTTGTGAAGGTTCGGAAGTCACCTGAAGACTTACCACGAGTGATTGGGCGAGGTCTATGTGACCTTAGCTCAAGGAGAATACGGTGAGGACTGTGTGTCTGGGACTGTGTGTCCTCAGGTTTGAATACCTAGCCGCTCCAACCAGATGTACAACTGAGACAGCAGTTGGAACTGGTCTACCAAATCATTGTCTTCACCAAGATTTCTGGTTCTATTTCCTCAACTCTTTCATTTCCTCATTACTATGTTGTGTGCTTGTCATATCTGTGTTTGAAGACTTTGGCTGAAGACTTTCTCAATTTCCTCAATTCAATTTCCTTAGTCTGTTTGTCTTCATCTTGTGTTATCCTGTGTTTACGCTTTCTGTACTCTGTGCTTGTCTTCATTTCATCATGATGACCATGCTTGTATTCTGTTATGTTTACTTCTGAGTACTTATTCCGCTGCAAGTAGTTCTTCGCTAAGGAATTTCCTCACCCGCAAATTCCTCAGTGAAGAATTCATAAAAATCGCCTATTCACCCCCCCTCTAGGCGATATAACGCACTTTCACGGACAGCCGGACTATATCCTCTGGCCGGACTGTTGGACTATGAAGATACAAGATTGAAGACTTCGTCCCGTGTTCGGATGGGACTCTCCTTGGCGTGGAAGGCAAGCTTGGCAATACGGATATGTAGATCTCCTCCCTTGTAAGCGGCTCTGTGTAACCCTAGCCCCCTCCGGTGTCTATATAAACCAGAGGGTTTAGTCCGTAGGACAACAACAATCATACCATAGGCTAGCTTCTAGGGTTTAGCCTCTAAGATCTCGTGGTAGATCAACTCTTGTAATACTCATATCATCAAGATCAATCAAGCAGGAAGTAGGGTATTAGCTCCATCGAGAGGGCCCGAATCTGGGTAAACATCGTGTCCCCCGCCTCCTGTTACCATCCGCCTTAGACGCATAGTTCGGGACCCCCTACCCGAGATCCGCCGGTTTTGACACCGACATTGGTGCTTTCATTGAGAGTTCCACTATGTCGTCACCACAAGGTTTGATAGCCCCTTCGATCATCGTCAACGATGCGATCCAGGGTGAGGTTTTCCTCCCCGGACAGATCTTCGTATTCGGCGGCTTCGCACTGCGGGCCAACTCGCTTGGCCATCTGGAGTAGATCGAAAGCTACACCCTTGGCCATCAGGTCAGGTTTGGAAGCTTGAACTATACTGGCGACATCCGCGGAGACTTCATCTTCGACGGATTCGTGCCCATGTCAGGTGTGCCGCACAGTCACGACAGGCATGACTTAGCTCTGCCGACGGACAGTGTTCGGGAAATCCCACCTGCAGCTACTCCGGCCCTCAATCCGGAGCAGATTACACCGTCCGAGGAAGGGAGGATGGACCCCGCCACGGAGGCCGCACACTCAACGGCGATAGAGCCGAATACTGACTTCACCTCTTGTGAGACCCGTGTTGCCGGATACTTGGATTCGCCCCCGGCCACGGGCTCCGAACCGCCTGCGTCCGTGCCAATCGAATCTGATTGGGCACCGATCATGGAGTTTTCCTCCGCGGATATCTTTCAACACTCGCCCTTGGGCGATGTGCTAAATTCATTAAGGTCTCTCCCCTTGTCAGGAGGCCCTTGGCCGAACTAAGTCCGGCTAGAATGGGATGCGGACGACGAAGGAATTCGCTGCCCACCCACCACCCACTTAGTAGCCACTGTCGACGATTTAACCGACATGCTCGATTTCGGCTCCAAAGACATCGATGGTATGGCCGACGATGCAGGAGACGAACAGGAACCACCGCACACAGGGCGCTGGGCTGCCACCTCATCATATGATATATACATGGTGGACACCCCCAAAATAGGCATTGGCGATAAGGCAACGGAGGATAATCCCTCCAAGAAGCAATCCAAGCACCGACGTCAGCGGCGCTGCTCTAAGTCTCGCCATAGCAAAAGTAGCGATACCGGCACAAGAGACAATAACGCTCCGGATAGTGCCAAAGACGACGACAATCCCCTCCAGCCAGACCTCGAGCGGGAGGATGAACAAGCTAGCCCTCCGGAATAGGAAGCAGACGGAGAATCAGAGGATGCCAATTACATGCCTCTCTCCGAAGACGAGGTGAGCCTCGGCGACGAAGAATTTATCGTGCCTGAGGATCCCGTTGCGCAGGAGCGCTTCAAGCGCCGGCTTATAGCCACAGCAAACAGCCTGAAGAAAAAGCAACAACAGCTTCGAGCTGATCAAGATCTTCTAGCGGATAGATGGACTGAAGTCCTAGCGGCCGAGGAACACGAACTCGAGCGCCCAACCAAGAGTTACCCAAAGCGCAGGTTGCTACCCCAACTCGAGGAGGAAGCATTGAAACCTACATCACCAGCGTATGATGTGGCTAATCGGCCACCTCGTGGCCGAGACAGAGGGGCATATCAGCCTAAAGTCCAGCCCGCACCCCGCCGCCATTCAAACAAAAATACCAAGGCCCGGGGCAACATGCAGGACCTGCGAGACGTATTGGAAAACAAAGCAGGACATACAAGATCGATCTACGGATCACGGGGTCGCGCCCCAACGCGTGACGATGATCGTCACGCTGGATACACTAAAAGCAAATCCGGCCGGGCCGAATACAGTAGACAAGACTCGTATGAACTGCGTCGTGACATAGCCCGGCACAGAGGCGCCGCACACCCCCTATGCTTCACCGATGAAGTAATGGATCACGAATTCCCAGAAGGGTTTGAACCCGTAAACATTGAATCATATGATGGTACTACAGACCCCGCGGTATGGATAGAAGACTTCTTCCTCCACATTCACATGGCCCGCGGGGATGATTTAAATGCCATCAAGTATCTCCCGCTAAAACTCAAAGGGCCGGCTCGGCATTTGCTCAATAGCTTGCCGGCAAACTCCATCGGAAGTTGGGAGAGCCTGGCAGATGCATTCCTGGACAATTTCCAGGGCACTTATGTGCGACCGCCGGATGCTGACGATTTAAGTCATATAACTCAGCAGCCAAGGGAATCGGCCAGGAAATTCTGGACCCGGTTCCTAACTAAGAATAACCAAATTATCCACTGTCCGGATGCAGAGGCCTTAGCGGCATTTAAGCATAACATCCGTGACGAATGGCTCGCCCGGCACCTCGGCCAAGAGAAGCCAAAATCCATGGAAGCCCTCACGACACTTATGACCCGCTTTTGCGCGGGCGAAGATAGCTGGTTGGC
The DNA here is from genome assembly GCF_018294505.1 of Triticum aestivum. Classification (NCBI taxonomy): domain Eukaryota; kingdom Viridiplantae; phylum Streptophyta; class Magnoliopsida; order Poales; family Poaceae; genus Triticum; species Triticum aestivum. Next base: position 534,976,650 of record NC_057808.1, on the reverse strand, counting down.
TCGTAGTAACAACACAGCAAGCAAACCTGGCACATCAGAGGCCAGGGATAGCAACGGCAAACCACGACGCAACAAACACAAGCGCCGCAAATATGGTGAAAACGCCAAAGATACGGTGGTTAATGCCGGGTTTAGGGGCTCAAAGTCCGGTCAGCGGAAAGGGCCACTCAAAAATAACAATTCGGGTCCATCCAGTCTGGACCGCATACTCGATCGCCAATGCCAAATTCATGGCACCCCAGGAACGCCAGCCACCCATACCAACAGAGAATGCTGGGTCTTCAAACAAGCTGGCAGGGCAGGCGCCAAAAACGGAGAAGGGGGTCTCAAAGCGATGATGGTGACGAAGAGCCCAGATCACCGAACACAGGAGGGCAAAAGAAATTTCCCCCGCAAATTCAATCGGTGAATGTGGTAAACACCACCCAAATTCCCAACCCGGACCGGATATGCACCCTTAGGGATGCTGACTTAACGGAACTAGTCGTCCCACAATATAAACTAGGGCTGGTCACCTTCAACCGCACGGATCGTCTGGTTAACGCCAATCAAGGCAATCCAGGCACACTAGTCCTCGACCCAATAATTGACGGGTTCCACCTCACACGAGTCCTTATGGACGGAGGCAGCAGTCTAAATCTGCTTTACCAGGACACAGTGCGCAAGATGGGCATCGATCATTCGGCGATCAAACCCACTAAAGCCACTTTTAGAGGCATTATACCAGGTGTGGAAGCCAGCTGTACAGGCTCCATTGCCCTTGAGGTAGTCTTCGGATCACCAGAAAATTACCGTACCAAAGAGTTAATCTTCGAAATCGTCCCTTTCCGCTGTGATTATCAGGCACTGCTCGGACGAATCGCGTTCGCTCGATTCAACGCGGTGCCACATTATGCCTACCGTAAGCTCAAGATGCCCGGTCCACGCGGTGTCATCACAGTTAATGGCAAGGCCGAACCTTCCCTCGGCACCAACAAGTACACCACTGCCTTAACAGCAGAAGCAACGAGCAGCACCTTGCAGCCGAACCTCGAGTCGACGTCCAGGCTCCCGGACACCGTCAAGGGACTCCGAACTACTTCGCGGAAGGAATCCTTAGACATTCCCCGCAATGACCATCCGACTATACTCCGGATCCGCACTCAGCTTCTTCCCCCCTGGTCTCAGCAGGTTCCGCGGTCATATTCCTTTTTTTATCACATTACCTGTACTCATACGCATAGACGTACTATTCAAATACAACATGTGGATTTATATGACGCTTACCTGCTGTTATTTCTTATTGAAATTCTTTTGTCAAGTGGCATCCGCACACAGCGATATGCCTTAAAATATGCCAGGGGCTTCATTTTACCCATAACACGGCAATAAAGTCTGAACACCTTCACGGAAGTTCGGCACCCCGAACCTATAGCATTATATGCATCAGCTTCAAATCATGTCTTGGGTCAATAGTTGGGTTTGCCCGGCTCCCATGTTTTGGTACCTTACGTTCCGCTATATCGGCTAAGGTAGCACTGGGAGAACTACTGCGATTGTGTCCCAGTTCTTCCGGACGAGCACCTCAGTAGAGAAAGCCAAAAACTGACTGTCATGATACGGCGAGAGCTGGTCAGCTGTTCGAGAGGTTACAAAATCTTTAAGGATTTCTCCCGCATAATGCCATAACCAATGCAGCATGCGATGGATCGGTTTTTCTTCCGATCAGGTGCTTTTAGAGCCCCCCGTGCGGTCTTCCGAACACCAGGGGCTACGCCTACCTTCCTAAAGCTCCTATGGCTAAGTGAGAGTGATAAAGCCTTATAGTCCGATTGCCTGGTTCGTTGTGCTAAACACCTCCTTCGAAGGACCCAAAACTGGGATAAAGAGTGATCAGGTTTATCCCGAACACCCCCGTACTTCTTACGTGGGGGCAGAAGCCAACGACTGGCCAACTCTCAGGATTAATATATAAAACAGCCGCGCAGGAGGATAAACTTTTATATAACAAGCAACAAATAATATAAATGACCTTGTTCAAACATTACAAAGGACAACATGATTTGCATTCATGGAAATATAATGTCCTTGGTACATAGCTCCGCTGCAAGGTAGGATCCTTTCCGGACACTCTCATAATATAATTCGGGCTTGCGGTGCTCCTTCCCCTCTGGCGGTCCTTCGGTCATCAGCTTTTCAACATCCATCTTCCCCCAGTGCACCTTTGCACGGGCGAAGGCCATTCGCGCACCTTCTATATAGACCGACCGCTTGATGACATCAAGTCGAGGGCAGGCACTCACAAGCCGCTTCACGAGCCCGAAGTAGCTGCTTGGAATCGGCTCGGCGGGCCATAGCCGGATAATCATATCCTTCATGGCCAGTGCCGCCGCCTTAGGCAGTTCGATCAGCTGTTTCAGTTGATCGACAAAGGGCACCGGATAATTCGGTGCCAAATACTGCGACCAGAAGAGCTTATCCGTAGTGTTCTTTTCTTCGGCTCGGTAGAATTGGGCGGCATCTGATATGCTGCGGGGCAGCTCGGCAAATACCCCTGAGAAATCCGAATTCAAAATTAGAAACATAATTTTCCCCTCAAATACTTGCTTTACATGGAAAAAGCCTTACCCGCCGCGATCTTTCTCGCCTCTTGGATCCCCTGCAAGGCGCTTTGGGTTTCCCCCCGGGCATCGCTCGTGGCCTGATGCGCCTTGGTGAGTTCGGATTCTTTCTCCGTTAAACTCTGCTCCAAGGTCTCGCATTTCCTCACGGCCTCTTGCAGCTCCTGCTCAGCTTTAATAACCCTGGCCTCGTGCTTCTCACGAAGAGCCTGCTCTGTGGCTGCCTTTCTCTCGGCCTCGGCCACAGCCTTCTTAAGAGCCTCGACTTCGGACACCATCCCTAGCGCAAATCATGAAGCTTATTTCATCATACTGAAAATTCATTCGCAATAAACGCGAACAAGACTTGTGCATACCTTGTTTATCTCCCAACTGCATTTTCAACTGGCCAAGTTCTTCTTTGGCCCGCTCCAGACTTTGATTCAGTCCAGAGATCTCCGCAGTATGAGAGGCAGCAGCCGCTACAGACGCTTGCTTATAACAGAAGAGAAATAGATGTCATTCAATGAGTCTTCCTGCGAACATAAATTTGATCCTCTGTCCGGCTCTTTCTTTCACCGAACAGTGTATCAGGGGCTACTATCCATACCATGACACTCTTCGAAACCTCATAAAACATACCTCAAAACCTTTTATAAGGCTGATACAGGCTCCATTCAGTCCACTCTCAGCAGACTGAATCTTCTCAATCACCGCACCCATAAGGGCACGGTGTTCATTGACGATGGAGGCGCTCTTCAGCGCCACCAACAAAGCATCCGACACCTCTGGTTGGACAGAGGTTGCGGTGGAACAGGCATGTCCCCTCCAGCTGAGAGAGGCTGCCTGCCTGATTCTGGAGCCGTATGGGTCTCCGAAACTGTATCCGGCTGGGAGCCGAATTCCAGATGGCCCCCGCCATCAGATCCCATGGGAATTTTCTCCCCCATGTGTCCGGCCCCTGAAGTTTGACCTCCAGGCACCGCCTTCACGGTCTTTTCCTCTCCTCCTTGGCCGGGGTCCTTCTGGGACGAAGCCTCAGTGTTATTCACCTGTTTGGAGGGAGGGGCCTTTGGGGGCGTCCCGCTCTCCATAGCATCCGAGCTCAGCGAATCCTCTGATGAGGATTGTTTGGTACGGGACCTCGCCGTACTACAAAAAATATGGCTCAGGTTAAAATAATATGCCATGATGAGTCTGGACGCATAAACGTACTCGGATTTTATATACTCACGAGTTCACCAGGGGCTGGGCCCTGGGATCCCACGCCGGGCCGCTGTCGACGGCGGCAGTGGACTCCTCCGGAAGAGGAGCCTTTCCCCTTTTGGGCGGCTCGGCCTCCAAGTGTACGGAGGCCGTCCTCTTCTTTCTTCCTCCCGCAGGGGATTCATCTTCATCCTCCTCCTCATCCTCTTCCGAGGCGGAACGTGCATCAGAGCCTTCGGATATTGTGTCTGAAGTGCCGCGGCGACGAAGGCCGCCCCGGGTCTTTTTGGCCTCCTTCTCGGCCGTCTTCTTTGGCACCTTGTAAGGCGCCGGAACCAGCATCTTCGTCAGATGTGGGACGGCCGGTTCTTCGGGCAGCGGGCCGGACAATGGATCCGCTCCGCCATCTTCGTCCAGCCCTGGGAGAGTTGTAGAAAACACATTAAGCGCTTCCTTTGGGTTATGCGGATAAAAGGTATGATGACTTACCGAACTTGCAGGGCGGGACAGTTGGTACCCGAGGTCCTCGGCGGAGTCCGGCCATGATTTGCTGGACTTGAAAAGCACCTTCCAGATGTCCTTGTGCGAGGAGCTGAAAAGCTCTCGCAAGGTTTGGTGCCTGGCCGGATCGAATTCCCATAGATTGCAAGTCCGGTGTTGACAAGGCAGGATCCGGCGAACTAACATCACCTGGACTACATTGACAAGTTCAATGTTCTTGTCTCCCATATCTTTAACGCGCGTCTGGAGCACCGACAGTTCGTCGGACGAGGACCAGTTCAGGCCCTTCTTGACCCAGGATGTAAGCCGCAGGGGGGCACCGGATCAAAACTCGGGAGTAGCGGCCCATTCCGTGCCGCGCGGCTAAGTGATATAAAAGCACTGTTGTTGCCACTCCTTGACAGAATCGTTAAAGGTGCCTGTTGGCCATATGACATTGGGCATCTTGCTCACCATAGCGCCCCCGCACTCGGCGTGCTCGCCGCCCACTACCTTGGGCTTCACATTAAAAATCTTCAGCCATCAGCTGAAGTGTGGCGAGATGCGGAGAAAAGCCTCGCACACGACAATGAATGTCGAGATGTTCAGGAAGGAATTAGGGGACAGATCGTGAAGATCGATCCCATAGTAATACATGATGCCGCGAACGAACGGGTGGAGGGGAAACCCTAGCCCGCGGACAAAGTGAGGGAGGAATACAACCCTCTCGTGGGGTTCCAGAGTAGGGACGATCTGTCCCGCCGTCGGGAGACGGTGGCTGATTTTCTTGGCCAGATACCCGGCCTCCCGAAGCTTTTTGATATCCTTCTCCCGGACGGTAAAGGCCATCTATTTGCCTCCTGCTCCGGATCCGGACATTTTCGGAAGGTCTTTGTGGGCAGAAAAGATGAACGCTTGGGCGCTGGAGCTCGAGCGGGGGGGAATGGATCAGGAAGAAGAAAGCGTGGGTGCGAATGGGCGTTCTTATCCCCTTATAAAGGCAGCAGGTATTGTGCGCCTCCCCACTTGCCCGGTAAAACCGCTTATCCCCCAAGCGCCGTAATTGATGGCGCGGTTGGGTTATCCGCACCCGTATTGATGAGAATCCCGTGAAAAGAGGGACACGATCTCTGCTTCGACAGGACGTGCCAATAAAACCGCCTCGCAACACGTGCAATGGCAGGCTTGGAAAAACGACTCGTCATGACCAGATCACGGCAGTACGTCACGTTATGAAAAGCTGTCAGCATATTAGATTTGTGGAAATATTATTCTCTCTACGGTGGTATGTGGAATTTGTTTTGCAGAGCCGGACACTACTCGACAGGTACTCGTAATTTGGAGGAGGAACCCGCCTTGCAATGCCGAAGACAATCTGCGCGCCGGACTCGTCGTCCTTGAAGCCTGGTTCAGGGGCTACTGAGGGAGTCCTGTATTAGGGGGTCCTCGGACAGCCGGACTGTTGGACTATGAAGATACAAGATTGAAGACTTCGTCCCATGTCCGGATGGGACTCTCCTTGGCGTGGAAGCCAAGCTTGGCCATACGGATATGTAGATCTCCTCCCTTCTAACCGACTCTGTGTAACCCTAGCCCCCTCCGGTGTCTATATAAACCGGAGGGTTTAGTCCGTAGGACAACAACAATCATACCATAGGCTAGCTTCTAGGGTTTAGCCTCTACGATCTCGTGGTAGATCAACTCTTGTAATACTCATATCATCAAGATCAATCAAGCAAGAAGTAGGGTATTACCTCCATCGAGAGGGCCCGAACCTGGGTAAACATCGTGTCCCCCGCCTCCTGTTACCATCCGCCTTAGACGCACAGTTCGGGACCCCCTACCCGAGATCCGCCGGTTTCGACACCGACAGTGGTGACTGGTGGTCGGACTGGGCGGAGGCATGGGGATGGACGGCGCCGGTAGGCGGCAGCGGCCACCATGCTAGATTGTTCCAGAGAATTCCTTTTTTAATTGCTCGGCAATGAGGTTGTGGGAGATAAGGATGTGGAGAGAGGTGCGCGTATCTTTTGTAAAATTATCATAGTTTGCTTTCTATCCGTCAGATATAGATCGGACGGTCTATATTACAAGATGGCAGGCACACCATCATCACCAACTCGGTTTTTTATAAGAGTAGAGATGATAAGTTTGCTAACTACTAAAGTAAAGTGGAATTTTTCCATGTTACACAAGTAAATTAAGGTGATTGTTTATCATAGGGGTAAGGTTGGACGAAGGGTGGTAGGAACAAATGCTCCGCCTAGAGCATGTGTGTGTGAGATGGAGTCTTAGTGTGTGTGTGTCTGGGGGGTGGGTGGGTGCGTGTGTGTGTGTGTGTGTGTGATAGAGATGGAGTCTTAGTGTGTGTGGGGGGGTGGGTGTGTGTGTGTGTGACGCGGGGTCCTTGGTGGCCGATGTAATTTAAGTGTGTGTGGCTTCATCATAGAGAGGTGATGTGTATGGCAAATGCCACCAACGATGGGGTGCGAGAGAGAAAGGCCCGTAGAGAGGGAAGAGAAGGTGTGTGCGTGTGAGAGGAGTCAACATCGAGAGAACGTGTTTGTTCGAGAGACACCGAGGAAGACTACTATATATCAACGGTGCATGTAGGCGGAATTAAACGAAGGGATGGTCTTATTAGTTTCGTGGATATAGGGGAAGAGTGAGAGGGGGTAGCTAGAAGGAGATTGTTATGTGTGAGTGTGTTTTTTACCCGTCCAGACGGAACTTATGTGCACACAAGAAGAGAACGATTCGATGTGGCGTTAGGGTTGAGGGTAATTAACTACGTATGGAGACATAGAGACCTTGAACGTGCATGTGCGAGAGGTATACATGTATACATGGATGTGTGTGTGCGCGCGCGCGCATGATCGAGATAAAAGAAAGAAGACATAAGTCATAAGATCAACGACATGGGAGAGACGGATCGGTATGACAATATGCATGCATGTGAGAGTGCAGGGAAGAAGGCCCGACAATTGAGCATGTGTTTTTGTCTTTAAGAGATAGTGGCGTGGGCTGGAGCATGCATCTATGGCGAGCAGAGGGAGTGAGACACAACGATTGTGCAAAAGAGATCAACCTATAAATGCATGTATGGAGAGACATATATAGTGTGGGTGATAGGAAGCAAGAGTGCGTGCGAGAAAGAAATGTTGACGGAGAAACTACAGATAGATACAGAGATGGAAATGCTAGCTAGAGGGACATCGGCTAGTTTGAGTGTTGGAGATGACCGTCGGGTGGTTCAGAGGGTGAAGTTATGTGTGTGAGAGAGAAAGATAAAAAGAGGGCACTTGACTGCATGTAGAGAGAAACATACATAGTGTGCGTGATAGGAAGCAAGAGTGAGGGCGAGAAAGAAGGTTGATGGAGAAACAGATAAATAGAAAGATAAAGATGCTAGCTAGTGTGCGTTAGAGATAGGTGTCGAGTGGATCAGAAGGCTGAGTTATGTGTGTGGGTTTGAGAGAGATGGAGAAAGGGTGCATGTGACTCACATACAAACAAATATCACAGAGAAATGAGATCCCGAGAGACGGAGTTTTGTGTCTGCGAGAGAGAAAGATATTTCACAACGAGAGTGATAGCTAGAGAGACATATGAGGGAACGCAAGATATCTCTAGGGAGAGAGAGAGTGTGTGTGAGCGACATACAAGAGAATGGTGGAGAGATATGAGACCCTGGGAGACAGAGTTTGTGTTTGTGTGTGAGAAAGAGATATTTAAGAGGAAGAGTCGTAGCTTCTCATACCTAAGGAGCGAAAGACATCTCTGTGTGAGAGGGTGTGTGCGAGTGGCACACAGGGGAATAGTAGAGAGAAATGAGACCCCGGGAGACGAAGTTTGTGTTTGTGTGAGAGAAAGAGATTTCACATGGAGAATCATAGTTAGAGACACATAGCAGGGAGCGAGATATACTTAGAGAGAGATAGAGTGATGGAGGTCGAGGGAGAGAGTACCGTCAGTGTGTTACGAAGATAAAAGATCATTGTCGACATACAGGTAGCACGAGAGATACCCGAGAGACGATGAACGCGTATAGGTCTAGAGAGATACTCCTATATAAGCATGAGTGATAGCTATATGAGACGAATATCTGGATTAAAGGGGATTCAAATATTTAAACTGGAGATCACGACATCGATAATATCATAACGCAAATTGGTGTATCAAACATGCATATTCATTTGAATTTGGGGACACGTGTAATGTTATATAGTTTATCAATATTAGTGATCCATAGATTCTTTAATTAGAGACAATGCATGGTTTATATGCAATTAATGTCTAAACGGGATTACACTATATGTTGCGTGTGTGAAACACATTATACATGTTTGAGAAGTAAAAAAATAAAACCCGCATGAAACACACATTAATTGGAGACAGTTAGCGAGGAATGCATACATTGGATTTCAACATAAAGTGGTTTCAAATATTTGAAAATCCAAATTAAGATGGATACAGCCTTATGAATCTGAGATCATGCCATTTGTAAACCATATTTATGTATAAAGGGTGTTGTGCTTTTGAAAGTATATATATAAAAATGATGTATATAGAATTTTATTCCAATCGAAAATGGATCCTGCCCGAACAAAAATAGAATACAAACTGGATTCGAATTGAGTTGGCACGGTAAACGTGCACTCTTGCTCTGCAAAAATTTGAACGAAGCGGGGAAAGTCGCAGTAACCGCCCGAAACCAAAATCTGCGAGATGGAAATTACTGCCTATCCCTGCCACGCAAAGCCTATCGGCTCGATTTCTATAGGTTTCGATAGGGGTAGGTTTGTAATTTCACTCAAACGTGACATAACCGCCTCTCACCCGGATTCATACACGGTGGGCGCCAAAACACAGTGTCTCCTCGGCCGAAATCGACTCCCTCCCCGATTCATACACGGTGGGCGCCAAAAACAAACTCTCGTCGGCAAATATTCGGTGTATGCGAGATTACCGTCCTATCCCCAACTGACTAATATTGCTGTGATGTAGGAAATTTTAAACGGGGGCTAAGTTTGTAAATTTCCTCGCATTTGAGACAAGTGCGCCCTGAAGACATGGTTCCCTCCTTCCTCTCTCCCTCCATTTCCCCATTCGTACTCCGTGGGCGCCAAAACACCCTCTCCACCCCAGCCTCCTCCGTCCGCCACCCCATCCACCGCCGACCTCCTCCACCATGCCGGAGGTGATACCCCGATGTCGTCGGCCATTACAAGAGATCGACCTCTCTCATCCACGGCTACGGACCGGGATCCTCGCATCCCGTCCTCTCGCTTCATCCCCGCCGTCGTCCACCTTGCCGGCGCCGCTCCCACGACCGTCTCGTCCACCGCGCCCTGCCGCCACCGTCTACCCTCCTAGATATTCTTCCACGCCGCCGACAGCCATCGCTACCGCAGCACCGTCAAATTCTCAGCAGATGCATACACGACGCCACACCAGAGGCGGTACTCTTTCGTATCTGCTCAACTTATTTATCGCAGCAAGAAAATAGATCGCCACTGCTTTACTCTGATTTCGTTTCCATCACTTACTTGTTAGTTGAAAGCAAACATTGGTTGCGAAGTTGCCTTTGTCTGGTTTGCACCTTCAGATCCGCCATGGCACGCTCAATACTATACTCGCAATGCTTATGGTTTTCCCCTTTTATATTCCACACTAGTTAAATGACAATAGACTAAATTTCAAAATTGGGTCAGTCGATTTTTGAGAGCTCGCCGGAGTTCGCCGGTGCCAAGGAAGGGGCTCGGGTGGGGACGGTGGTTGTGGGGGCAGTGGTGGGGCCTCGCTGAACGAAGAAAACTCGACGCGGGTGGGGCGGGGCTGGGGGTGGTGGTGGCGGAGGAACATAGGCGGTGGGGGCCGGTGGTTCGGCGGGCGGCCCATGCGGTGTTCTGTATGGGAAGCACAGTATGTTCCTTGTCAGGAAGGGGAGCAGGGACATCTGCAGTCGACACCTCTATTAGGCCGGTTCTACTAAATGATTTCGCACTTCGAGTTGGTCTGCCATAATACCCCGGAAATGGTGGGAGCCGCGCGGTCTTTGATAGACTAAAAGGATAGTAACAACTGTACACCTTCAGATAAATAGAGCTGACCTGTAGGTGATCGATAGGCTGCATATTAGTAGCGGCAAAACCCTATGTTTTCCAGCCAGTTCCGCTTTCCCGATTTATTTATGGTGGTTATGGTGTACCCCTATTATCTACACTACGATCTGCCTACAGGCTCTGCGGTCTCGTTATCATGGTTTGGCAATAAACTTTCTATACGGTATATTATGAACCTATCATCTGCAAACTATCCTTACATCTGGGGCCCCAACAGGGAACCTATTTTTTGTGTAGTTGTGCCAGATTATATTAATCTACTCACCATATTACAGCACACATGGGCTCTCTCATCAGAATCCAGTGATAGCACACAAGGGTTTACAGGGAGCCTCTATTATATTGCAATATCCTCTGCATTACAAAGATAATCTCACTACTATTTGTGTTTTCATGCTTTACAGATATTGTACGTAATCACAATGAATATAAGAATGCGCACATCAGAAGAATATTGCGGAACAGTTCAATGGGTAACAAACTTGGCATCAAGGGATTGAGGTCCATTGTGGATGCAATGAAACCCACATGCTCCCGACCTATAGATTCGTATTCAGAATATGATCCTAATGACTATTCTGAGCTCAAGGAGTCAAAGGCAGATGGCCTATCCTGTTCACCCAATAAGGTGCTGTTCTAATTTGGCAAGGTTTTATTGGTTGCACATATCTTGCATAAGGTGTCTTGCATTTCTTTTGCTTCGTTGCACCGCCATCTGCTTAGTTTACTCATGATATATGTGAAGATGCCATGCCCATCCATTATCAACACCTATTCCATTTGTCGTCATACCATGTTTTTCCATTCAAATGTTGTTCTTGTGTTTCAGACATCCAAAAGGAAGAGGGTGATTGCAGAACCTGAAGGAGTACAAGCAAAGTCCTTGAAAAAGGTGGTGCTACCGGAGAAATCACATAGCACCCGACGTATATTGGCGATAGAACCAGCGCCGCAAAACCTAGGATATCGCAACTATGCTGGTCGCTGCTTTGCTCTTGTGAGTACCTATTGTCCTATCGCTGTCCTTACATTCATACCTGGTGGATTATGTGACATCATTGTGCATTATAGCTTGCTTATCCACTGTTCGCTCCAAATTATCAGATCTATATTAATGCTTAAATTAATGTAGAATAAACCCAATGCCTATGAAGAAATTTAGTTCTGCATTGTTCTTGTAAGTATCTGTTGTCCTTATATTTGTCAGCTAGTTCTTCATGTACACTTTGCAGCTTATTTTCCCTTGTCCTCCATTTTTCTACACATCAGATCTACATTTACTCTTGCCAAAATATTGAATAAAACCAATGTTACTGAAGAAGTTTAGCTCCGCATTGCTCTTGTCAGTGCCTTCTGCCTGTATGCTGTATTTACATTTGTACTCTGCATCTTAAGTTAAATAATCGCCATTTGTTCCTATATTTTCACATCTATATTTACTCTTAACAAAATGTAGAATAAAGGCAATACTCTTGAAGAAGAGTGTGAGGTAAACTTCTTGAATTGCCCCCCCCCATCAATATGGACAAGGCCTTTATAGAGCCTGTCTTCACTACTAATGTAAGTTTGTTCTCCTCGAGCCTTCAAACTTTGTTGTTTATATTTGGATAGCTATGAGTGCAAATGCTGTTTATTTTTGTCGTCTGCATCAAATTGCTTGTTCAAAGTTTATAAAGTAGAAGTACATAAACATAAGTTTGTCGTTCTCAATTTCAGTCTTTAGTTGTACAATCTAGTTCCTTATTCGTACCATGTAAATTAAACTAAACATAGCAAGTTATCTTCTTTAGCACTATGTGTATGCTTGTGTTCTTGATCTGTAATCCAGTGGTGTGGTGAGACTACCAACAACAGCACAATGTCATATCCTGCTATGTCTCAACTATGAACAATGCCATATTATATTAATGTTATTTAAATCGTGTCTCTTTATTTACCAATCTGAAATGGTATAAATTGACAGTACACTCACCATTCATGCTTATACGTTGTTTAGAACTACATCTATGCTTGTGTTCTTGATCTGTAATCCAGTGGTCTGGTGAAGCTGGCCGCTCCTGCACAATGCCATTTCCTGTCGTCTTAACTATGAACAATGCCTATTATGTTAATGCTATTTTAAACCGTGTCTCTTTATTTCTGACAAAGAAATGAGATGAATTGACAGCGCTGATGCTTATACGTGCAAAACCTGTTATCTACCTACTTGTTTCTCTTTCAGGGTGACAACACTGCTGCTAGGAAGAACTGCCACAATGATAGTGAGACGAACCCATTGTTTGTCCCTCTAACACATATTCCAGAGGAGAAGGCAAAACATATTGAGGGTAGGGATACAACCACGAAGTCACATCTTGATGTAGTGTCAAACTTACTCAGTGACACAAGCTCGATGAAGTCGCCGCCTGAATCTGTTCGACTTCTTCAGTCTGAAATTCAAGCAGAAATACATGCTTCCGCTCAAATACGACTGGAACTCCAATCTCTATGCAAGATTAACCGTAAGTACAGGACGTTTATTGATGCTATGCAGCTTAAGTTGGTGGATATGAGCGCCAAAGAAGCGCAGTCTCATCAGGTTGCTAAGCTGCTTGCGCTGCAGCTGCTGGGCCGGGCTAACCCTTCTTGAACTATGTTGAAGTGCTGTCGGTTATGTCTATTATTTTGTCCGCCTGTTAACTTCCACTGGTGGCGACCTGCCCAGTTTATGTAATCTGCTGTCTGGTTGCCCTTTATTATCACTGGCGGCGAACTTTGATGCCGAGGGGATGTAATATGCTGTAATTTCTTTGTTGTATAGTCTAGGTTTATTCTTGGTCGGTATGCTGTAATTTAGGCCGGAAGGTTCAGTGGATCTCAGTGTTGTCGGTCTTCAGGGCGGCCCGTTACTCATATGAGCCAAAACGTGGGCCTTTAATCATCTTGGGCCATTAGCAGGTCTAAGCCTTATGGTTGTTTCCCGCCTTTAACAGGCCGAGTAAAGTTCTGGCCAGCTGGGCTAGAGAATACAATGGGCTTTTAACAGGCTAAAACCTAGATTGGGCTAGCGTTGAGCCGAAAAATTTACGGGCCAATACAGGCTGAAACTGCCTAAGGCCCATGTTTGGCCCAAAGAGGACGAGCAGTTAACAGGCCAAAATATATCTCGGGCCCGTTTGGCCCAATAAAATTATGGGCTTTAAGCAGGCCGATATCTACGCGGGCCATAGGCCTAAAAGTGTCACGGGCCATTATCAGATGGGCTGTAAGCAGGTCATATTCAACGCGGGCTGTAATTATGCCCAACTGTTACACGGGCCATTAACAGGCCGGTAGGCCAGTTGGGCTGAAATTTATCCACGAAGACTACGGGCCGTTAAGAGGCCTAAAGTTACTTCGGACAAGAAATAGCCCAGTGTCTGCATGGGCCATTAAATGTCCTGAAGTTAAACCGGGCTGACAACGTCCCAGATGCACCACAAGTCGCTAACAGGCCAAAACTATTATCGGGTCGAACTGGTAAACGGGCATTTAACAGGCTGAAATACAAACCTATCTTAGAATGGGCCCAAAAGAACAGTGGCCTGTTAACGGGCCTGAACCGATATGGGTCGTAATTTGGCCCAAAACACGACAGGCTGTGAACGGGCCTGATCTGGTATGGGCCTCAATTTGGCCCAAAACATGGCAGGCTGTTAACGGGCCAGCCCACTAGTGCTTGAAAAAACATGGTGGGCCGTTAGCTAGGCCGGCCTTTTCACCGTAATGGGCCTCTGCTGGGCCATGCCACGTGTCGACTTATCATAGGCGCCTCATGTCCAATGAGTGGATGACATATGTCCCAACTGTGAGCAAACACGTGTTTCCTCCGGCCAATGAGTATTTTACACGTGGAAAATCCCCATTGGTCCGGGCTGTTAACAAGTTATCGGATCCAAAACCGGACCCGATAGCTTAACGGCGTTCCGTTCCGGTGGATGCCACATGTCGGTCACCCTTGACGAAAGCACTTCTATGACGCGCGATTTATCGTCATGGAAGTGGACACTTCCGTGATGATAATTTTGGTAATGTCATGGAACACTTCTACGACAGCACAGGTATGACTATCTGGATTCTGTCATAAAATTGTCATGGATGTACATGCATGACAGAAAACGTGACCTACTGTGACAAACACGTATCATCACCGAAGTGTATTTTTTTGTAGTGCATGTCTATGGTTAGGAAACTTAACCATCTTTGATTAACGAGCTAGTCTAGTAGAGGCTTACTAGGGACATGGTATTTTGTCTATGTATCCACACATGTATCAAGTTTCCGGTTAATACAATTCTAGCATGAATAGTAAACATTTATCATGATATAAGGAAATATAAAATAACAACTTTATTACCTCTAGGGCATATTTCCTTCAGTGACTCCACCTACAACTGTAGTCCCTTCTCATCTTCTTCACAGTCAACACTCGAGCAAAATTGAGTTACTCTTTACTCTAATTTGTGCTCCCAACTTTCGGATTATCCGTTCAACACGATCACACACCAATCACTGATCACTCTTTCTTGACCGTTTGTCTAAAACTTGAAGGAATTTCACCATCGCCTTGTGTCACCCTGAGTTAAATTCGCAGTTATCTCATCCTTTCCTGGATAGTCTCTAACATGTCCCAAAATTGTAGCACTCCGCCTCCTTCTGTACTTGTCATCCGCACTTTGCCATGTGCACTGAACACCATAGAAAATAAGACCATGTACTCTCTCCGCTTTTGCCAATTTCAAAATTTCGGTCACATTCTCAGATTCTCCATGATTAACTCCTGTCCGTCAACCAGTACCAATAGACCCAGTCACCAACTTGAATCTGGTACTCGTCAATACTACTTCAGCACCCCTTGCACAATTTGTCTGACCACATGTCTGACCACTAGTGCATTGGCATGTCGTTGTGTCCCATGCTTACCACACGCCATGCCGCTATCACCGCGTCGAGCCTCTGCCATCCTGGTCAAGTCTCTAGGGCCACGGACCCACACCACTCAAACCCCTACTGCAGAGAACCACCGATCATCACCGACCAATGTCGATTATCACGTCTCCATCAGACCATTGGTACCCAGGCCGCTCCACGTGTCTCTCGCTATCCCGCTGAAATATGTTGCGATTCTCCGTGCACTTACGCCATAGCCCCTGCATCAGCACAAAGTGAAGTCGTCCATCAGACTCCAGCTCCACCTTCAAGATGACTCCATGGTGGTTGTACGTGCCACCCCCGTGCCCTATCGACTTCAAGCTCTCATGTGCACACAAACCTTAAATCAACCCTGCGCCATTGTCTTGTTGAAGTTGCACAAGCCCTTGGGCATGCACCACGTGTTTCCACGTCCCAGAAGTCGGCCACCATCAGCATCACGCTCCTATGTTGTCGTCGCTGAAAGCACCGCCGTCTTCTGCTTTTGACCAACATCCATGTCAGTCCATCAGACTGTCCAATCCGACCCAACCAAAATTATCCGACTGCAACCATGCTTCACCCTGCGTCGTTTTCGCCCGCACATCCTCGTGCATTGCTTGACGCCTTGTGTATGCATGATCCCGTCACAACATGCTCCAGACTCCTCTGAGCCTTATACGCACGTCGTCATCCTTGCTACGCACACCACAGACTCTCACGCTACCATACATGTACACAAACCTTGTACCAAAGAAATAAAGTCAAAATCCACCGCATAAGCCTTCCTGTGTGCACACACCGTCGACTCCCCTGTTGGGGAACGTAGTGATTTCAAAAAAAATCTACGCACACGCAAGATCATGGTGATGCATAGCAACGAGAGGGGAGAGTATGTCCACGTACCCTCGTAGACCGAAAGCGGAAGCGTTAGCACAACGCGGTTGATGTAGTCGTACGTCTTCACGATCCGACCGATCAAGTACCGAACGCACGGCACCTCCGAGTTCAGCACACGTTCAACTCGATGACCTCCCACGAACTCCGATCCAGCCGAGCTTTGAGGGAGAGTTCCGTCAGCACGACGGCGTGGTGACGATGATGATGTTCTACCGACGCAGGGCTTCGCCTAAGCACTGCTACGATATGATCAAGGTGGATTATGGTGGAGGGGGGCACCGCACACGGCTAAGAGATCCAAGGGATCAATTGTTGTGTCTTTGGGGTGCCCCCTGCCCCGTATATAAAGGAGCAAGGGGGGAGGCGGCCGGCCTAGGAGGAGGGCGCGCCAAGGGGGGAGCACTCCTCCTTTCCTTGTTGGAGTAGGAGAAGGGAAGGGGGAAGGAGAAGGAAGGAAGGGCCCCCCCCCCCTCCCTAGTCCAATTCGGACTAGTCCATGGGGAGGGGTGCGGCCACCCTTTGGGGCCTTTCTCTCCTTTCCCGTATGGCCCATTAAGGCCCAATACGAATTCCCGTAACTCTCCGGTACTCCGAAAAATACCCGAATCACTCGGAACCTTTCCGATGTCCGAATATAGTCGTCCAATATATCGATCTTTACGTCTCGACCATTTCAAGACTCCTCGTCATGTCAATGATCTCATCCGGGACTCCAAACTCCTTCGGTACATCAAAACACATAAACTCATAATATAACCGTCATCTAACTTTAAGCGTGCGGACCCTACGGGTTCGAGAACTATGTAGACATGACCGAGACACGTCTCCGGTCAATAACCAATAGTGGAACCTGGATTCTCATATTGGCTCCCACATATTCTACGAAGATCTTTATCGGTCAAACCGCATAACAACATACGTTGTTCCCTTTGTCATCGGTATGTTACTTGCCCGAGATTCGATTGTCGGTATCTCAATACCTAGTTCAATCTCGTTACCGGCAAGTCTCTTTACTCGTTCCATAATACATCATCCCGCAACTAACTCATTAGTTACAATGCTTGCAAGGCTTATAGTGATGTGCATTACTGAGTGGGCCCAGAGATACCTCTCCGACAATCGGAGTCACAAATCCTAATCTCGAAATACGCCAACCCAACAACTACCTTCGGAGACACATGTAGAGCACCTTTATAATCACGCAGTTACGTTGTGACGTATGGTAGCACACAAAGTGTTCCTACGGTAAACGGGAGTTGCATAATCTCATAGTCATAGGAACATGTATAAGTCATGAAGAAAGCAATAGCAACATACTAAACGATCAAGTGCTAAGTTAACGGAATGGGTCAAGTCAATCACATCATTCTCCTAATGATGTGATCCCGTTAATCAAATGACAACTCATGTCTATGGTTAGGAAACATAACCATCTTTAATTAACGAGCTAGTCAAGTAGAGGCATACTAGTGACACTTTGTTTGTCTATGTATTCACACATGTATTATGTTTCCAGTTAATACAATTCTAGAATGAATAATAAACATTTCTCATGATATAAGGAAATAAATAATAACTTTATTATTGCCTCTAGGGCATATTTCCTTCAGTCTCCCACTTGCACTAGAGTCAATAATCTGATCACATCACCATGTGATTTAATACCAATAGTTCACATCACCATGTGATTAACACCCATAGTTCACATCGTCATGTGACCAACACCCAAAGGGTTTACTAGAGTCAATAATCTAGTTCACATCGCTATGTGATTAACACCCAAAGAGTACTAAGGTGTGATCATCTTTTGCTTGTGAGAGAAGTTTAGTCAACGGGTCTGCCACATTCAGATCCGTATGTATTTTGCAAATTTCTATGTCAACAATGCTCTGCACAGAGCTACTCTAGCTAATTGCTCCCACTTTCAATATCTATCCAGATTGAGACTTAGAGTCATCTGGATCAGTGTCAAAATTTGCATCGACGTAACCCTTTACGACGAACCTTTTTGTCACCTCCATAATCAAGAAATATTTCCTTATTCCACTATGGATAATTTTGAACGATGTCCAGTGATCTACTCCTAGATCACTATTGTACTCCCTTGCCAAAATCAGTGTAGGGTATACAATAGATCTGGTACACAGCATGGCATACTTTATAGAACCTATGGCCGAGGCATAGGGAATGACTTTCATTCTCTTTCTATCTTCTGCCGTGGTCGGGCTTTGAGTCTTACTCAATTTCACACCTTGTAACACAGGCAAGAACTCTTTCTTTGACTGTTCCATTTTGAACTACTTCAAAATCTTGTCAAGGTATGTACTCATTGAAAAAACTTATCAAGCGTTTTGATCTATCTCTATAGATCTTGATGCTCAATATGTAAGCAGCTTCACCGAGGCCTTTCTTTGAAAAACTCCTTTCAAACACTCATTTATGCTTTGCAGAATAATTCTACATTATTTCTGATCAACAATATGTCATTCACATATACTTATCAGAAATGTTGTAGTGCTCCCACTCACTTTCTTGTAAATACAGGCTTCACCGCAAGTCTGTATAAAACTATATGCTTTGATCAACTCATCAAAGCGTATATTCCAACTCTGAGATGCTTGCACCAGTCCATAGATGGATCGCTAGAGCTTGCATATTTTGTTAGCACCTTTAGGATTGACAAAACATTCTGGTTGCATCATATACAACTCTTCTTTAATAAATCCATTAAGGAATGCAGTTTTTGTTTATCCATTTGCCAGATTTCATAAAATGTGGCAATTGCTAACATGATTCGGACAGACTTTAAGCATAGATACGAGTGAGAAACTCTCATCGTAGTCAACACCTTGAACTTGTCGAAAACCTTTTGTGACAATTCTAGCTTTGTAGATAGTAACACTACTATCAGCGTCCGTCTTCCTCTTGAAGATCCATTTAATCTCAATGGCTCGCCGATCATTGGGCAAGTCAATCAGAGTCCATACTTTGTTCTCATACATGGATCTCATTTCAGATTTCATGGCCTCAAGCCATTTCGCGGAATCTGGGCTCGCCATCGCTTCTTCATAGTTCGTAGGTTCGTCATGGTCAAGTAACATGACCTCCAGAACAGGATTACCGTACCACTCTGGTGCGGATCTTACTCTGGTTGACCTACGAGGTTCAGTAATAACTTGATCTGAAGTTTCATGATCGTCATCATTAACTTCCTCACTAATTGGTGTAGGTGTCGCAGAAACCGGTTTCTGTGATGTACTACTTTCTAATAAGGGAGCAGGTACAGTTACCTCATCAAGTTCTACTTTCCTCCCACTCACTTCTTTCGAGAGAAACTCCTTCTCCAGAAAAATTCTGAATTTAGCAACAAAAGTTTTGCCTTCGGATATGTGATAGAAGGTGTACCCAACAGTCTCCTTTGGGTATCCTATGAAGACACATTTCTCCGATTTGGGTTCGAGCTTATCAGGTTGAAGCTTTTTCACATAAGCATCGCAGCCCCAAACTTTAAGAAACAACAACTTTGGTTTCTTGCCAAACCACAGTTCATATGGTGTCGTCTCAACGGATTTAGATGGTGCCGTTTTAACTTGAATGCAGTTGTCTCTAATGCATAACCCCAAAACGATAGTGGTAAATCGGTAAGAGACATCATAGATTGCACTATATCCAATAAAGTACGGTTATGATGTTCGGACACACCATTATGCTGTGGTGTTCCAGGTGGCATGAGTTTGTGAAACTATTCCACATTGTTTTAATTGAAGGCCAAACTCGTAACTCAAATATTTTACCTCCGCGATCATATCGTAGAAACTTTTATTTTTGTTACGATGATTCTCCACTTCACTCTGAAATTCTTTGCACTTTTCAAATGTTTCAGACTTGTGTTTCATCAAGTAGATATACCCATATCTGCTCAAATCATCTGTGAAGGTCAGAAAATAATGATACCCGCCGTGAGCCTCAACACTCATCGGATTGCATACATCGGTATGTATTATTTCCAATAAGTCAGTTGCTTGCTCCATTGTTCCGGAGAACGTAGTTTTAGTCATCTTGCCCATAAGGCATGGTTCGCAAGCATCAAGTGATTCCAAAATTCCATCAGCATGGAGTTTCTTCATGCGCTTTACACCAATATGACCTAAACGGCAGTGCCACAAATAAGTTGCACTATCATTATTAACTTTGCATCTTTTGGCTTCAATATTATGAATATGTGTATCACTACGATCGAGATCCAACAAACCATTTTCGTTGGGTGTATGACCATAGAAGGTTTTATTCATGTAAACAGAACAACAATTATTCTCTAACTTAAATGAATAACCGTATTGCAATAAACATGATCAAATCATATTCATGCTCAACGCAAACACCAAATAACACTTATTTAGTTTCAACACTAATCCCGAAAGTATAGGGAGTGTGCGATGATGATCATATCAATCTTGGAACTACTTCCAACACACATCGTCACCTCGCCTTTTACTAGTCTCTGTTTATTCTGCAACTCCCGTTTCGAGTTACTACTCTTAGCAACTGAACCAGTATCAAATGCTGAGGGGTTGCTATAAACACTAGTAAAGTACACATCAATAACATGTATATCCAATATACCTTTGTTCACTTTGCCATCCTTCTTATCCACCAAATACTTGGGGTAGTTCCGCTTCCAGTGACCAGTCCCTTTGCAGTAGAAACACTTAGTCTCAGGCTTAGGACCAGATTTGGGCTTCTTCACTTGAGCAGCAACTTGCTTGCCGTTCTTCTTGAAGTTACCCTTCTTCCCTTTGCCCTTTTCTTGAAACTAGTGGTCTCGTCAACCATCAACAATTGATGTTTTTCATGATTTCTACCTTCGTCGATTTCAGCATCACGAAGAGCTCGGGAATTACTTTCGTCATCCCTTGCATACGATAGTTCATCACAAAGTTCTACTAACTTGGTGATGGTGACTAGAGAATTCTGTCAATCACTATTTTATCTGGAAGATTAACTCCCACTTGATTCAAGCGATTGTAGTACCCAGACAATCTGAGCACATGCTCACTGCTTGAGCTATTCTCCTCCATCTTTTAGCTATAGAACTTGTTGGAGACTTCATATCTCTCAACTCGGGTATTTGCTTGAAATATTAACTTCAACTCCTGGAACATCTCATATGGTCCATGACGTTCAAAACGTCTTTGAAGTCCCGATTCTAAGCCGTTAAGCATGGTGCACTAAACTATCAAGTAGTCATCATATTGAGCTAGCCAAACGTTCATAACGTCTGCATCTGCTCCTGCAATAGGTCTGTCACCTAGCGGTGCATCAAGGACATAATTCTTCTCTGCAGCAATGAGGATAAACCTCAGATCACGGATCCAATCCGCATCATTGCTACTAACATCTTTCAACTTAGTTTTCTCTAGGAACATATATAAAACATAGGGAAGCAACAACGCGAGCTATTGATCTACAACATAGATATGCTAATACTACCAAGACTAAGTTCATGATAAATTAAAGTTCAATTAATCATATTACTTAAAGAACTCCCACTTAGATAGACATCCCTCTAATCCTCTAAGTGATCACGTGATCCAAATCAACTAAACCATGTCCGATCATCACGTGAGATGGAGTAGTTTCAATGGTGAACATCACTATGTTGATCATATCTACTATATGATTCACGCTCGACCTTTCGGTCTCAGTGTTCCGAGGCCATATCTGTTATATGCTAGGCTCGTCAAGTTTAACCTGAGTATTCCGCGTGTGCAACTGTTTTGCACCCGTTGTATTTGAACGTAGAGCCTATCACACCCGATCATCACGTGGTGTCTCAGCACGAAGAACTTTCGCAATGGTGCATACTCAGGGAGAACACTTATACTTTGATAATTTAGTGAGGGATCATCTTATAATGCTACCGTCAATCAAAGCAAGATAAGATGCATAAAAGATAAACATCACATGCAATCAATATAAGTGATATGATATGGCCATCATCATCTTGTGCTTGTGATCTCCATCTCCGAAGCACCGTCATGATCACCATCGTCACCGGCGCGACACCTTGATCTCCATCCTAGCATCGTTGTCGTCTCGCCAATCTTATGCTTCTACGACTATCGCTACCGCTTAGTGATAAAGTAAAGCATTACAGGGCGATTGCATTGCATACAATAAAACGACAACCATATGGCTCCTGCCAGTTGCCGATAACTCGGTTACAAAACATGATCATCTCATACAATAAATTTAGCATCATGCTTTGACCATATCACATCACAACATGCCCTGCAAAAACAAGTTAGACGTCCTCTACTTTGTTGTTGCAAGTTTTACGTGGCTGCTACGGGCTGAGCAAGAACCGTTCTTACCTACGCATCAAAACCACAACGATAGTTCGTCAAATTAGTGTTGTTTTAACCTTCTCAAGGACCGAGCGTAGCCACACTCGGTTCAACTAAAGTTGGAGCAACTGACACCCGCCAGCCACCTGTGTGCAAAGCACGTCGGTAGAACCAGTCTCGCGTAAGCATACGCGTAATGTCGGTTCAACAATACCGCCGAACCAAAGTATGACATGCTGGTAAGCAGTATGACTTGTATCGCCCACAACTCACCTGTGTTCTACTCGTGCATATAACATCAATGCATAAAACCAGGCTCGGATGCCACTGTTGGGGAACGTAGTAATTCCAAAAAAATCCTACGCACACGCAAGATCATGGTGATGCATAACAACGAGAGGGGAGAGTATGTCCACGTACCCTCGTAGATCGAAAGCGGAAGCGTTAGCACAACGCGGTTGATGTAGTCGTACGTCTTCACGATCCGACCGATCAAGTACCGAACGCACGGCACCTCCGAGTTTAGCACACGTTCAACTCGATGACGTCCCTCGAACTCCGATCTAGCCGAGCTTTGAGGGAGAATTCCGTCAGCACGACGGCGTGGTGACGATGATGATGTTCTACCGACGCAGGGCTTCGCCTAAGCACTGCTACGATATGACCGAGGTGGATTATGGTGGAGGGGGGCACCGCGCACGGCTAAGAGATCCAAGGGATCAATTGTTGTGTATTTGGGGTGCCCCCTGCCCCCGTATATAAAGGAGCAAGGGGGGAGGCGTCCGGCCTAGGAGGAGGGCGCGCCAAGGGGGGAGTAGGACTCCTCCTTTCCTTGTTGGAGTAGGATAAGGGAAGGGAGAAGGAGAGGGAAGGAAGGGGGTGCCCCCCCCTCCCTAGTCCAATTCGGACTAGTCCATGGGGAGGGGTGCGGCCACCCTTTGGGGCCTTTCTCTCCTTTCCCGTATGGCCCATTAAGGCCCAATACGAATTCCCGTAACTCTCCGGTACTCCGAAAAATACCTGAATCACTCGGAACATTTCTGATGTCCGAATATAGTC
Organism: Triticum aestivum; assembly: GCF_018294505.1. Taxonomy (NCBI): domain Eukaryota; kingdom Viridiplantae; phylum Streptophyta; class Magnoliopsida; order Poales; family Poaceae; genus Triticum; species Triticum aestivum. The sequence continues at coordinate 534,953,025 of NC_057808.1, read as the reverse complement.
GTCCAATATATCGATCTTTACATCTCGACCATTTCGAGACTCCTCGTCATGTCCCTGATCTCATCCGGGACTCCGAACTCCTTCGGTACATCAAAACACATAAACTCATAATATAACCGTCATCTAACTTTAAGCGTGCGGACCCTACGGGTTCGAGAACTATGTAGACATGACCGAGACACGTATCCGGTCAATAACCAATAGCGGAACCTGGATGCTCATATTGGCTCCCACATATTCTACAAAGATCTTTATCGGTCAAACCGCATAACAACATACGTTGTTCCCTTTGTCATCGGTATGTTACTTGCCCGAGATTCGATCGTCGGTATCTCAATACCTAGTTCAATCTCGTTACCGGCAAGTCTCTTTACTCGTTCCGTAATACATCATCCCGCAACTAACTCATTAGTTACAATGCTTGCAAGGCTTATAGTGATGTGCATTACTGAGTGGGCCCAGAGATACCTCTCCGACAATCGAAGTGACAAATCCTAATCTCGAAATACGCCAACCCAACAAGTACCTTCGGAGACACCTGTAGAGCACCTTTATAATCACCCAGTTACGTTGTGACGTTTGGTAGCACACAAAGTGTTCCTACGGTAAACGGATGTTGCATAATCTCATAGTCATAAGAACATGAATAAGTCATGAAGAAATCAATAGCAACATACTAAACGATCAAGTGCTAAGCTAACGGAATGGGTCAAGTCAATCACATCATTCTCCTAATGATGTGATCCCATTAATCAAATGACAACTCATGTCTATGGTTAGGAAACATAACCATCTTTAATTAACGAGCTAGTCAAGTAGAGGCATACTAGTGACACTCTGTTTGTCTATGTATTCACACATGTATTATGTTTCCGGTTAATACAATTCTAGCATGAATAATAAACATTTATCATGATATAAGGAAATAAATAATAACTTTATTATTGCCTCTAGGGCATATTTCCTTCATCCCCCTGCGTTCATGTGCTATTATGTTGTCATAGGTTACATCTTGTGTCTACCCCACTATATATGAGAGGCCTAGGATACAAGTGTCCTATTAGGACACAACTCCTACTCTGTCTACACGCAGTCAAAACCAAGTCCAACTGTAACCAACCTTGTACAATAATATTCGACACAACTCTAATAACATTGTTACGCAATCCCGGGTCTGCTATCACCAGCATTTCCGACCGACATGCGTCAACCAGGCTCAACCGGAGAGCAAAACCGACTTATGGGAGGCCTTGGGCCCTCCCCCCCCCCAAAAAAAAAGACTAGCCTATTAGGAGGGGACACCCCGCCCCTTATAAATCATGTTATGTCTCCTCCCACAACCTGATGTGGGACTAAACCCAACAATCTCCCACTCACACATCGGTCACCCATGGGCCCGCTCACACCAGTGTTTTCAGCCCACCAACCTTGACCGACCACCCGTCAGTCACCAAGATTTATTCCGGGCACCTGGGCTCTGATAGCAATTGTTACACAATCCCAGGTCTGCTATCATCAGCATTTCCGACCGACGTGCATCAACCAGGCCCAACCGGAGAGCAACACCGACTTGTGAGAGGCCTTGGGCCCTCCCCCCCCCCCCCCCCCCCCCCCCAAAAAAGACTAGCCTGTTAGGAGGGGACACCCCGCCCCTTATAAATTGTGTTATGTCTCCTCCCACAACCGATGTGGGACTAAACCCAATAACGGCAACGGTGTGGACAAAATAGTAGTAGTGCATTTTCGGAGCGCCGCGCTACTACTATGTGTGTAGCAGTAGCGCCCGTGGTAACCACGCGCTACTGTTAATTAGCAGTAGCACATTATTTTAACCAGCGGTACTGATAGTCCTCTATGTATAAGGTTTTCCCTAGTAGTGATCTCCTTGGCGGGGACCCGGTTCGATCCTAGCCACAAGAAGTACAAGGTGGCCAAATTCTTCTATCAGAAGGTACCGATATACGATCTGCAGCTTTGAGGTTCTCACTCTTGGCACCAATACCAACATGTGGCTGTGGACCGCCGATGATCTATCGTACTCCATCGTTGGGCCGATCCCGGTCCACGTCCAAGGCTCCCAAAGCCACCCTACGCGTTTCTTCAGTTCAACTTGGCCGAAAAAAGTCCAGTCCCGTTCCGTATCCTCCTAGCAATTTTGAACCCACCCACTTTGTGGATTCAGCTTTGTTGCATCTGTTTGTGTAGGCGGAAGATGGAGCTGGAGTTTTGGAGCTTAAAAGCTAAATGGAGTCTACATCAATGTTTCAAATAGCGGGCTATGCCAAAAAGCGGCGGTCCTTCAGATCAGTTATTAACGGACTATTGTACATGACTATCATTTAGCGGCACCCTAGTCAAAAAGCTATAGCGAGGCTATAGCGGGGCTATAGTCGACTATTTAAAACATTGGTCGACATTGCAAGATCATGATCGGTATGATCTGCTTTTGTTCGATTGCAACGGCCGGGCGACGAGGCTTCCTAAAGTTGTTCTTCATGGGAGGATGGTCATCTTGACGGGAGAGAGGAAGGTGTACCAGTATGACATGATCACACCCAAGATGGAGAAAGTAGCTTCCGACATCCACGACATCAGGCATCATGATCAGAATTTATCGACAAGATAGTTTTTTTACATCTCACGAACAATGTTGAGAGTTTAGCGTGGATCGGTCAGGGAACTTTGACAAGCAACATTGTTGTATACTAACTACAATTGACACATGTGGGCCAAAATTGATGCATTGTGTACTGATCTATCTAGTGACATTTACTATTTTTCAGCATGTTATTGACATATGTGGCCTTTCTTAAGCCTATCAATTACCCTGTGTTGTTTTAGACATATCAATAATCACCTTATGTAAAAGACTACAATTACTTTGTATGCAAGACTGTTTTTGTGAAAGGGTGGTGGCAAGTTCCTCTTAGACTCATCATGTTTGAGTGTTAATATTGCCCATTGTGAGAAGCCTTCTGAGTCAGCTTCTCATGTTTGGTGCTTGAAATGTCTGGAGTGGCCCCATTAGAGACAGCATTGTCACGATCCTGCTACCCTGCACCGTTTGTAGAATGTCCCTCAGAGGTTAGCCCAGTTTCCTTCTAAGGTCTCGGTACGTGTTATTCTCGTTGTGGCCATACAACCCACTGTCAGATACGACAAGTAGTTTGGGTGGCAAAATGCAAAGTGCAATCAGTTTTCATATATATCCCCTCTATCAAGTAGCTCTAGGGTGAAAACCCTAGGTCTAACCCGAGTTGGTTATACCTGGCAATGGCAATGTTTTCGCGTCATTACCTTGTGAAAATCATTGTTCGGATATGCTCGGACTCGTTCTTCAGGGTGAAAAACTTAGTTTCTGACCTTTGATGGTTGGATCCGGTGGCAGTGACGCTTGAGCGTTGTTCCCTTTCTGAAGGCGTTGTTATTTAAGGGCCTCGGTGTCCTTATGGTGTCAAAAGATGATTTTTTTTCGTATATGGTTTCTGTTGTAGCTTGTCAATCGTTGTTTTGATCGCTTTGGAGTTTTTTTCTTGCTTAGGCATTGCTTTGGTCTTATGATTTTGTTATTTTCTGGTTTGTTTATTTGTGTATGTGTGTGTGTGCGTGCGTGTGCGCGCTGTGTTGGTTGTGTGCAGGTGCGAAGCCAGGCCCCAAGCAGTCCGGGGGCCTGGCCGGCTAACTCTTCATTGGTTATAGGTACAGCTACTGTGTATTGGCACTGTACATACACTGCTTGCCTGGGGCATAACACCAACCAGGCGCCGCTATCGATTGTGTTCATTCTAGCTATGCAAAGGTTGGGCGTGTACTCATTGTGTTTGTATTCTGCTTCATTTTAGCCAATAAAACTTTGTAAAAAAATCACTGATGCTATTACTGAACCGTCTCCGTATGGCAATATGTTTCGCCTACATGTTTCTCCCTTGCAAGTGCCTCCATCTTTCAATTGCGTGAAACTTATGCCTCATGTCCTTCCCTCCTAGGTCTCTGTTGCTCAAGTTCGAGTCTAGCTTTTCCTTGGACCTGAATCAAGTTGCTCATACTGCCAACATTCTTTTCGATTTGGGAATGCAGTGTCAAACTTTGGTTGGCCCAAAAGATAAGATGTAGTTGTTGATTGTTGTTGTCCAAACAAAATGCACCTATTGCCATAATTTGGGGCTTATTAATGGTTTCAGAAGTACATGTGAAACAAGATATGGTACATCTTGTAAATTTCTGGAAGTGCCTTCTGGAAATTGTTGGATCCTGTTTAAGGTTTATGTCAACACTATGATTTGGCACAATATTCATATAACATTTATTCATTGACGCTATTGCGATTAAAACATAAGTTTGGGTTTTCAGGTCCCATGAAAGCATTATCACTTCTAGGTCCACACTGAAGTTTATCAGAACAAAACACAAAGTAAAACAACATGTCGGAAATACAATAACCATCAGTCCAGCAATTTTATGTTTTATGCCACAAGCACACCCACACACACATAATAATAATGTTTATGTGCCTCCAGTGATTGCTCTCATGGTGAGCCTGGCCATTCCATCCATGGAGGGCTGCTTCCAGGGGGAGGCACGTTGATGACTTGGGTTGGTTCAAGATCTAGAGGAGGAGCGACCAGAGTATTGCTTGCCTAGGAGTGGGAACTCTGCCCAATCAAGCAGGACAGGGAGTTCACCATGCTCATGAGATCCTCTTCGTCCACCACATTCACGACCTCCTTGTCGCTCAACAAGTTTTCGCGTAGCTGCTCAAGTGCCATTGTCTGTGATGATATGTTGCTGTTACTCGGCAACAAGGTATGGCTGCCATTCAAGTCATACATCTCACGCAATGATGAGTAATCAGCACCGGTAGATAAGTTCCATGAATTGATCTGATTGTCGAAGTGGTTTCCAGAGTTACTATACATGATACCAGCATTAGAGTTGGACATGGAGGTAGGTTGCGACCCCGGCCTGAGAGGCGTCCCCCAAAAGTTTTTCCAGTTAAACATGTCCTCCTTCAGTGGAGCTCGCCGCCCTGAAGTACACAGCTGGTCAGATTAGTTATCCGCTACTACTAATTACTCAACTCTCGTGCATTACTAATTACTCAAATCTTGTGCATAGTCAGCGATATATCTATAAAGCAAACTTTCTGAAAGTTTTGCTTCTGAAGTTTACCTGAGCTTTGAAAGTGTACACCTTGTAGGGCTCCAGAATCATTTAGCCCTAATGTCATTTTTCCAGTTGGCACCGGTTGAACTGGCAATGACTGCCAAGTTTGTCCAGTCTCAAACAGGTTGTCATAATTGCTACGATATGAATTTTGGGTGCTCTGACTTAATAAATATAGACGTTGGTTTTTGTAGAGGAGATTCTCAATGTGCTTGTCCATTATCCCTGGGCCACACTGCAGAACATGCCTACTGAAAGCAATAAAAGGAAAAAAAATCTTCACCCACTAATATAATGCAGATATATAGAAATTGAAACGAAGCTAGTTTATTCAGATATGTACATGTAGTAGTGTGCATATAACATCAAACGCCATGTTATGTAAAGAACATTAATTCGTTCCAACTCTGAAGTAGACCTCACAAATAAAATCATCCCCCCCCCCCCCCCCCCCCAAACCCAGACACACGCGCGCGCACACTTGTTTGTATTGTTGTTTCAGTTAACATGTGCAACATTTGACCATGGTCTGTTGATCTTTAAATGGAACCCCTTCGACCCTTCCAACATTTTTGTAAATGCTACAGGGAATAGTGAAAGAAATGTATCTAGAGCTTGGTCATCCAAAGGATATTTTAACATAACTATTAATTTAAAAACAATTAACTTGTGGGACAATAACATTTTAGTTTGTTTAGGGTGTATATATACATTATGGTTTTTTTGTTTTCTTAGTGCATTAGTTATGTGAGTGCATAAGTATCTGAAATCTATTTTGTATATTGTCTATCCAATCAATATGAAATACTAAAAGATGAACTGATATCTTGAGGATAGTAATTGTTTGTGTGTGATTATTTCAATTTACCTACTAGATATGTTAAATATATGTTTTCTTATGGAGATATATTAAATATATGTTTAATTGTCATTAGCACTATGCAATTTAGAATGCAATAGAGAACAAGAATAAGAGGTCGGAAATACGCCCCTCCCCCCATGGTCTGACCCACAGAACAGCTTGGAGAAGCCGGCGCGATAGTGGCGGAAGCGAGATCTTCCTCTCATGTCGCGGCGCGGTAGACGATGGAGGGAGACAATTCTCACCCAATGGAGGGTGAAGGAATTGTACCCACACCTTGGAGCGAGAACTCCATAAAGTGGGCCGTGATGGTTCTAATAGATGGAGCTACTGTTTTCCTATTGTTGGAGTGTTGCACGTGATGAAACAGAAGTAAGGTCGCCGACTAGGCTGACATGATGCTTTTAGTTAGATTTGTATGGATGTTGGGGTGATGGCTTGGATCGCGGTGTGTTTCTCGTGGATGTAAGTAGTCGGTGACATATAGCTTAGATTACGAGGCAATGGCGGCATGCGGCAATGTGGTGCGCTCGTGAGTGGTGGATATCAAGGCATCCATCCCAGATGGAGTTGAAGGATAGGTGCGTAGGGCATGGTGATTGAGTAGGTATCGAGATGATTGGAAGCCCCCGGGATGAGTTGGTCCTCAGAGTGTATGAGGTTCTACGCAATGCAGAGTTCTAGAGGCACACATTCACCGCGGGCAAAGTCCTAAACCCGCTTCTCCCATGGTGGGTTTGGATTCTCTTTCCGTTCGTTGGTGATGGCATAGAGTGGCATGGTGTGGTGGGGCATGATGTTTTGTCGTTCGTGCTTCCTAAAGGCATATCGGGTCTTCATCTCCACCCCTGGGCAAGCTCGCCAGATTTGGTCGCTTGTTGGAGGGTGCGAGGATGGCAATGACATGGTGGGAAACTTTTTTGTCGGCATACATTAGTGTGTCAGTGTGCTTGGTGGCGCGCGAGCGGTCGGCGTGTGTCATTTGTATCTAGTTTTAGCCTTGTTTTTCCTAATTAATTATATAATTTCATAATTATTATTAAACACACAATGCTTCCACTGAGTTAGCTCGGAAAAAGGAGATTTTTCAAGTGTGGTGTGTAAAATCATTCATTATTGCTTTGGTAATAATCATTTCGATCTTAATTATACATATATTATATATTACCTGTGCGTACTTGCTTGTCCACCAGTAAAATCCGTAGTTGCAAGCCACCTGGTGCTCCTGCGTGGCTGTGGATTGGTTTCTATGAAAAATTGTGGCACCGCGGACACCTAATTGGGCAGGTAACATATAACTAGTAAAACCAATAAAATAATAACTAGTACCAATTGATAAATTAAATAGTGTGCAATGGTACAACAATAGAGAACGGACATCTACTTTGGTTCATTATTATGTTCTGACAAATGTTGTATAGTATGAAATGCATCACATGCTTCAATTTACTTTATGGGACGAAAGCAGTTTGCACATATTAACATGATAAATTTAAGAATATGTGACACACACCCTTTTACTTACCATAATATCCAGCATCCCGGGTAAATCTTTGGGACAAGTTATTCTCAAGGCACATATGTCTGAACATTTTATCTCTATCTTGCTCTTCAAGCCTTCATGGAGTATTTCCCATGCCAATTTATTCTTGGAAATATAAAATTTTGCAACAATATCTCCTTCATATATTGATTTCCACTATCAATATATAAAAGTAATCTTAGCACTCAGCCAATATTCAAGGACATATTTTACTAGTTTAATAAAACTAAAATATCATAAGTTTTTGTCATCTTTATTTTAGTACATCCAATTCAAAGACGATATTGCCTCACAATTGTTTAAAAATATTAGTAATAACTCATAACAACAGAAATAAAGTTTGAAAATAAAGTAAACAAGTGTAACAATGGTTGTGTGCATCTGAAGTAGAAGTCGACGGTTATCCTATTTTTTCAGAAAAAGATAAAGAAATATTATATCTACATTTAATACCAAACTAAGAGCAAAATGTAGGTGTTTCATCTAGTGTACATTAGACAAAAATTACATGAGTCAAAGCGAAATTACCTCCCAGTTCCCAATTCTAAGAGAGGAAGCTTGAAAATTGGAAGCGTGCAACTTTTGTGAACGGGGCTTCCTTCCTTGTATTGCAGTAGATATTGTTTGTACATCACATGTGGTTTGCTTTCCTTTTCCTTTGGAGGTTAATGTGAGCTTCTTTTGTATAAGCTCCAAAAGAGCGGGTGTTTTTGTTAACTTTAAACCTAATGGCCCACGTCCACGAATGGATTGCCAAGAGAAGAGCTCATTTACCACATCATTACCTTCATTTGACTGTTGTGGTGAATTGTAAAAGAAAGTGTTACAAAGAGGCAATACAAATATAATTGTGTCACAAAGATACAATACAATACAAATATAAATTTACTTTAAGTTGTTATTTCCCACTTGCGCATCAATAGTAAACAACGAACAATTTACTAGGAAACGTAATATTAGACAGACAACAACAAAAATATTTACTTTCCCACAAACAAGGTTGTTAGAATCCCAATTCGATCGTGAGATTATGTGCCTTCACAATCTAAATTAATTGGAATGGTTCTATAATTCCTATAAGTAGAATCTATTATCTGAATGTTTTGGTTGTCGTTATCCTAAGATTTGTGATCTTACTGTAGGATTTCTGATTTGACTCAGAATCGTGATTCTGACAACCTTGCCTCCATATACGAAATACGTAAAATATTACATGACATTAAACTTGGAATAATAGTACATGCTAGGATGGGTGAGTTACTGGACATAAATATTTGTTTCAAAACAATTAGATGGAACCACTTGAAGACCCCATTAATTCCAAATGGTTATTCACCACAGCTGTGTTCAACCCCAATTAAGGCGTCAAGTGTAAGAATCATGTCCACTGAAGAAAAGGACATACACAATTTCTACCAAAGTCTCAAATTACTAACAAAAAACCATGTATTTGCCTTCATATGTGGCATTTACATACGGGGATCAGTTTCGACTGATCTTGCACTAGAAGTTGAGCATTTAACCCAAATTTAAATATTTCATCTCTAACATTTTGTTATGCTTTTATTTCTGACATTGCAATTTGAAGTATCCTAATACATTGGTATGGAAGTAACTTAACATGTGTTTGACGTATCGAGACAGAAAAAACTAAGTCTTTAATAAGATAAATGTGTAATTTATAGTTATGACTTTCCTATATCATGATATTCTTTGTACAAGCACGTATTGACAAGCTTGTGAGGTAAATAGGACTATATGTTAGTCTTGGTGATATCCCGTGACATGATTATCAAGAGCGTGTTATATATATATATCCGGTAGGTGTTGTTAGTAAGAAAAAAATTGAACCCATTTGATAGTAAAATATATTAGACCCCAACCCTCGTGTGCTTGCCAAAATATAGTGCATATAGATTATTATTATTATTTTCAAAACTCAAAGCTTCTTGAGGTTTGAGAAATTTTAGAAAGAAAAATATCAACAATATTAAAACTAAATAAATACAACATAAAATTATATTCCACAATGTACCTAATGATTTTTATTTTTGTTATTGTAGAGATATTTCTATCAACAAACTTAGTCAAAAGTTGACAACGCATGATTTTTGAAAAAGTACAGGAACTATATGGTGGAACAAAGGATAACTAATTAAGTGCATCTTATGTCTTTCAACTAATTACTTAAATTGTTTAAAATCTTAAAAAATGAATATATGAATCATAATTTCTTTAAGATTCTAATTCTTTAAAAGAATTTAAAAACTATATATTTATTTGTCATTAGCTTTATAGGAAATTCACCATTAACTGAACCGCATTTCCCACTCATTGGACTAGAATGAAGGAATTTTCATGCGTTGTGTGGAAAGAAATACCCCTCACCCTGACCCAAACCACCAGGCCCTCGAGGCAAAAAGGACTTCAAGAAAACTACGTTTGCAAGCATTTGCATTCTTGTCAAATTTGTCGTGTTTTATGTATGTTTGTACCTTGAGTTTTCAATCTATATAGCCCCTAAAAGGATTTTCTTAGACAAGGCCAACCGCAAATCTTCTATAATAATCTACCTCAAATACACTCCTAAACTCAAAATAATGTTGGTTGAGTGCCTAGAGAGGATAATCATAGACTAAAGGGATATCTTGATGCCACTTTCATAGTTAGAGAGGCTTACACTCTAAACTGAAAGTGTAGTTCTCTCTCTCACTCTCTCTCACTCACTTTGAATCATTTGGATGGAATGGTTAAACCCTAGCATAAGTGCTATGCTGATGTGTTTATGAATTTTTTATGGGCCTTCAATTTTGATAGAAATAAATTAGTCGGGTCTATTTTTGGAGACTATTTACATAATCCCATATTAAGGTCACATGAACAATAATTGATGATATAAATCTATTGTCCCACATGTCTATGTATGTGCATTTAATGTTATTTTTCCAAAATGGATGCATGCACTTCTCTTTGTTTAGTGTGCAAGGAGGTTCATCATTTATGCTCAAGATACTAAAGTCGTAGAAGGCCTCTATGAACCACGCCAACCACCTTTCACGCACATAGGACTACCACATCTTATTTGCGTAGAGTAGACCTTGATGAGTAAGTGTTATACTAGATGATATCATGAATATATGTTACATGTACATCAATCCTAGAACTATGTGCAACTAAACATTCAAAACAAAGGATTAAATATAATTAGATAGCATGAAGGCTTGAAATATGGTACCTCATATATTTAAAAAACTAATTTTAATTGTGTTACATAATAGAGTTTTTGCGAGGGTGTTAAATAATAGATTGCACTTCAACCGACTCTAACAGGACTGCACATTTTTTCATATTTTTTGCTATATTAGACAAACTTTGACCATATAGATATATTTGAAAGAACATTAATATGCACTAATCTATTTGGTATCTGTATTTAATGTACAAGGGGGTTCCAAAATTAGTGCTAGTCCTTGCCTAGATCATTAGAGTGGAGGCAGCAAGCCTAGTTTTTGCAAGCCGTTTGTGTTTAGTTTCTAGCCAATCATTCTTCAACTAACTTGAGAGTAATTTTTCTTCCTCTTATGTGGAATGGCAGACCTTCTACCTATGCTTGGAAGAATAAGGGATGTTTCCCTAATAAAGCATGTTCCCTAAACTTTGTATACTAATGGCCGAAATTTAAGTGTTAGCCATTGAGAAGTTGTGATGTGATTGAGGAGATACGCTAAAAGCACATGAAGCATGTGACAACTGGTGGCTAGTCTAACAAACGACCCCTTCTTGATCAAAGAATTGATGTAGTTCACCAATTGTGTTATTGCAAAGATTCTTCATACCTAAATTGAAGATCATGTTGTTTAGATGCAATATACATGGTTAACACCACACAAATTCTTTTGCAATGGATCTATGTCATGACACGCAATGTTTGTGTAAATATTGAGATAACAACGAGAGGGAGGGTAATGGAACATGTGAAAAAACACTTAATTTAAACTCATGCTTCCTCAAAATAGATTAAACATAACTATTATGTTCCTCATGAAAATCTCACCTAAAAACCCTCGAATATCAGAACATGTACACATGGTGGAATCAGCCTTCTTGCTAGCTATATCTATCATAAATGATATAGTACCTAAACAATATATATATATATATATATCACAAACTAGATTGCATATCCCAAGTGAATAGAAGAACACAAAACAAGGTGTCCGTCAAACCGCACAAACAACTACGTGCATAGTATGAAGTGGCAAGAAAGAATCAGAAATTGAAAACGGTAAATAAAGAAGAAGAATTGACTCTTTGAGGACACAAATTAACACCAACGTATACTCACTTGGCTCAACTTCTTGAATTGTGACATCTCCTCCTCTTCCTTGTTCTCGTTGTTGGCATACCAACACTGCTCTTTCCCTCTCACAGTCCAATCTACGACATGCATCCTGTTCTTGAAAATAAAACCCACTTACGGTTGGTTTGTAAGAGTTTTTGGTTATTATGGGAGAGCTTTCACAAGGGGATATGGTGGACAATTAGGGTCCTTGGCAATGGAAAGGAGGCAACCCGGATTTTATAGAGGAAAAACGAGGAAATAGTTGCCACTTTGCAGTGGGGCCACGTCGCAAGGGTTTGAGTGACACGTTTTCCTTCCATATAGTTGTAGCCAAGTGTCACACCTGACATTGAAACTAAGGAAATTGTGGGATGCGCAAAAAACTAATCGATTTGCTGAACTAATGCATTAAAAGGTTCAACCTTATCTGATATCCATGGGGGATGTGTGAGTAATAAATGCGGCGCCGAAAGAACTTTTATATCTAGCCGGAAATATTGTGTTCTTTTAGCCACACCCATTATGTATAAGATATGTAAACATATATAATCAAGCATCCCAAAATATTGTAAACATGAATGTATCACAGGAAATATGAAAACAAGTCCAATGAATAGTAAATAAGGTTTAATTTTATAGGTATTTAGTTTACCAAAAAGAATAAGTCTCCATTTACTTTTTATATATGTAGGTGAAATTTTACATTTAAAATGTGTTTAATAGATCATCCATATTGCTGCAACTTCTGCTTCAAACCCTCCTTATGAGCATTTCTACCTTATGAGATCGTGTAACTCCCTGACATCGGAGGAATACTTAGTGTGTATCGAAACGTCACTTCGTAACTGGGTGATCATAAAGGTGCTCTATAGGTATCTCCGAAGGTGTCTATTGGGTTGGCATGGATCGAGACTGAGATTTGTCACTCCGTATGAGGGAGAGATATCTCTGGGCCCTCTCGGTAATACAACATCTTAAAGAGCTTGCAAGCAATGTGACTAATGAGTTAGGCACGGGATCTTGTATTATAGAATGAGTAAAGAGACTTTCCAGTAACGAGATTGAACTAGGTATGGAGATACCGACGATCGAATCTCGAGCAGGTAACATATCGCCGGACAAAGGGAATTGCATACGGGATTAAACGAATCCTTGACATCATGGTTCAACCGATAAAATATCTTCGTGGAATATGTAGGAATCAATATGGGCATCCAGGCCAACTATTGGTTATTGACAGGACAGGTGTCTCGGTCATGACTACATGATTACCGAACCCGCAGGGCCGCACGCTTAACGTTCGTTGACGCTAGAGTAGTATTGGGACATTTGATGATTGGTAACTGAATGTTGTTCGGAGTCCCGGATGAGATCCCGGACGTCACGAGGAGTCTCGGAATGGTCGAGAGGTAAATATTTATATATGGGAAGTCATATTTTGGGTTCCGGAAAAAGATGCAGTTTTTTCGGTATTGTACCGTGAAGCTTCTAGAAGGTTCCGGAGGGGTCCAAAAGTCCAAAAGTGGGTCCAACACGAGCCAAGGGCTGGCATGGGCTGAGGGGAGGTGCCCTGGCCTTATTGGGCTAGGCGCACCAGGTCCTCCAAACCCCATGTGGCTAGGGAAGGAAAAAAGGGAGTTCTAGTAGGAATAGGATTGGACTTGGAGTCCAAGTCCTCTCCCCCTTGGCTGCGCCCTAGGGCTTGGAGAGGCTGTTCCCCACGCCCCTCGACCTATATATAGAGGGGAGGGGCGCCCCAAGAGGACATACCAAGCCCTTGGCACCCCTCTCTCTCACGTTACTCTGTAGTTCCTCCGTCCTTGTTCTAGTAGCGCTTGGCGAAGCCCTGCTGAACTAGCTCCACCACCACCATCACCACCACGTCGTCGTGCTGGTTGTGATCCCATCTACTTCTCCTCCTTCTCTCACTACTAGGGAAAAACCTATACACAGAGGTATAGCAGTAGCGCTGGTTAAAATACGGCGTGACTGCTACTTTGTAGTGGCGCGTTCTTGCAAAGCGCGCTATAGCTACAACTATAGCAGTAGCGCGTGTGCAGCAAAAAGCGCTACCACTATAATTCCCACCGTGTTGGCGGTAGGCTAGGAATAGTAGTAGCGATTCCGCGTAAAGCGCGCTACCACTATGGTCATTGTTGCAGCGCGTTTCCTGCGTAGAGCGCTACTGCCAAGAAAGAAAAGAAAAATGAAAAAAATAGAAAAGTAAATGAAAATGAAAGAAGTAGGAAACAGAGAAATGAAAAAAAGAAAATGTAAAGATAAACAAAAGAAATAACTACTTCCTATAGCAGTAGCGTGTTTTGCTAAAACGCACTATAGCTAACTTAGCTATAGCGCGTTTCCGAAACAGTGCTACTGCTAGTTCGACTTAACCACCCGCGCGCTGAAAATTTTGCTAAGTCCTTCTTTCCCCCCTCTCCCCCTGTTCCCCCAACTCCTCTGTCGCCGCCTTTGATCGCGCCGCCCGAGCCCGAGCCTGCCCTCACTGCCGTCGCCCGAGGCCGCCCTCAACCTCACCGCCGCCACCCGCCGCCGCTCTCGACCTCATCGTCGCCGCCCTCGACCTCACCGCCGCCGCCCAAGCCCGCCCAGGACCGCCGCCTCCCGAGCCCGCCCTTGCCGCCCCTACCTCCGTTGCCGAGCACCTCCCCACCACCATCTCTCCCCTCTCTGTAAGCCCCCCACCCCTCCCCCACGCCCCCTCTCTCTCTGCTTTTTCTTCCTCTGCCATGTTAATTAGCAGTAGTAGTAGATGTTAATTAGTACTAGGGTTCATAGATAATGTTTTTTAGTAGTAGTAGTAGATGTTAATTAGTAGTAGTGATGGTACTAGTTAACTAGGGCAATATGGTTAATAGTAGATGCTTTTTAGTTAGGGTAATAATAGATGTTAAGTAGTAGATAATGTAGATGTTAATTAGTTCAGTAGGGTTTAGTTTTTTAATTGAGTTTGTTTAACTACATGTTAATTAGGGCAGTATGGTTTAGTTTAGAGTAAAGTTTAGTTCAGTAGTTAACTAAATATAATCTATATTTGGTTTTTGAATTGAGTTTGAGAGAGCATGAGATTTGTGTAGATTTTCTTGAAGTGTCAAACGCTAGGAGATGCAAATTTGAAGTGGTTAGGATATATGCAAATTCCTCAATTGTGTTTGCACATGTTTATCTACTATTGTAGCTTCTCGTGTACATATTCTTAAGTGGTCCTGTTATATGCAACATAGAAGTGGTTCGATTGTGCCCAAGTGGCCTTTTGTTGTTTCCAGGGAATGAAGCCGAGTGGCCTATGTTTTGCCGGAATGTTGATTCATTTCCGTTCCGGCAAATTTCAGGTTCTCGATTTGTCCACTTTTTAGCAAAGGTCATGCCGAAATTTCATGAATTTCGGCATGACTTGTGCTACAAACTAGGACATATCGAGTGCCCGGGATTTGCCGCACCGGGAAGGAGTCAACGTTGCTGCAAAGCATAGGCCTTTTTTATATCATCATTCATTTTATTAGGTCTAGAATTAATTGACTAGATTTAATCGTAGGAAACATGGCTAGCAACAATGAAGGACAGGGTTCTGGTGACTGCGACAACGTCTACCTGGCGGCAGACGAATTTTTAAGGGAAGCCGACGATCAACAATTGATGTTGTTGGGTCCACCTGTCACATCGGAGACTGAGACCGAGATCAAGATCGGCGCTGAGACTGAGACCAGCATCGAGACCGGCGCTGAGACTGAGACCGGCGCTGAGACTAGCGGAGCTGATATAGAACCGAAAGCAAAGAGGCAACGACGCCCAAACGAGCTCAGACTACTAGACTGGTGATCACGGAGGTGGACGACGGCATTTTTGAGCCAAACGCACCCGCGGAAGCGCGCGCACGCTACGGCAATCAAATAGGCTGCATCGTACGGACAACCGCCGCCATCAACGATGAGAAACTACAAAAGATAGAAAATATGAGGCCCTCTCTCCTAAAGAAGCTGCACCAGATATTCTTGTTCCCGGGCCGGAATGAGAAGGATTATAAAGATCCAGATAAAGACCCGGCAATGAAGAAGATCAACAAACACGCCATGACCAAGTTTAGTGATGCATTGGCCGCCTGGAAAGCAAGGGTGAAACATCGGATCGTCAACAAAAAAGGAACCCTACTCCGTGATTGTAAAGGATAATCCGACAATCACGGAAGAACAGTTTCAAATATTCAAGGCGGCTTGTGAGGCCGAAGCTGCCAAAAAGAAGTCGATGTACATGAAGGGGCTTCAAGAGAGAAACATGGGGTCCCACCACCTCGGAAGCCGTGGTTACGGCGGGAAGAGGTCCATATGGGCCAAGGAGGATGCGGAACGCGGAAGTCTGGGCATCGCAGACCCCTTGGCGGACTTCACCGTCCCGCAGGAGCGTGATGTCCTCAGGGCCCGGCACCATTGGGACCCAGTCAAGAAGGTTTTCAACACGGACCCGGTCACGACGGAGTTCATGAGACTGCTGGTAATTTTAGTTTCTGATCAATTTGACTGCATGTTTAGTCATATTTGTAAACGATCCTTGTTCCTTTTGTAGAGAGAGCAGCACAGGATTGCGGCCGAAAGGGACTCACCGTCTGAGGCGTTGGCGAGGCCCAAGTGGGACACCCCATTCAACCGAGCGTTAAACATATTGAAAGGACTCCCGCTGGATACTCGGCCGTCGTATGGACGTGTGCACGGTGTCAGAGACGGCGCCACATGGAAGAAGTACTACTGTGAGACCACGGAGGAGAGAAAGGAAAGACGGAGATTAACTGAAGAAAACATCGACAAGAAGGTTGAGATTGCGGTTGAGAAGAAATCAGCTGAGACAGTCGCAACAGTGTACGCTGCCGCAAAACAGGCAGTTGCAGATATGTCTGGTCTCTTGGTTCCGGCCGTTCTCAGTTGGAGCAAGCAAAATCCAGAAAAAAATGCAGCGGACTTTCCCCTTGCCGACTTCTTCGGGAGCAGCTCGACTAGCGTTGCACCCGCACCTGCTCCTGCACCGGCACCCGCACCAGCTCCTGCACCGGCTCCCGCACCAGCTCCTGCACCGGCTCCCGCACCTGTCTCAGACGTGCTCGGCGGTGCTTCGTCTTTGGCTGAGCTCGACGCCCTCACGGTATCTATCACACCGGCCCTCTTCAATAAATGTATAATCTCCCGTTTCCGTTGCCTTTCGGATGTCTCATGTCGCAGACATGTCTTTGCAGGCCGACGTAACCCCGTGCACCATATTGTACACCATCGGCTACCAGAAGGTGGACATGGGGAGGGCGACAATAATGAAGCCAAAGGAACCATTGTTCCACGGCCGTCCGATCACCCCGGACGTCTTCAAGGTTTCCGTGGCCAGTGTCAAACCGGGCCACGAGAATTTGGCTCCTCCGATACTAGGGGGGATGACGACGAGACCCCGCGGTGGCTTGGTGGTTGCAATGGGTGGGTCCTGTTGTGGCCAAAGAGTCTGCTTCGTCTGGAGGCGGCCGGGAGCACACCCACAAGCACGCAGCCTCAGCAAGGTATGAACATCGACACCCCACTTACCCAATTAGCGTCGGGTGTCGGGCTGGGTGATAGCGGACGGGGTGAGGAAGAGGCTCCATTAGTCGCTGATGACGTCGCCATGGATGAGGATGACGATGACGATGACACTCAACAGTATCTCAATACTGGCGCCTACTCAGGGTTTGAGCATCATGAGTCGGTGCCTGAATTTTCGCCTCTGGAGGCTCAACGTATTATAGACGACCTTCCGGCAAAGAAGCCTAGGAAGAGACCGAGGAAAGGCAAGAAAGTTGCTTCTATGATCCAGCCGCCTCAGCAGCCTCGGGTTCAAGACCGTATAGATATCCCCGGTGCGGCAAAATGGCATATCCCCGGTGAACCAATCCTACCTGAAGCAGCGCTAGGGGCCAGATTCGGCGATCTAAGGAGACTTCATGACGATGTGCTGCGGACAGAGAAAGGCCTCATCGCCTCGAAAAATCCAGGATACCCACTCTACGTGGTTAACGTACCGCGGCAATTGTCGTACGTCGACACATTCCCCGCGGAGAAGTTCTCCTTCGATTCGATTACATCTTCGACATGTTTCACGTGAAGAAGCTGGATTTTGCGTTTGTCCACCTTTATGCCTTGCACATGAACTACCTCATCGGGGTTGAGCAGATACCTCATATCTGTGTCGCTGACCCGTACTTCATGCACGAGGGCTTCTTGGGAGTCTGCGCAGAGCACCGTGAATATGCGAGGGAATACATCGCCAATTTCATGCTCGCCAATAAGGACAAGGAGGCGATTCTCGTGCCTTATCATCCCCTGTAAGTCATCCGTGCAGATATCCTTCCTTCGATTTCAATCATTCATTTGCACGGTGGAGGCTAATTAATTTGAGGTGTACTTATTTTGCGCAGCGGCGGGCGCGCCGTCCTCATCATCCTCTACCCACGATACTCCCACGCTCTTTACTTGTACTCGTCGAAGAACATTAACAAAAAGGATTACACCCACATCAAGTCTGTTCTCGACAGTGCTATGTTTTACTACGACGCACAGGGTGGAGAGGTCAAGGACAAGAAGAGAAGGGACAGCAGGCCCGCCTTCGGCCATAAGACCGACTTCTGCTGCATCCAGCAACCGAGTGATTCTCTTAATGATGGATTCTATGTCCTACACCACATGTTGGAGTACAGACGGGATCACCAGAACCTTCGCATGTCACCTAGATCCGGCGATGCCCATATTCTGCAATGGGCAAAGAACTTAGGAGATACCGAGGATCATCGACTTCGAGCTGAGTTCTATCACATCCAGCGCGAACTTGCCCAAATCATCATGAAGGAGGTCGTCGAAAAAACAGGGATGTTCTACGAAGAAGGACAAATGTCGCGGGAAGACGTCCGAACACGCGTAGCCGCTCAGCGTCTCGACCTGAAGCCTTTCACTAAGCTCGGGGACTATCTCCCTGACTTGGATGGATGGCACTACATGTTGGAGTGATTGTCGATATATGAAAATGTGTCCGTTTAGTCCATAATTTCTGTATCACGAAACTTTGAGTTATGCACGACGAAACTTTATTTGTGATGTAATTAAACCGTCCTCCTCGACTAGCGGCGATCACTCTAGTTAGGGCATTTTGGGTACGATCAAATTTGTTATTTATGCTTATGATATGTTGCTTCTATTTTTGCCAAGTCTGTCTCTTTCTGTTGCTCAACTATATATGTTGCATATCATCGACTCATGTGACGATGCAGGTGCATAGATCATCGATGGCGAAGAAGTGCTACGCCAGGAGTATATATACGACGAGTGGCCGGAGTGTCAGGCCCAGGTGTACCGGTTTCCGGTTTCCGAGTGACAGGCAGTAGTTAGTTTAGGTTCACGCTAATGCGAGAGAGGGATACGAACTCATATACTGCATAGTTCCGCTCTCACTCATAGTGATAGCTCTTCTCGCGTATATCATTGTTTAGATGGATGACGATGTAGTTGGAAGTAATCGAGACTTGTATCGCTATTTTCGAGATGATGACGAGAGACCACTTTGTGTTGCATGATGATTATGATGATAACATGATTTGATGAGACTATTTGTATGTATATGCTATGATTACATTTGTATGTGTATGATATGCTAAAGATTATTGTATAAAGCCTGTTCAAATACAAAACAAATATGCAGGAAAAAAACAGAAACTAATAAAACTAGCAATAGCGAGGGGATTAAAGTTAGTAGTAGCGCTCCCTTACCCAGTAGCGCTTCCTTCTGAAAAGCGCTGCAGATATTAGCAGCAGCGCGTTGCGATAAAGCTTGCTACTGCTAGCCATGTATAGCATTAGCGTTGGATGACACGCGCTACTACTACATGTTAGCTATAGCGCCTTATCAGTAGCGTGGCGTCTCGCGCTACTGATAGGCAAAATACCCGCGCTACTGCTAGGGTTTTCCCTAGTAGTGTCTTGCTGGATCAAGGAGGAGGAGACGTCATCGAGCCGCACGTGTGCTAAACTCGGAGGTGCCGTCCGTTCGGCACTAGATTAGTTGGATCGTGATCAGATCGCGAAGAGTACAACTACATCAACCGCATTATATACACTTCCGCTTTCGGTCAACGAGGGTACATAGACACACTCTACCCTCTCGTTGCTATGCTTCTCCTAGATAGATCTTGAGTGTTCGTATGAATTATTTTTTTGATTTTCATGCTTCGTTCCCCATCAAATTCAACCACACCTGGAAAGTTGTTTCTGTGCAGCAAAGTGTATAGCAGCACAGTAGTTTGATTGTCTTGATAGTAGCGGTAACAGTAGTAATAGCAACAGTAGCAGTTTTGTAGTGATTGTAACAGCAGCAGCAGCAACAATAGTAACTTAGAAAAGACAATATGAGCAAAGCATAGGCATTGGATCAACGATGTATATTTGTGTGGATGACTTCATCATGTAACAGCCACAACCTAGAGCGATACATAATAGCTCCAATTCATCAATTCAAGGTAGGCATGTATTTTGTATATAGTCATACGTGCTTATAATAAGAACTTGCATGACATCTTTTGTCCCGTCCTCCCATGGCACCAGGGTCCATAAGAAAATCTAAGTGATATTAAGACCTCCTTTTAATAGAGAACCGGAATAAAGCATTAACACATAGTGAATACATGAACTCCACGAATTATAGTCACCCCTGGAGAGTATCCCAATTATTGTCACCTTGGGGTCTACGGATCAGAAAAATAACAAAGTGCGCATAACTAGTAGATAGGATCAAGAACTCAAATATATTGATGATAACATAAATGGTTCAGATCTGAAATCATGGCACTCGAGCCCTAGTGACAAGCATTAAGCATAGCAAAGTCATAGCAACATCAATCTCAGAACATAGTGGATACTAGAGAGCCCTAACAAATTGACTCGAACATGACAAATTTCATCCAACTCCATCACCGTCCAGCAAACCTACGAAGGAATTACTCACTCCCGGTGGTGAGCATCATGAACATTGTTGATGAAGAAGGGTTGATGATGATGACGAGGATGAATCCCCCTCTTTGGAGCCCCGAATGAATTCCAGATCAGCCCTCACAATGAAGAACAGGAGGTGGCGGCGGCTCCATATCGTAAAAGCGATGAAATTTTCTCTCTCACTTTCTTCTACGCGAGACGGTACTTTTGGACTTGGAGGTAGGGAAACGGAGGCTCGAGGGGCCGACAAGCTCAGGTGGCGCGCCATAGGGCGGCGCCACATGAGCTTGTAGCTCTGTGGTGGCCCCCTCTAGTAGATCTTTTCATCGGTATTTTCTATATATTCCAGGAAAAAATCTCCATAGATTTTCAGTCCAATCCAAGAACTTTTATTTCTGCACAACAATAACACCATGGTAGTTCTGCTGAAAACAGTGTCAGTCCGGATGTTTCATTCAAATCATGCAAATTAGAGTAAAAAATAGAGCAAAAGTGTTTGGAAAAGTCAACACGTTTGAGACGTACCAACCATAAAGGTGGCAGCTCGTCCAGGCATCACCTGATGTGTCATCTGCCCACACTACCTTCCTTGCCATGCGAGTACTGAGGGAGTCCTGGACTAAGGGGTCCTCGGGCGTCCGGCCTGTTATTCATTGGGCCGGACTGATGGGCTACGAAGACATGAAGGCCGAAGACTGTACCCGTGTCTGGATTGGACTCTACTTGGCGTGGAAGGCAAGCTTGGCGACCGAAGATTCCTTCTTATGTAACCGACTTCATGTAAACCCTAGATCCTCTCGGTGTCTATATAAACCGAAGGGGATAGTCCGGAAAGGACGGATACTCATTACCATATATACATAGGCTAGACTTCTAGGGTTTAGCCATTACGATCTCGTGGTAGATCAACTCTTGTAACACTCATATTCATCAATATCAATCAAGCAGGAAGTAGGGTATTACCTCCTTAGAGAGGACCCGAACCTGGGTAAACATCGTGTCCCCCGTCTCCTGTTACCATCGATCCTAGACGCACAGTTCGGGACCCCCTACCCGAGATCCGCCGGTTTTGACACCGACATTGGTGCTTTCATTGAGAGTTCCACTGTGCCGTCGGTAAAAGGCTCGATGGACCCTTCGATCATCAGTAATGACATTGTCTAGGGAGAAACCTTCCTCCCCGGACAGACCTTCGTATTCGGCGGCTTCGTACTGCGGGCCAACTTGCTTGGCCATCTGGAGCAGATCGACAGCTACGCCCCTGGCCATCAGGTCAGATTCAGAAGCTTGAACTACGTCGTGGATATCCGTGGAGACTTGATCTTCAAGGGATCTGAGCCTGCGGCGATCGCTCCCCCTCACCCCGATGAACGTGACTCAAATCTGTCATCGGATCACACCCAGGAGATGGTTCCTGCTGCTGCAACGGCCTTAGAGCCAAAGCAGATTGTGCCGTCCGAGGCCGCAGAGACCGCAGTGTTGGAGCCGCACACGGACTCAACGCCCTACAATATTCGCTTTAACGGAACTTCGGACTTGTCTCCGGCTATAAGTTCCGGACTGTGTACGCCCGCGGACACCGAGCTAGATCGTTTATCGATCTTCAAGTTCAGCGCCGCTGACATTTTCCAGCACTCGCCTTTGGGTGACGTGCTAAAATCTTTAAAGAATTTGTCCTTGGAGAAGGACTCACAGCCGAACTACGTCCCGTTCGAGCTAGAGACGGATGACGAGGAATTTTGCTTCCCGCCCGCCACCCACTTCATAGCCACTGTCGACGACTTAACCGACGTGCTTGACTATGGCTCCGAAGACATCGACGGTATGGACGACGATGTCGATCAGGAGCAAGGCTAAGACCCGCCATTCACTGGACGCTGGACGGCTACCTCTTCGTACGACGTGTACATGGTTGACACACCCAAAGGATCTGGCGACGACAAAGAAGAGCCAGATGCGAATAAAACCTCTGAGACGCAGTCCAAACGCCGATGCCCCAAGCACCATTCTAAGCCTCGTCGCTCAAAGTACGGCAACACCGGCACTGGAGAGAATAGTACTCCAGGCGACGCCGAAAACAATGAAGACCCTGTCGGAGCTACATCCGAACAGGAAGAACATGACAACAGGCAAGACAACCCTGATGAACAGGTCATAGAAGATGACTCGGAGGACGACAGTTACCGTCCACCCTTCGAGGAGGAGACAAGCCTCGGCAACGAAGACTTCATCGTGCCTGAGGATCCTCTAGAGCAGGAGCGCTTTAAACTTCAGCTCATAGCCACTGCAAGGAGCCTGAAAAAAAACAGCAGCAGCTTCAAGCTGAACAAGATCTTCTCGTCGACAGATGGACTGATGTCCTGACAGCTGAAAAATACGGCCTCAGGCGCCCAGCCAAGAGCTACCCGAAATGCAGACTACTACCTCAATTCGATGAGGAAGCACCAGAGCACACATCTCCCTCGCGTAATGTGGAACGACCACCATGTGGTCGAGACAGGGCGGCCGACCGGCCACCCCGCGGTCGGGATAAAGCGGCAACTCAGGCCGAACAGCAGCCTGCCCCACCGCCTCGTAAAAATAGAGACGGAAGAGTTCGGGGTCACACTTACGACCTCCGGCAGATCCTGGACGATAGAGCAGGACATACAAGATCGATCTACGGATCGCGAGGGCGTGCCTCGAGGCATGACGACGGCTACCTATTCGGACGTGATAAACCTAACCACGCCCGGGCCGAATACCGCAGACGGACTCCATCAGAGCTACGCCACGACACGGACCGATATAGAGGCGCCGCACACCCTCTCTGCTTCATAGATGAAGTACTGGATCACAAATTCCCCGAGGGGTTCAAGCCTGTCAACATTGAATCATACGATGGCACAACCGATCCTGCAGTATGGATCGAGGATTTCATTCTCCATATCCATATGGCTCGAGGAGATGACCTCCACGCCATCAAATACCTCCCATTAAAGCTCAAAGGACCAGCTCGACACTGGTTAAATAGCCTGCCCGAGAATTCCATCGGCAGCTGGGAGGACTTGGAAGAGGCTTTCCTTGATAACTTCCAAGGAACTTATGTCCGGCCACCGGATGCCGATGACTTAAGCCACATAGTTCAACAACCTGGAGAATCAGCCAGAAAATTCTGGACTAGGTTCTTAACCAAAAAGAACCAGATCATTGACTGTCCAGATGCCGAGGCCCTAGCAGCCTTCAAACACAGCATCCACGATGAATGGCTAGCACGCCACCTCGTCCAAGAAAAACCGAAGTCTATGGCAGCCCTTATGGCACTCATGACCCGCTTTTGCGCGGGTGAGGACAGCTGGCTAGCTCGTAGTAAAAACACAGCCAGCGAGGCAGGCCCCACTGAGGCCAAGAACAACACCGGAAAGCTCCGGCGCAATAGACACAAACGCCAAAGCAATGGCAACAACACCGATGACACCACAGTCAACGCCGGATTCAGTGGCTCCAAGTCCGGCCAACGAAAGAAGCCCTACAAAAGAGACAACGAAGGACCTTCCAGCCTGGACTGCATACTCGACCGTCCGTGCCAAATTCACGGCACCCCGGATAAGCAAGCCAATCATACCAACGGGGATTGTTGGGTCTTCAAGCAGGCTGGCAAGTTAAATGCCGAAAACAAAGAAAAGGGATCACAAAGTGAGGACAAGGACGAAGAGCCACAGCAGCCGAACACCGGAGGGCAGAAGAAATTTCCCCCTCAAGTCAAAACGGCGAACATGATATACGCTACGCACATCCCCAAAAGGGAGCGTAAGCGAGCACTTAGGGACGTCTATGCGGTAGAGCCAGTCGCCCCAAAATTCAATCCATGGTCATCATTCCCGATCACCTTCGATCGTCGAGATCACCCAACCAGTATCCACCATGGCGGTTCAGCCGCACTAGTCCTCGACCCAATTATTGACGGGTTTCACCTAACACGAGTCCTGATGGACGGTGGTAGCAGCCTCAACCTGCTCTATCAAGACACAGTGCGGAAGATGGGCATTGACCCCTCACGAATCAAACCAGCAAAGACTACCTTTAAAGGAGTCATACCAGGCGTAGAGGCCCGCTGTACGGGCTCAATCACGCTGGAGGTGGTCTTCGGTTCTCCGGACAACTTCCGAAGCGAAGAGTTAATCTTCGATATCGTCCCCTTCCGCAGCGGCTATCACGCGCTGCTCGGACGAACCACATTTTCTAGATTCAACGCAGTGCCACACTATGCTTATCTTCCACGCGGCGTCATAATAGTCAATGGCAATACGGAACGCTCCCTCCGAACAGAGGAGCACACCGCCGCCCTAGCAGCAGAAGCATAGAGCGGACTTCTCAAGCAGCACCATAGTATGGTTGTCGAGCCCTCGGACATCGTTAAGAGGTTCCGGACTACGCTGCAACAGGACGGCGCGGCTCGTCAAGAGCTCGACTAGCAATTCGGCCTCCGTCCCAGTCTCAATGAGGTAGTGGCATTCGTACCACGCGTATACAATTACGCACTCGAAACCCCATGGGTATTGACGGAGGCATACCCTGTTTGAAACCCACAGTACGGCTTGACCGACCCTGGGATCCGCATGCTTTTACTTTTCCTTTTTTATGGGTTTTCTTCTCTTTTCGAGGACTACACGGACAACCCGCCAGCAGAACACACCAAGGAGCTCTGGTTTACAAGGGAATCCCCAGGTGGTCTCTACTAAACTATGGCCATAATTGCTTTTCATACTCGCATGTAGCTCGCCCTTGGTGGCGGCGTGTTAAATAGACTTACTTGCTCATCGCATTACTTGTACAAAGTACGCCTCGACGTACTAGTTACACCACAATGGTGAGTACACGGTAGCATCAGCTTATCACTTCATTTTCCCGTTTCCTCACCTCGGTATTAATTACTCATTGCACACGTACACTATGGTACGTATTACTACGCCAGAGGCTTCATTACACCCCGCATCACGGCAATAAGAGTCCGAACACTTTTACAGTACAGTTCGGCACGCCGAACTTATAGCATTATATGCATTGGCTCCGAATCATGTCTTTGGTCAATAGTTGGGTTGCCCGGCTCCTGTGCTTACTACCTTACGTTCCGCTACATCGGCTAGGGTAGTAAAGGGAGAACTACTGCGATTGTGTCCCGGTTCTTCCGGACAAGCACCTTAATAGAGAAAGCCGAAACTGACTGTCATGATGCGGCGAGAGCTGGTCAGCTGTTCGAGAGGTTCCAAATCGTTGGAGATTTTTTCCGCTTCTTGCGAAGAATCGGTTCTTCCGATTAGGCATGTATCACGCCCCTAATTCGGCCTTCCGAACTCTAGGGGCTTTGCCAACTTTATTAATTGTCAAACTCCTATGGCTAAGTGAGGGCGGTAAAGGCCGCATAGTCTGATTGCCTTGTTCATTGTGGTAAACACCTCCTTTAAGGACCAGAATGTGGAGTAAAGAGTGTTTAGATTTATCCCGAACACCCCCATACTATCTACGTGGAGGCAGAAGCCGACGACTGGTCAACCCTCAGATTTAATAAACGGCCGCACAGGAGGTAAAATTTAAATCATAAACATTATACTACATAACATCATTGTTCCATATTACAGAACAAGGTAATACACATGTTCTCATGGGAATATAACATCCTTCGAACATTGTTCCGCCACAAGGCGTGACCCCTCCAGAACACCGTCAAAATAGTGCTCGGGTCGACGATGCTCCTTGCCCTCCGGTGGTCCCTCGGTCATCAGCTTCTTGGCATCTAGCTTCGCCCAATGCGTCTTGACGCGGGCAAAGGCCATACGCGCACCTTCAATGCAGACCGACCGCTTCACGGCTTCGAGCCGCGGACAGGCACTCACAAGCCGCTGCACAAGTCCGAAGTAGCTGCTAGGTATAGGATCGGCAGGCCACAGCCGGACTATCAAGTCCTTCATGGCTAGCTCCACCAACCTGTGCAGCTCGACCAACTGCTTTAGCTGGTCGCTAAAGGGTACCAGATGTTCGGATCCCAGATGTTGGGACCAGAACAGCTTCTCCGTAGACATCCCTTCCTCGGCTCTGTAATACTCGGCAGCATCCGATACACTGTGCGGCAGATCCGCAAACACCCCTGGAAAATCCAAATTCAGGATAAGTACAAGGAACGTTTCTTCTATATACTTGCTATGCGTGGTGAAAGACTTACCCGCTGTAATCATCTTGGCCGCCTGAATTTCCTGGAGGGCGCTCTGGGCTTCGGCTCGTACATTCTGTGCGCTCTGGCGGACCTTCGCCAATTCGGACTCTTGCGCCTTACAATCGCGCTCTAGGGACTCAAATCTCTCTATCGCGCCCTGGAGCCGTTGCTGCGCCTCGCCAACCCGGGCTTCGTGCTTCTCGCGCGAGGCGCGTTCCTTGGCCGCTTTCTCCTCGGCCTCGACTAGCGCCTTCTTAAGGGTTGCCACCTCAGTCGTGGCCCCTAATAAAGTTTATGACACTTTAGTCCAGTTGAACTATTCATTTTTTGAAATATACCTACAGGTTACTGCATACCTTGGTTATCCTCCAGCTGCTTCTTCACGAGGCCGAGCTCCTCCTCGGCCCGCTCCAGTTTCTGCTTCAGTCCGGAGACCTCCGCAGCATGAGCAGTGGCAGCCTTAAGCGATACCTGATTATTCACATAGACAATTCATGTTAGACTCCTGCGATATTTCTTCTCGATCCTCTGTTCGGCTTTTCTTCACGAACACCAAACAGAGCATCAGGGGCTACTGTCTATACTGTGATATTTTTTACAATCACTTACCTCAAAGCCCGTTAGAAGGCTAGTGCAGGCTTCGGTCAGTCCGCCTTTGACGAACTGAACCTTCTCTATCACCGTGTCCATAAGGACACGATGTTCATCCACAATAGAGGCGCCTTGTAGCGCCTCCAGCAGATTATCCGGCGCCTCTGGTTGGACAGAGGTCACCGGTGGTACAGGCACATTCCCTCCTTCAAGGGAATGCCGTTCGCTGGACCCTGGAGCCGTGTAGATCTCCGGAATGGTATCCGGCTGAGGTCCAAAGGGAACTCGGGCCCTGTCACCAGTTCCCATGGGGACTTTTTTCCCCACATGTCCAGCGGCCGAAAAATCATCCTGGGGCGTCACCCCGATGATCTCCGGAATCTCCCCCCGGCCTAGGAAAGTCTTTTTGGACACCACCTCGTCATCACCCTTGGGTGAGACGGAATGAGCAGGTGGCGGAGATGTGCTAGCCCTCTCCTTCGAGCCCAGCGAATCCTCAGTCGAGGACTGGGGGGAGCCATCGCGTGCCGGACTGCAGTAACAAGGCTTACAATATATTAGTACTACAAACCAGGAAGGCCATACGGTTGCGGATTCTGGTACTTACGAAGCGGCCCGAGGCTTGGTCCGGCGAGGTCGCTCCGGACTGCTTTCAATGTCCCACACGGAGTTATCCACTTGGGAGCCTTTAACCCTCTTAGGCGCTTTCGCCTCCGGATCCTGGGGGGCCGCCCTCTTCTTCCTCCCCACCTCAGGTGGGGAATCATTTTCTTCTTCCTCCTCTTCATCGCCGTCATCGGACGAAGAGGAAGTCTCGTCCTCGGACGACATATCCGGAGCGCCTTTTTGGCAGGGGCCTTTCTTGGCCCCTTTGGCCGCTTTCTTGGCCGTCTTCTCTGGCACATCATACGGCGCCGAAAACAACATCTTCGTCAGAAGTGGGAATTCTTCCTCCTCAGGAAGCGGAGCTGGACAGTTAATATGCTCTGCCACCTCGATCCAGGCCTGGTAAAGTAGGTGGAGGAACTCAGTGCCCATCCTCAAAATATGCCGTTGAAGGGTGTACCTCAAAAACACTAAAGACTTACCGAATTGTCCTGGCGCTTTGAGCTAAGCCCGCGATTTCCAGATGCCTTCGTGCATTGTGCCGAAGAGCCCTCGCAGCGTCTGGTGCTCGACGGGGTCGTAGTCCCACAAATAGCAAGCCCGGCGTTGGCACGGAAGGATCCGGCGAATGAGCATAACCTGGATCACATTCACGAGCTTGATCTTTTTGGTTATCATGTTCTGGACGCATGTCTGCAGCCCAGTTATCTCGTCTAAGGATCCCCAGGTCAGGCCCTTCTCTTGCCAGGAAGTGAGCCGCATCGGAACTCCGGATCGGAATTCAGGGGCTGCTGCCCAATCGGCGTCACGCGGCTCGGTGATGTAAAACCCCTGACTGCCATCCCTTCACCGTCTCCGCGAAGGAGCCTTCGGGCCAGGTGACATTGGGCATTTTGCCCACCATGGCGCCTCCGCACTCTGCTTGTTGACCGCTCACCACCTTCGGTTTCACATTGAAGGTCTTCAGCCATAGGCCGAAGTGAGGCGGGATACGGAGAAAGGCTTCGCACACAATGATAAATGCTGAGATGTTGAGTATAAAAATGGGGGCCAGATCGTGGAAGTCCAACCCATAGTAAAACATCAATCCTCGGACAAATGGATGAAGGGGGAATCCCAGCCCGCGGACGAAGTGTGTGAGAAACACAACCCTCTCATGGGGCTCGGGGGTAGGGACGATTTGCCCTTTTGCCAGGAGTCGGTGAGCAATCTCCTTGGCTAGATAGCCAGCCTCCTGAAGCCCCGCGATGTCCTTCTTCTTAACGGAGGGGGCCATCCACTTGCCTCCAGCTCCGGATCCGGACATGATTGGAGTGTCTTCTCGAACAAGGAAAAGCTAAAGCTTGGGCGCTAGGGCTCGAGGACGGAAGGACTGAAGATGAGGAAGGGTGTGGGTAAAGGGAGAGTATCCTTATCCCCTTATAGAGGTCGCGAATATCAAGCGCCTCCCCACTCGTCCTAAAAACTCGCCTGTTCCCAAGGGCTGTATAAACGGCACGGTTGAGTTACCCATGCCCGCATTGATGAGAATCCCGCAATAAGGGGGCACGATCTCTGTTTCGACAAGACGTGCCAATAGCAACCGCGTCTCGAAACGTGGGATGGCAGAAAGAAAACGGTTCGAAATTATGACCGGACAGACGTGATGTCGTGTTGAAGGGAAGCTGTCAACAGATTAGATTCGTGCAAATATTCTCTCTGCGGTTGTGTATGGTGTATAACAGGTCCGGATACAATCATCACGTCCGAAGACTATCTTGGAGTTCGGAAAAGGGGAACCCGCCTTACAATACCGAATACAATCTGCGCGCTGGACTCCTCGTCATTGAAGCCAGGTTCAGGGGCTACTGAGGGAGTCCTGGACTAAGGGGTCCACGGGCGTCCGACCTGTTATTCATTGGGCCGGACTGATGGGCTACGAAGACATGAAGGCCGAAGACTGTACCCGTGTCCGGATTGGACTCTACTTGGCGTGGAAGGCAAGCTTGGCGACCGAAGATTCCTTCTTATGTAACCGACTTCATGTAAACCCTAGATCCTCTCGGTGTCTATATAAACTGAAGGGGATAGTCCGGAAAGGACGGATACTCATTACCATATATACATTGGCTAGACTTCTAGGGTTTAGCCATTACGATCTCGTGGTAGATCAACTCTTGTAACACTCATATTCATCAAGATCAATCAAGCAGGAAGTAGGGTATTACCTCCTTAGAGAGGGCCCGAACCTGGGTAAACATCGTGTCCCCCGTCTGCTATTACCATCGATCCTAAACGCACAGTTCGGGACCCCCTACTCGAGATCCGCCGGTTTTGACACCGACAAGTACTGCACACAAGGGAGAAGACGTGGATATACAAGGAAGCGCCACAGTTGGTGGAGTATGGAGGATGGCCGTTGGGAGGTAGGAAAGCACCACGCGGTAATGGCCGCGTGGCCGGCTGATGACGGGATGGAGCATCCCCGGCGTGATGGACTGGAGCAGGGCCGCAGCGATACGTGGAACAGGGTCGTGGATCCTAGCGGAGAAAATTGAGCCGACACGGTGGCTTGCGATATAGGCAGTGAGGTGGGTTGGGCGCAGGTGAGAGGAACAAGGGTGCGGTAGGGGCGGGATAGAGGAATTCGGGATAGATGAACGGAGCAAGGATTATGGTGGACGTGGCGTGAAGACTCGAAGGTTTTGGAACGAGGCAAATAATTATTTTCGTTTGAATATTTTAGCCATGGGATCGAACATGTATCCATGGCGCAGGGGTGGCCTGACCAATGCTTCCTCGGACGTATGATAGGAAGTGTTTCCCTAACATAATATGTTACATTAACGTAATGCACCCCAAAGCAAAAATGAGTCTACATCTTAATAAATGAAGGTTTGCATGATACAACACATATGTTACTTCCCACTATGAAGGTAGTAACATAGACTAGTGGCATATACTCCCCACTGTGACTAGCCTCAAAGAGTTTAGCAACTAAAGCCCACAATGTATAGGTGCCTTAATTTAATGATTTAATAACTAAACTCTTCCAAGCATTGGTGGACTTCTTTCGTTTAAGTGTTTTGACTAGGTTTACGCGCTTGGCATTGTTTCTCCTGGGTCACCAAACTCATCTCTCTCTTCTTAATTACCCTGTCACATCGGATTTTCGTATACATGGCAACCCTAACACATGTACAAGGTGGAGCATTTGGAATGGGCTTCAAAACATAGTCATTGCGAGAATTCTATATAGTCCATGATAAAACAATAACTCGCACACCGATTTGGGACTTTAACTTAGGATGAACCCCATCAACCAGTTTCGGAACAAACTTGTCCTACTCCTGGGTGGTAGGTTAAGAGTGTTAAGCTTCATGTACTAGCTAAGGCAATAAAAAAACCGAACTATGGGAGAGGGTCGGACATTATACTTGAACACTCCCTCTCACGTCTATGCTCCTTCGGAGTTTATGTCGTGGGCAGCGGAAGCGGGGGCAGGTCGCAATTGTTTATTGTGTTTACTAGGTTTTGAACCTTGAACTTCTCGGTTGCAAGTTTATGTCCCTAACCATTTCATCCATCAGTCCGAACTATGGGAGATCGGGAGAGCACGAGTTGCGCGTGCGAAGAAAGACCCTTAAGCCCTAATACCATGTTAAGCTTCATGCACTAGCCAACGCAAGCAAAAGTCCGAACTATGGGAGAGGGCCGGACATTATACTTCAGCAAAAGGTAATATGGATAGTATGCGATGATAATTCAACAAGTGGGCGATCTACGAACAAACCCTGTATCGATTCCTCATCGCCATAAAAACAACAGTTTGCACAACCTCGCCATCTACTCCTATGTTTCTTTTGAGGTTGTCATTGGTCAGAATCATCTGCGCTATCCAAGGACCACATAACAAAATCAACCTTCAATGGGATTTTTAGCTTCCAAATAATGTGTGATGAAAAGGCTGCCACCATTGATGATATTATAACACAATAGACCTAACCGAGTAAATTGACATCGATCTTCTGCAACGGGCCCAAGAGCACGACATCTTGCCACAACATTTACTCTATATACTCACAATGCACCGCTTGAGAGACATTCATACACACTTGTCCTAACCTAATCTGATGAGGATACTTCACAAAATATCAGAGAAGGAAGCATAGGGACAAGCTTGGCACACCCCTCTCACCACGGTGACAGCGGAGAACAGAGAGAGAAACAGAGGAAGGCGTTTCCTGTGAACGAGGAGGCTCCCCGTGGGCGAAAAACCCTGGCAAACCCCTCCGGCCTATCCACCCCGCCCCGGCCCGCCTATAAACCCTCCCCCCCTCCTATCCAGAGCCGAGCAGCCATCCGTTCCATTTCTTATCGCTTCCCTCCCCCGCCCCCTTCCCCCCATGGCTTCCCTCCTCACGCTCCCGTCCCTCTCCCTCTCCAGCCCCAGCGGCGGCGGCACCGCCGGGCTCGCGCCCGCGCTCCGGCTCCGCGCCGCCTTCCGCTGCTGGGCGCTCGGCCGCAGGTGGGCGGGCGCCGCCGCGGCCATCGCGTCGCCCAACTCCGTGCTCAGCGAGCACGCCTTCAAGCGCCTCGGGCTCGGCGGCGGCAGCGACGACGAGGATGAGGAAGGGTACGGGAGCGACCAGGAGGGGCCCGCCGTGGAGGGGCTGCAGCAGGGGGACGCGGATGAGCTCGCCATTTCCAGGCTCGGCCTCCCCGCCCAGCTGGTCGCCACCCTCGAGAAGCGCGGAATTACCCATCTCTTCCCCATCCAGGTGAGCTCAATTTCTGTCATGTTTTGGACCTGCTTAATTGTGTTGACGCTCAATTTCAGGGTCTGAGGCTGTTCACTGTTGGAGGGGAGTGGTGTCTGACAGTGTAGAATTCGGTGAATTCAGTTGGTCTTGTCGTAATTCGTGGTGCATACATAGGTTAACTGGCTGTTAGGATGGGTGTGGTGTCTGTCAGTGCAGCATTTGGTGAATTCAGTTGGTACTGTTGTAATTCGTGGTGCATAGGCTTGGGAGGGGCTTGCACACGATAATTGGAGCCATACTGTTTTTACTTTTTTGTGTGGAAAGGAGACAGTAGTGGTGTCATAACAAAGTAGCTAAGTGCCAACACTAGAACCTAATACCATTTTTCCATAAACCCATAATTGATTACCCAAGCGACCATGTTGTAGTGTTGGCTGCACTTTGTAGTGAGATTTGACAGCGCCTATGTTGTAGCATTCCATTGTAAGTGTCAAACTGTACTATTCTCACAAATAGCACCCAATGTGGGCAATTGTCAGCTGGCGCAGGAGTTGGGGGCAGCTGTGCCATTTGTTCCCTTTTTTCGTGAACAGAATTAGCCTGTTCCATTTGTATTTCTAAGTCTAGGGAAGTTATGATAACACATTGTCTAAGTCATGCCCGTTAAGGAAATGCACAATGTAACAAGTAAAAAGATGATGTTAGTTGTATGAATTAGTTTTCCAACAAACTGTCATGTACTCCTTCCGTCTCATAATATAAGACGTTTTCGTATGCTGTTTTAGCTTGCAAAAACATCTTATATTCTGGGATAGAAGGAGTACTTTGTAACACATGTTTTCACTGTGCTTGTTTTACTCCATATGAGGTGCTTATTTGCCTGGTCGTTTACTGATTTTTCTTGTTTCCTCCAGAGGGCTGTATTGATTCCAGCACTTGAGGGCCGTGACCTGATTGCAAGAGCAAAGACTGGAACTGGAAAGACGTTAGCCTTTGGTATACCCATGATCAAGCAAATAATCGAGCAGGACGAAGGGCGCACCCCTGGGTACCCATTTATCTTGTTTTGCATCTTCATGATGTCAGCATTAAAATCAGTTGGTAATTTACATTCCCTAACTATGTTTTTTCTCTTTTGGCAGGCGAGGTCGTATTCCTCGAGCTTTGGTCCTTGCACCCACTAGAGAACTGGCTAAACAAGTTGAGAAGGAAATTATGGAATCAGCACCAAAGCTTAGTACAGTGTGTGTTTATGGTGGTGTCTCGTATAATACCCAGCAGAATGCACTCTCCCGTGGTGTTGATGTTGTCGTAGGAACTCCAGGTCGCCTAATTGATTTGATAAACGGTGGAAGTCTTCAGTTGGGAGAAGTTAGGTATCTTGTCCTTGATGAGGCTGACCAGATGCTTGCAGTTGGGTTTGAGGAAGATGTGGAAACAATATTGCAACAGCTGCCAGCCGAACGACAAAGCATGCTTTTCTCTGCGACCATGCCTAGTTGGGTGAAGAAATTGTCTAGGCGGTACTTGGATAATCCTTTGACAATTGATTTGGTATGGCCTTCATGCTTTCACATTCATTTTCTTTTCTATTTTCCTGGGCCCTTAATTTTCTCTGGTTATTTTGCTGTTACTTGTTCGACAAAAGTAGACAATGAATCAGTATTATCTACTTAAGAGCATTCTTGTATTTATTGCATTATTATCTTGACTTAGGTATTCGTACATGTTAGTTGTTATGACCATGCTCTATGGTTCCTTCTTTAGTGTGCTATTCTGTGTAAATTCTGGGCAATAAACTTGCTATTTTGAAACATGTGACCCATGATTTTCTACTGTATATTAATTCTGTGAAGCTGTATGTGAGATTGAAGTGTTGGGTTTAATTCTTAGTCACGGTGCATGAATACAAACTTCAACAATGTGCTACCACTAGCTCTTCGAACTTAACAAAGGAGTTTTTGATGGATTTTACTGTTGCCATGTATTTGCTTACGCGAAGGCGGCCACTTGTAAAAATAAGAAAACGGTGGGAGATAAGAGACAACAAGACTGGTCTTAGAGTATTTTACTTACAGTTTTTTTAACGCAACATGCTACTCGCACTTGAAGATTTCTGTTGCTGCTTTGTGAGATATATGCTGCTATGCTTCAATATTCATTTTTTATGTCCTAATCAGTCATTTGGTCCCTCCATGTTTTAATTAGGTTGGCGATCAAGATGAAAAACTAGCTGAAGGAATCAAACTCTTTGCTATTCCACTCACAACGACTTCAAAGCGCACCATTCTTAGTGATCTCATTACGGTATGTTAATGCACTTTAATGATTTTTAGCTGATTCTTTTTGTTACCTTTCCTCTCTTTTGTTGTTTACTGCTCTATGTTCTATGTCTAACCCCTGGGCTGAGATACACAAAGCAGCTAGTTACGATGTGCATGATTTCTTTGATTAGCATTTACTTTTGTATGCTGACATTACTTTTTCTTGAATATAATTTATATTTTCCTTGAACTTCTATTTTTTTCATTCATTTAAGTTGCCGTGGGGCTGGATTTTTCTTTTACAATAATGGCAGTCTTGGTTTACCAGTTGCAAATAACAACTACTTTTGTGCTTTTGAGTTCTAAGGGAGCTGGACCTTTTAAAAGTCCACTTAAAGATTTGCTTGGACCTCTTTAGTGTTTTGAACGTTGGTAAATTAGATTTTCGATGATGTCCTAATTTGATCACTTTACATTTGTTAGTGCAATGTTACTCAAATCTTTTGTTGTCAGGTATATGCAAAGGGTGGGAAAACTATTGTTTTCACTCGGACAAAACGGGATGCAGACGAGGTATCATTGGCATTGACAACCAGTATTGCATCTGAGGCGCTTCACGGTGATATTTCACAACATCAGCGTGAGAGGACATTAAATGGTTTCCGCCAAGGGAAATTTACTGTTCTTGTGGCAACTGATGTTGCTTCTCGTGGTCTTGATATACCCAATGTTGATTTGGTGGGTTTGCAGCTCCTCTTCACTTTATCTGATTCTAGATACATATTTTTGTAAATCATCCAGCCTCTAACACTAACTCTTTGTGGTGTGGTTGTTGACTGCTAAATGTTTTCAAATTTACAGCATATACTATGTTTAACGACTTGTCACCAAATTATTGCTTTGTATATCTCTGAGAAAAAACAATTAGTGCAAATTCCAAGATATATACTGCACATTCTCTAGAACATTCAGTCTCACACACATGATATTATTTATGGTGCTAAAAAAATAAGTAAATAATCAAACATTTCAAGAACTTTGCCTTTGTTACACACTGAATTTGAATTCAAATACCGTCAGACACTTAAGTTCGGGATACCTTTGTTTTACATATAACTTTCATGCGTTTTATCACATCTCCATCTGGTCTCTTGCGTTAATCTTGCAATTCACGTGGTATTGTTTCTTATCAATTGCCGGTAGCATATTAAATTCATTTGAGCATTTTGCTGTCTCAAATGGATTATGGCAGATGCAGATTAATGAATGAGAGATATTTCTGTTAATGCAGATTATTCATTATGAGTTGCCAAATGACCCTGAGACTTTTGTTCATCGTTCTGGGCGCACTGGACGAGCAGGGAAAGCAGGGAATGCAATCTTAATGTTTACAACCAACCAGCGAAGGACAGTTAAATCACTTGAACGTGATGTTGGATGCAAATTTGAATTTATTGGCCCACCTACAATGGAAGAAGTCCTTGATTCATCTGCAGAGCATGTCATTGCTACTCTGCGAGGTGTGCACCCTGAGTCGATTCAATACTTTGTTCCAGCGGCTGAGAGACTAAGCCAAGAACTAGGACCTACCGCCCTTGCTTCTGCATTGGCACATCTGAGTGGATTTTCTCAGCCACCTTCTTCACGTTCCCTGATTAGCCATGAGCAGGTAAAAAGTGCCACAAGGAGATTACTCATATGCATGGTTTTTACATGAATTCCACCAATCCTAACTAATTTGCACAGTTAAGTAAGAAAACATTTTACCTGTTCCGCTATCATTATGATCCAGTTTTTCTTGCTTCAAACTTAGAATCGCCTTCTAGACTTCTGAATTTATCCAGTTGATACTAGTACAGTATACTACTAGTAGAGTTCTACTAGTACCCGAATTGCCTCTACCATGGTGGGTTATCCATAGCTTTGTTGTGCATTTGCCTTTTCTTGCAGTTTTCTCTTAAGCAAGACGCCTTCTTCAAATACTCTCATTAACTCTATTAAACTGCAGGGATCGGTGACATTACAACTTACCAGGGATCCGGCATATGCAAGAGGCTTCTTTTCTCCTAGATCTGTCACTGGTTTTCTGTCTGATGTCTCTCCATCTGCTGCTGATGCAGTTGGAAAAATATACCTAATAGCAGATGAGAGGGTGAGTCTTTTCTTCAGTATGTTGATCATTTGCTTCTGTGCATTTGTTCCTTTAGTAATATCATTTTCCTTTAGTGAAAGAAAGGTGCATGTATAGTAACTCAACCATCATTATGAGGCAGTCTCTTTTCTAGTATGTCCCTTCTTCAAATAACAATCTTTTGTACACATTGCCAACTGTACCAGGTCCAAGGAGCAGTGTTTGATTTACCCGAGGAGATTGCAAAGGATCTGCTTACTATGGAACTGCCCGAAGGAAACACCTTGAGCAAAGTAACAAAGGTAGCTTTTGCATCTTCATCTTCTTAAGTTAATTATTATGGATATTCCGTGCACGAAAATATTGATGCTGGTTGTTATGAGCTAGGCTTGCACTACGCACATTATATAGTGCAGTACTTGTATTGTTTATATGTGATGCTGGTGGTTGTGAGCTAGTGTGGTGACTGTTTTTATTACTTCCTACTTGCAGCTGCCGGTGTTGCAAGATGATGGCCCTGCTACCGACTCTTACGGCCGATTCTCAAACTCGGACCGGGGTTCTAGGAACCGGCGGGGGTCGTCCAGGGGCGGTATGGGCGGCGGCTCAAGAGGCCGTGGTAGTTGGGACTCTGATGAAGGATTCCGTCGCGGTGGCAGGAGCTCTAGCAGACCTGACAACGATATTTGGTCAGATGATGACTTTTCAGGTGGTGGTGCAAGGAGATCAAACCGTTCGTCATCCCCCGGCGGCGGCCACTCGTCCTATGGTGGGCGTGGAGGCTCATCATCCTTCGGTGACAGATCCTCCTCCTTTGGTGAACGCTCATCGTCATACGGTGGTCGTGGTGGCTCTTCCTTTGGAAGCAGGGACAGGTAAGCTTCACAGAATCACTCAAACAGCATCACAATCCGCTATTCAGATTCACACTTATCCATCTTTAGATGGTCCATTTGTATTTTGAATTGGCAAGTGCTGATCTTGATTCTTCTCCACCCATGATATTCTTTTCACCAAGTTGATGCAAGGTTTGGTACCTAATGGCTAATGTGATATACTGAAAGACTAGAACTAGACTACTTGTATCTAGTCATCATCAGCACATATGAACACCTGATGCTTTATACTGTACCTATTACCTAGTGCTGGTCAGTGGAAACTTGAAATTAGCTTGCTAAGTTTTGGCCTTGGTGCAGCTTACCTGAATCATGACCAAAACTTACTTTCACCTTTTCCTGAGTACAGAAGTAATACTGCTACTTTGTGAATCTAACACTCCACCATTTGCATGAGCAGAAGCTTCAGTGGCGCATGCTTCACATGTGGGCAATCAGGGCACAGAGCATCAGACTGCCCAAACAAGTAGATGGTCCAGACGACGTGCTGCTTGCCTGCCGCACTGCTCCGTTCGGGCCTCATCAGCTTTCGACAAGCGGCTGGACAAAGTTGAACACAATGGCAAGGAACATCGAAGGTCGGCCTCCCTTGGCGCGTTGATCTGATCTGCATATGCCCGATGAACGGCTGGCGTGCTAGATACTACAGTTTTTTGTGTGTGTCGTTTCACCGGGGAGATGATTTTTGGCACGCTGCTGACCCCGCCGATGGAGAGCCTGGCCTTCCGCTAAGTTATCCGTGTAATATCTAGGGGTTCTACAGAGACATACGCTTGTTTTAATTTTTTTGGTTTGCCGCTTGTCGGAGTCGGTGATAGAGTGTTAACAACAGCTACTACATGGGCCTTGTAAAGTTCTACAGAACCAAGAAAGCATTCAGAACTGTTACACGTCGATTAGAATTACTGCTGTGAAATGCGGAGATGTCAAACGAGTCTGAAGCCTTTGGTTGATACGTCAGAGCTTGTTTCAG
The DNA here is from genome assembly GCF_018294505.1 of Triticum aestivum. Lineage (NCBI taxonomy): Eukaryota > Viridiplantae > Streptophyta > Magnoliopsida > Poales > Poaceae > Triticum > Triticum aestivum. The sequence continues at coordinate 534,913,717 of NC_057808.1, read as the reverse complement.
ACAGGTTTGTGTGGGTTGTTCGCTGCAGCTGGTGCTTTTGATCTCTGTGAGACGAGATGAGATGAACCTGTTAGGAAGGTATGAGTGTGTGTTTGGTCAATGTAGTGCAGGACGGGAGATTTGACGCCCTGTGAGACGCGTGCATGGCTGAGTTCAACATGGTTGGTTGAGGGTTGGTCAGTGAGGCCAAACTGCTAGACCTCAGAGGATTGCTTCGACTGATGCCCTGCTTACGGAGACGTGATCTGCGATACGCATACGTGCTATGGATGTGATGGAGTTGGACACGGTCGCGCCTGGTGATTAGTAGTATACGTACGTCAGGAAGACAGGAACGGTGTGTCGACGGGGTTGGAGTGGTTGGCAACTGTATCAGACTTTAGAGAAGGACGCCGGCCGAACCATATGACATCAGAGGTGCAGGTCTGAACCTGGGGATAAAAGGGGATCAGGTCACTTAGTCAGGTTTGGTGCTAATCTCATCATGACAAACACGATATTTTTCTCATGGGAATGGATATCGAGCATGCTATTGACCACCACGAGGAAGGAAAACCGTCTGTGAAACCAGTGGGTGGCCCGAACCAAAGCGCTGGTGTCTGAATCCGAAGGTGCGCGTGCAGCCGGCAAAGGCACGGCTGACGGAAGAACAGCGCACATGGATGCGTTCCATGCACAGAGCATTCCACCTGCAGATTCGCCATCCAAATCAAACGACGTTTCGACGTGAATACATTCGTGTCAAAAACACTCTTATATTATGAGATGAAGAGAGTGGTATCATATATATAACTAAACTACGGATCGGGACATCTCAGCGTTGCCTGAAAGTGACGATCAGAATACTGAGTATGTCAGCGGTATTAACTGCCGTCGACGTGGACAGGTGTGTAGTACGCGTTACATCGGAGAAGTAAGAGAGAGAGAGAGAGAGAGAGAGAGAGAGAGAGAGAGTTCGAAGAAAGCTACCGGTAATGGTTGCCAACATGGAAAATATCAAAAATGTGCTTCAGGTTACATCTTCAGGATTCGAGGAGAAGTACTTGGGATTACCCACCCCAAATGGAAGAATGTCGAAAGGGAAGTTTCAAAATTTGCAAGTCAGGCTCACAAAACGTTTGTTCAATTTTGATGGCCACCCAACTCAAGCAGGCAAGGAAGTGTTGATCAGGGCGGTTGCTCAGTCTATTCCCACACACATAATGAGTGTCTTTAAACTCCCCTTTGAGGTGTGCGATGACTTGAATCGCATTGTCAGAAATTATTTTTGGGGTGCAGAGAAGGGGAAGAGGAAGACACTCTGGTTTTCATGGGAGAAGATTACTAGGCCAAAGTCACAAGGGGGCTTGGGATTCAAGGATTTCCGCTTATTCAACCAAGCTTTATTAGCCAGGCAAGCATGGCGTTTACTTGAACATCCAAATAGCTTGTGTGCTCGAGTGTTGAAGGCAAAATACTTTCCCAACGGCAACCTTGTTGATACAGTTTTTGCTACTAACCCGTCACCCACTGGCAAGCAATCTCGCATGGATTAGAGCTTTTGAAGAAGGGAATCGTTTGGAGAATTGGCAATGGAAAATCTGTCCGGATATGGAGAGATAGATGGGTTGCAAGGGAACCTACAGGGGGCCTAATCTCACGTAAGGGAAGGTGCAGACTTAAATGGGTTTCGTCCCTACTGGACATTCACGGAAACTGGGACATGGTGAAGATCACTCAGCATTTTCTGCCGGTCGACGTGATTTTGATTCAGAAAATAAGGCCTGCTCCTCGCTTGGGCGACGATTTTATTGCTTGGGCCCCGGAAAAAAGTGGTACATTCTCTGTGCGCAGTGCGTACAAAATGGCTAGCGATGAACTTGCAAACTCAGATTTGGCATCCACAAGCAGTAGAGCTGATGGAAGCCGAGATGGATGGAAAGATATATGGCGTTGCATGGTTCCCCCTAAAGTCCAATCTTTTGCATGGCGGTTGGCGTCAGATTCACTAGCAACATGGAAAAATAAGTTCAGAAGGTCATTGGAAGTTTCAGCATGCTGCCCGGTATGTGGACGTGAGGATGAGGATGCATTTCATGTTTTTTGCTCCTGCAACCATGCAGTGCGACTCTGGGAAGCCATGTCTGCAGTATGGAAATTGCCTAAGCTAAAGAGAATAAACAACACGGGACAAGATTGGCTATTCCATGTGCTATCTAGTATCAACGATGATACACGAAGTCGCTTGCTGATGCTATTCTGGAGAATTTGGTTCCTTCGGAATGAGATAGTCCACTCAAAACCACTGCCACCAATGGATGCCTCTGTTCATTTTTTGACAAGCTATCTAGCTTCACTGCAGGACTTACAGAACCCTATAGATTCGGGTAAGGGCAAGGCTCCTATCCAATACATGGGTAAACAGAAACAGCACACACATCATGATACGGTTCCCAGTTCGTGGACTCAACCAGCTATGGGAAGAGTTAAGCTTAATACAGATGGTTCTTTTGTTAATGGAATCGGGGGGGCTGGCATGATTCTTAGAGATCGTGCGGGATCAATCATCTTTAGCTCTTGCAGACACCTACACACGTGCACTGATGCACTGGAAGCAGAACTACTTGCAATAAAAGAGGGAATTTCTTCATCTTTACAATGGAGCAATTTACCCATTGATATAGAGTCAGATTGCTTGGAGGCCGTCTCAATGATTAAGGAAGGAGTAGCAAATAGATCGAAGTATGCATTCATTGTTAGAGAGATAATTCTTAGTATGGTAGAGAGAAATTCTTGTATTGCTCATACTCGTCGGAATTGTAACGGTCACTACGGGAAATAGTTAATTTGCCGTCAGGAGGCGTCTTTGCCGTCAGCTTTTCGTCGGGCAGACGGCAAAGAAAGGGTTTGCCGTCATCAGCAGACGGCAATGAAAAACTGACGGTAAAATAGACTTCGCCGTCTGCAAAAAAAAACACAGACGGCAAATCGCTCACTTTGCCGTCTGCAACAAAAACACAGACGGCAAATCGGTCACTTTGCCGTTTGCAAAGCAAAACACAGACGGCAAAGATCTTTGCCGTCTGCTTTTTTTTGTTACAGACGGCAAAGAGCATGTTTTGCCATCTATAATATAAAACACAGACGGCAAAGATATTACAGACAGCAAAATATGCTATTTGCCGTCTGTAATAGAAAACACAGACGGCAAAGAAGAAACACACCTCGCGGATCGATCTCCTGGATCGATGAGGTGGCATGATCCTTACCACTCGCTGTATCCCGCATCTCTCGCACGCCCCCACGTCCTCTCTCTCTCCCCACGTTCTCTTTCTCTGTCCACCCACCGACGCAACCGGACGGCCCCACCCACCTCGCCCGTCCTCTCACCCACGACAGCCACAAATCCCACCGAGTGGCCCGCGCCTGTGCTCCCCCCGAGAGGCCCCCGCCCGTGCTCCCTCCGGCCGGCGCATCGCCGTCGCGCGCCTCTGGCGCGGTCTGCTGCCTCTCGCGCACCCCCTCCCGCACGCATGCCTCTGCGCCGCCCGAGCTCTCACCTCCTCCCCCGACTCTCCTCGTCCAGGCGGGCACCAGCGCCGGCGGGCACCACGCGCCGGCCAGGCGACCAGTGCGGCAGGTCAACCGCCGCCGCCAGAGACGGGCGGCTCCTCGTACGCGTGCGGCTGACCCTCGCCGAACTACTCTGCGGCTGCCCCTCGCCGGAGCCCGCTGCGCTCGAGACTCCCCACCCTCTTTCTTTCCGCCCCTCGCCGGACCCAGCCACGGCCATCCCTCACCGGACCCCGCCACGGCCGCCCCTCGCCGGACCCAGCCGCGGCCATCCCTCACCGGACTCCGCCACGGCCGCCCCTTGCCGGACCACACCACAGCCGTCACTCACCGGACCCCGCCGCGGCCGTCCCTCACCAGACCTCACCGGAGACCGGACCCTGCCGTGGCCGCCCCTCGCCAGACCTCGCCGCGCCGGAGACTCCCCAGTCTCCTCCTCTCTGCCCCAAGCGCCAGAGCTCCTCCGGCAGTGGCAGAAGTTGCCGGAGTTGGCAACTCCGGTGACCACCGAAGCAGCAGCCACCCTGTGAACGATTTGACTGGCGTATTTTTTTTAAATAAAATACAATCTTTGCCGTCTGTATTTTGGTCCAGATGACGGCAAGAAAACGTTTTGCCTCACGGCAAAGAGTGCATACTTTGCCATCTGTTATTTTTGCGGCAGACGGCAAATCTGTAGTTGGCTCGGCAAATTCTTTGCCGTCTGCCCGATGAAAAGCTGACGGCAAAGCAGCCTTTGCCGCGACCCTCTTTGCCGTCTATGTTTGCCGTCAGCCGGCTGACTGCAAACTCTTTGCCGTCTGTATTTCGCTCTTTGCCGTCTGTACTCGCCAGACGGCAAATTAACTGTTTCCCGTAGTGGGTGCTAGTCATTTCATGGCTAACTTTGGTAGGTTGCAAGGCCGAACCGCGGTTTGGTTATGCTCTGGCCCAGAAGAAGTCCTGAAAATTGTTGGACGAGATTGAAAATTGAGTGATACAAGAATTATTTCGCAAAAAGAAAGGTTGTCAATTCTAGAGGGGTTGACTTTGTTTGCAAGACATGTGGAGTCGAATTCTTGGGAAAGTTCTACTGGACGTTGCACACACAATGTACATCTTCTTAGACTAGGCACAATGGCCCATGTTACTAGTCTATGTTACTACCTCTATAGTGGGGAGTAACATATGTGTGGTAACATGCAACACTTTATTTATTAGGCTATAGACACATCTTGCCTTGATATGTGTGATGTTACTCATACTACTAGTAACTAGCTATGTTGCTACTTTCCTCTCTTTTTTCATTTATTGCTTGCCACATCATCTACTTTATCTAGATATGTGTGATGTTACTACTTATGTTACTCCCATTGTGGGTAGTCTTAACTGTACGCGTGGCCAATATATACTCCAGGAGTGTGGTTAATTAAGGGCCTGTTCGGCAACCCTCTAGCTCCCTCAGATCCTCAACTCCTCAGCTCAACTCCTCGTTGAAAAAACCCAGAGTTCAGAAACGTTTGGCAGACACAGCTTCTCGATCTCGATCGAGAGCACTGGCGTGGGCTGGCAGCTGATTCGGCTTTGATGTGGCCCAGCTCGAGAGATAAGCTGCAGCCAACCGGTACGCTTGCTCACTTGGCGGTGGCATGCAGCTGTAATTCCAGTCAACTCTCGCTCCTTTGATTTTTGAGAGCAACAAATGTCTAGCTCCTCAGCTCCTCGTAAAATACAGTACGCTCCGCTTCCAACTTCTTTTTCTGAACTCCAGGAGTTAACCAGTTCGGCCCAGCTCCAAAGCTGGAGTTGGTGGAGTTGGGAGCTGGAGAGCAACCGAACAGGCTCTAAGTATGCATTGTGACACTACAACGTATCTTGGCAACTACTTCCTCCGTTTTGAATTACTTGTCGTAGGTATGGATGTATCTAGATGTATTTTAGTTCTAGATACATCCATTTCTGCGACGAGTAATTTAGAACGGAGGGAGTAGTACCAGCGCTCCTACGGTCCTGCCACGGTGATTCCCACCTAACGACGCCTTTGGCGAAAAATAAAACAAACACTTGCTACCTTCATTTCGTGGTCAACCTTGCAAACATGTTGCTTCATGGAAAGAGATTGGAATACATTGCCACCTGACCAAGCAAGGAGTCCATGGGGTCTGACATTGTTGTACACTTGGTGCGCAGTTGAGTTCCTTCTCCACTCTGACAAAAGCTCGGGTAATCTACTCTGGGCGATCTGCAACTGGTGTGCGAGTTTTCAACTGAGCCCTGACGACAAGAAAGATTAACAATTACTACTACTAGCTGGCCTCGGATTCACACATCAGACATGTTATAATCATGCATGCATGCATGCATGGGTCCGTCCGGCCAAATGGCTCGCATGCGCAGCAGCACGTATTGACTTGCGATCACTCAGATTTGACGCCACTGGCCATTCTGTTCACTGTTCTGCAGATGCAGATGTGCTAATGCTGGCACTTTTCACCGCGCGCGGCCACGCATGCTGCCCGCCCAACATATGAAATATGCATTTACCGTTTTTCTTTCTGACTTCAATTGCAAGAAAGATACAGTACTCAGTAACGTAGGTATACTTCAAGGGAAAAAAATGAAGGCAAACTCAGCGACGGCGCCTCAGGCCCTCAGCACACATGAAAGAAAACGGGAGATGTCGGCCTGGCCCATGTTTCCACACCTCAGGCATAGGACGTGCACAGGAAAGAAACGAAATCAATAGTTAAGGAGTACTCGTTGTAAAGATCACTCTAATTCCTCAGGTTGTGATAAGTGGCGCATACAACCTGTGAGTTTTTCCTTTTTTTCGTATATCTGTTTATTCAAAACATTTTATCTCTCAAACCGTGCGTCTAAATCTCAAACCGCTTTCACTGTTGGATTCCTCGCGTCGAGATCTTCAAAACTAGATCCAATGTTGATAGGTTTTGACGAACTTTTTTTCACGAAAAAAAGGACAAAAAACCGAACCGGGAGCACGGTTTTTTTTCCTTTCCTCACGAAATCACAACTGTGCCTCTCGCGGAAACAAAACCATGACTCTCGCGAAAGGAAAAAAAAAAAGAGAAAACGCGTTATTTTTTCTGTTTCCGAGGAGGCACGGCCGTGACTCTCGCAAAAGCACACCTGTGCTTCTCGCGGAAGCAAAACCGTGACTCTCGCGAAAGAAAAAACAGAAAACGCATTTTTTCGGTTTCTGAAAGGCACGGCCGTGACTCTCGCGAAAGCAAAATCGTGCCTCTCGCGGAAGCAAAACCGTGACTCTCGCGAAAGGAAAAAAAATAAAAAACGCGTTTTTTTTTCGTTTCTGAGAGGCACGTCCGTGACTCTTGTGAAAGCAAAACCGTGCCTCTCGCGGAAGCAAAACCGTGACTCTCGCGAAAGGAAAAAAAACAGAAAACGCGTTTTTTTCCATTTCCGAGAGGCACGGCGGTGACTCTCGCGAAAGCAAAACCGTGCCTCTCGCGGAAACAAAACCATGACTCTCGCGAAAGAAAAAAAATGTTTTTTTCGTTTCTGAGAGGCACGGCCGTGACTCTCGCGAAAGCAAAACCGTGCCTCTCGCGGTAGCAAAACCGTGACTCTCGCAAAGGAAAAAAAAGAAAACGCGTTCTTTCGTGCAATTTTTTTTATCTAAAAGCTAGGGAAGACCGGTGGAAAACCAAAATGTCGAAAAAAACAAAAAAAACCGTTTAAATAGCCGAAAACGCGTGCGGAAAAATAAAAAAAAAACAGAATTCAGAGGGAGCGTCCAGAGCACGACACGTGACGAATGGCTGAGAGCGTGCCAAGTAGCGCTGATCGTTGCGAGGCTCCCGAAAAAGCGCTCGTTAACTAGTGGCTCCCGGAAAGGAATCACTGGATTCTAGGTTTCCTTTTCCTTCGGATCGTTCGATCGCTTCTTCCCGTGCCCGCTGTTCGTCTAATCGCCGTCTTCAACTCCGCATCTCTGCGGCCTCTCACGAAACCGCCGACTGCAGCAGACAGTAGGTACGTCTCTCCTTGCGCCCTATGCGGCTCTGTCATCTGCCCTCGCCTGTTCTAGTGTTATTCTTCCTATTTTTTTTTTCTAATGCTGAATTTTTGATTCCCAAAATTTCCTAGGGCATAATATAGTACCTTATCTTTGTAATCTAATCCGGCTATGTGTGTAAATCCTCAATGATTTGATCGCCCAGCCAACAATTCCCTATTGACCAGTTGATTCGGGAATCAGCTTTGTCATGATAATAGTAGATGAAGATCTTCTATAATCGATTAATGTTTTATTTATCTTTTGCTAATTGTAAAAGCTAATTGTTCCTTTCAATTTCAGCAAGGTAATTATCCCTTTCAGTTTCAGAAAGTTGAAATTATTGAAGAACTACCTCAGATCTACAATGTCGCAAGAGATGTTAAATGGCTTGGCAACTTGATGCATCGAGAAAAAATTGCTTGATGAAATTGATATTGATACAATCATTAGCGATTTTGCATCTTAGAATGTTGGCAGAAATTCTTGTAATACATTATGTGATATGCACACTGATTTTGAATTTACTTAACTGTTTCCTTTGATACAATTCTATCTACGTACGATGATTACTAGTTAGACCATTATACTAAGGGCTCCGAAGGGCCCCGGGCCCCTGAAATCTCAGGACCGGCCCTGACAGTACTCCACTTGGATTATACTCGAACGGAGGGGGCAGTGCGCCACAGTACTGTTAGACTTCGTATTGTAGTTCTACTGTGTAAACCATTGGTATTGGACTTGTATATCATCATTGTATATATGTGATAGGCCACCCCTTTGAGGGTTGAGCCAGTTCCCCCAAAACCTACGTTTTACATGGTATCGAGTCTAAACTAGGTCCTCCACCCCACCCGCCGCCGCGCATCAAAACCCTAAACCCTAGGGCCGCCGCCGCCGCCATGACCGCTTCCGCGTCGGGCGCCGCCAGCTCCGGGTCTATCCCCGCGTCGCTTGCCGCCCTCCTCAACCTCCCACCATGCCCCTGGCTCCGTCGGTGCCGCAGTTCTTCGGCACCACCACTGTGGGCTCCATGTTCTCAGCTCCAATTCCGCCGCCATCGCCTGCGACCTCTATCACCACGACGGCGATCTTGCCCGCGGCGCCACCCGCGGCCTCTTCCTCGTCACCTGCCGTCCTCCCGGCAGCCTCGGGGGAGGTTCCGCCTGCGGTGCCACCCGCGGCCTCGCTCACGATCCTACCTGCGGCCGCGATCCCGCCCTTGCTCGCGGCGCCACCCGCGGCATCGGTCGCGGCCGTCGCTCCTGCGCCACCCGCAGCATCGGTCGCGACTGTGGCTCCTGTCGCGGCTCCGCTGCCTACCGTCCCTGCTACTGGCGCCATCATGCCCACCGGGCCGTTCCACTTCGACAACTTGATCGCCATCAGACTCACGCCGGTCAACTACTTGTTCTGGCGTGCCAAGGTCCTACCGCTGCTACGCAGCCGATCTCTCATAGGGTTTGTTGATGGTTCGCTACCGTGTCCTCCGCATGTCATCCCTATCGTCCACGGCCCGACCATCAACCCGGAACACCGTATGTGGGTGCAGCAGGACCAAGCGATCCTCTCTGCCATCCAGGGATCCCTAGGCGATGGGGTCGCTGGCCTCTGTCTCTTCGCCGCTACCTCCATGGACGCCTGGACGACCCTGGAGCATGCCTTTGCCCAGGTCTCTACCTCCTGCTCGATGGCCCTTCACAGCGAGCTCGTCGACATCAAGAAGCTGGATTCCTCCGCCACGACCTACTTCAACAAGATGAAGGTGCCGGCGGACACGCTCTCGCCTCTATTGGCCGGCCGCTTAGCGACGAGGAGTTCGTCGGCTTCATCATCAAAGGCCTCGACGCCGAGTACGACAATCTCGCCGAGGCCGTACACAACGCCAAGCCAGCGATGCCTCCTCACGAGCTCTACTCACGCCTCCTCTTCACGGAGCAACGCGTCGAGGCTCGTCGCTCCTCCACCAACATCACCGCCCAACCGGCGGCCTTCCGGGCTTCTCGCGACCAGCGCCCTCCTGCCCCGTCGCCTGGCAAGACCGCCCCGCCCCTGCATCGACCATGGGTGGGGGCTCTAACACTAGGGTGGTGTGCCAGCTATGTGGTCGTGAACGCCATGTCGCCTCCAAGTGTCACCGTCGCTTTCAGAGGAGCTTCCTTGGCATCGGCAATGACGGCAAGGGCAACGAGCGCCAGTTTGCCATGGCAGACTTTGCCCCCCCCCCGTCGCCGCCCTGGCTGCCCACATCGCCACCAACACTACTAGGGAAAACCTTATACACAGAATCTTAGCAGCATCGTTGTTTAAAAACAAACGCTGCTGCTAATTATCAGTAGCGAGCTTCAGGAAACCGCGTTACTAATAGCCCAGTAGCAGTAGCGCTCTAGGTGAAACAAGTGCTACTACTATAGTTTCCACGACGTTGCCTCCAGGCTAGATATAGTAGTACCACCCTTCTTCTGGACGCGCTACTACTAAAGTAATTAGTAGTAGCGTTTTTCTTCAAAACTCGTTGCTGCTAAGTATCACCCCCTTGCTGTTGGGGATCGTAGCAGAATTTTAAAATTTCCTACGCATCACCAAGATCCATCTATGGAGTATACTAGCAATGAGGGGAAAGGAGTGCATCTACATACCCTTGTAGATCGCGAGCGGAAGCGTTCCAATGAACGGGGTTGATGGAGTCGTACTCGCTGTGATCCAAATCACCGATGACCGAGTGCCGAACGGACGGCACCTCCGCGTTCAACACACGTACGGAGCAGCAACGTCTCCTCCTCCTTGATCCAGCAAGGGGGAAGGAGAGGTTGATGGAGATCCAGCAGCACGACGGCGTGGTGGTGGATGTAGCGGGGTCTCGGCAGGGCTTCGCCAAGCTTCTGCGAGAGGGAGAGGTGTTGCAGGGGAGGAGGGAGGCGCCAAAGGCTGTAGTGTTGCTGCCCTCCCTCCCCCCCACTATATATAGGCACCCTGGGAGGGGGGGGGGCGCCGGCCTAGAACCCATCTACATGGGGGGGCGGCGGCCAAGGGGGAAGGGGGTGGCTTCCCCCCCAAAGCCAAGTGGGGCGCCCCCCACCCCTAGGGTTTCCAACCCTAGGTGCAGGGGGAGGCCCAAGGGGGGGCGCCCCAGCCCACTAAGGGCTGGTTCCCTTCCCACTTCAGCCCATGGGGCCCTCCGGGATAGGTGGCCCCACCCGGTGGACTCCCGGGACCCTTCCGGTGGTCCCGGTACAATACCGATAACCCCCGAAACTTTCCCGGTGGCCGAAACTGGACTTCCCATATATAATTCTTCACCTCCGGACCATTCCGGAACTCCTCGTGACGGCCGGGATCTCATCTGAGACTCCAAACAACTTTCGGGTTTCCGCATACTCATATCTCTACAACCCTAGCGTCACCGAACCTTAAGTGTGTAGACCCTACGGGTTCGGGAGACATGCAGTCATGACCGAGACGCCTCTCCGGTCAATAACCAACAGCGGGATCTGGATACCCATGTTGGCTCCCACATGTTCCACGATGATCTCATCGGATGAACCACGATGTCGAGGATTCAATCAATCCCGTATACAATTCCCTTTGTCAATCGGTATGTTATTTGCCCGAGATTCGATCGTCGGTATCCCAATACCTTGTTCAATCTCGTTACCGGCAAGTCTCTTTACTCGTACCGTAATGCATGATCCCGTGACTAAATCCTTAGTCACATTGAGCTCATTATGATGATGCACTACCGAGTGGGCCCAGAGATACCTCTCCGTCACACGGAGTGACAAATCCCAGTCTCGATCTGTGCCAACCCAACAGATACTTTCGAAGATACCCGTAGTGCACCTTTATAGTCACCTAGTTACGTTGTGACGTTTGGTGCACCCAAAGCACCCCTATGGTATCCGGGAGTTGCACGATCTCATGGTCTAAGGAAAAGATACTTGACATTGGAAAAGCTCTAGCAAACGAACTACACGATCTTTTATGCTATGCTTAGGATTGCGTCTTGTCCATCACATCATTCTCCTAATGATGTGATCCCGTTATCAATGACATCCAATGTCCATAGTCAGGAAACCATGACTATCTGTTGATCAACGAGCTAGTCAACTAGAGGCTTACTAGGGACACGTTGTGGTCTATGTATTCACACATGTATTACGATTTCCGGATAACACGATTATAGCATGAACAATAGACAATTATCATGAACAAAGAAATATAATAATAACCATTTATTATTGCCTCTAGGGCATATTTCCAACAGTTGCACTAGAGTCAATAATCTAGTTACATTGTGATGAATCGAACACCCATAGCGTCCTGGTTTTGATCATGTTTTGCTCTAGGGAGAGGTTTAGTCAACGGATCTGCTACATTCAGGTCCGTATGTACTTTACAAATATCTATGTCTCCATTTTGAACACTTTCACGAATGGAGTTGAAGCGACGCTTGATATGCCTGGTTTTCCTGTGAAACCTGGGCTCCTTGGCAAGAGCAATAGCTCCAGTGTTGTCACAGAAGAGAGTCATCGGGCCCGACGCATTGGGAATCACCCCTAGGTCGGTAATGAACTCCTTTATCCAGACTGCTTCCTGTGCTGCCTCTGAGGCCGCCATGTACTCCGCTTCACATGTAGATCCCGCCACGACGCTTTGCTTGCAATTGCACCAGCTTACTGCTCCTCCATTCAAAATATACACGTATCCGGTTTTTGACTTCGAGTCATCCAGATCTGTGTCGAAGCTTGCGTCGACGTAACCCTTTACGACGAGCTCTTCGTCACCTCCATAAACGAGAAACATATCCTTAGTCCTTTTCAGGTACTTCAGGATATTCTTGACCGCTGTCCAGTGTTCCATGCCGGGATTACTTTGGTACCTTCCTACCAAACTTACGGCAAGGTTTACATCAGTTCTGGTACACAGCATGGCATACATAATAGACCCTATGGCCGAGGCATAGGGGATGACACTCATCTTTTCTCTATCTTCTGCCGTGGTTGGGCATTGAGCCGTGCTCAATTGCACACCTTGCAATACAGGCAAGAACACCTTCTTGGACTGATCCATATTGAACTTCTTCAATATCTTGTCAAGGTATGTACTCTGTGAAAGACCAATGAGGCGTCTTGATCTATCTCTATAGATCTTGATGCCTAATATATAAGCAGCTTCTCCAAGGTCCTTCATTGAAAAACACTTATTCAAATAGGCCTTTATACTTTCCAAGAATTCTATATCATTTCCCATCAATAGTATGTCATCCACATATAATATGAGAAATGCTACAGAGCTCCCACTCACTTTCTTGTAAACACAGGCTTCTCCATAAGTCTGTGTAAACCCAAACGCTTTGATCATCTCATCAAAGCGAATGTTCCAACTCCGAGATGCTTGCACCAGCCCATAGATTGAGCGCTGGAGCTTGCATACTTTGTTAGCATTCTTAGGATCGACAAAACCTTCCGGCTGCATCATATACAATTCTTCCTTAAGGAAGCCGTTAAGGAATGCCGTTTTGACGTCCATCTGCCATATCTCATAATCATAGTATGCGGCAATTGCTAACATGATTCGGACGGACTTCAGCTTCGCTACGGGTGAGAAAGTCTCATCGTAGTCAACCCCTTGAACTTGTCGATAACCCTTAGCGACAAGTCGAGCCTTATAGATGGTCACATTACCATCCGCGTCTGTCTTCTTCTTAAAGATCCATTTGTTTTCTATGGCTCGTCGATCATCGGGCAAGTCAGTCAAAGTCCATACTTCGTTTTCATACATGGATCCTATCTCGGATTTCATGGCTTCTAGCCATTTGTCGGAATCCGGGCCCGCCATCGCTTCTTCATAGTTCGAAGGTTCACCGTTGTCTAACAACATGATTTCCAGGACAGGGTTGCCGTACCACTCTGGTGCGGAACGTGTCCTTGTGGACCTTCGAAGTTCAGTAGTAACTTGATCCGAAGTTTCATGATCATCATCATTAACTTCCTCCCCAGTCGGTGTAGGCACCACAGGAACATCTTCCCGCGCTGCGCTATTTTCCGGTTTGGAAGGAGTGACTATCACCTCATCAAGTTCCACTTTCCTCCCACTTAATTCTTTCGAGAGAAACTCTTTCTCCAGAAAGGGCCCATTCTTGGCAACAAAGATCTTGCCTTCGGATCTGAGGTAGAAGGTATACCCAATAGTTTCCTTAGGGTATCCTATGAAGACGCATTTCTCCGACTTGGGTTCGAGCTTTTCAGGTTGAAGTTTCTTGACATAAGCATCGCATCCCCAAACTTTTAGAAACGACAGCTTAGGTTTCTTCCCAAACCATAATTCATACGGTGTCGTCTCAACGGATTTCGACGGAGCCCTATTTAAAGTGAATGCGGCAGTCTCTAAAGCATAGCCCCAAAATGAGAGCGGTAGATCGGTAAGAGACATCATAGATCGCACCATATCCAATAGAGTGCGATTACGACGTTCGGACACACCGTTTCGCTGAGGTGTTCCAGGCGGCGTGAGTTGTGAAACGATTCCACATTTCCTTAAGTGCGTACCAAATTCGTGACTTAAATATTCTCCACCACGATCTGATCGTAAGAACTTTATTTTCCTGTCACGTTGATTCTCAACCTCACTCTGAAATTCCTTGAACTTTTCAAAGGTTTCAGACTTGTGTTTCATTAGGTAGACATACCCATATCTACTTAAGTCATCAGTGAGAGTGAGAACATAACGATATCCTCCGCGAGCCTCAACACTCATTGGACCGCACACATCGGTATGTATGATTTCCAATAAGTTGGTTGCTCGCTCCATTGTTCCGGAGAACGGAGTCTTGGTCATCTTACCCATGAGGCATGGTTCGCACGTGTCAAATGATTCGTAATCAAGAGACTCCAAAAGTCCATCTGCATGGAGCTTCTTCATGCGCTTGACACCAATGTGACCAAGGCGGCAGTGCCACAAGTATGTGGGACTATCGTTATCAACTTTACATCTTTTGGTATTCACACTATGAATATGTGTAACATCACGTTCGAGATTCATCAAGAATAAACCATTGACCAGCGGGGCATGACCATAAAACATATCTCTCATATAAATAGAACAACCATTATTCTCGGATTTAAATGAGTAGCCATCTCGAATTAAACGAGATCCAGATACAATGTTCATGCTCAAAGCTGGCACTAAATAACAATTATTGAGGTTTAAAACTAATCCCGTAGGTAAATGCAGAGGTAGCGTGCCAACGGCGATCACATCGACCTTGGAACCATTCCCGACGCGCATCGTCACCTCGTCCTTCGCCAGTCTCCGCTTATTCCGCAGCTCCTGTTTTGAGTTACAAATATGAGCAACCGCACCGGTATCAAATACCCAGGAGCTACTACGAGTACTGGTAAGGTACACATCAATTACATGTATATCACATATACCTTTGGTGTTGCCGGCCTTCTTGTCCGCTAAGTATTTGGGGCAGTTCCGCTTCCAGTGACCACTTCCCTTGCAATAAAAGCACTCAGTCTCAGGCTTGGGTCCATTCTTCGATTTCTTCCCGGCAACTGGCTTACCGGGCGCGGCAACTCCCTTGCCGTCCTTCTTGAAGTTCTTCTTACCCTTGCCCTTCTTGAACTTAGTGGTTTTATTCACCATCAACACTTGATGTTCCTTTCTGATCTCCACCTCCGCTGATTTCAGCATTGAATATACCTCAGGAATGGTCTTTTCCATCCCCTGCATATTGAAGTTCATCACAAAGCTCTTGTAGCTCGGTGGAAGCGACTGAAGGATTCTGTCAATGACCGCGTCATCCGGGAGATTAACTCCCAGCTGAGACAAGCGGTTGTGTAACCCAGACATTCTGAGTATGTGCTCACTAACAGAACTATTTTCCTCCATTTTACAGCTGAAGAACTTGTCGGAGACTTCATATCTCTCGACCCGGGCATGAGCTTGGAAAACCATTTTCAGCTCTTCGAACATCTCATATGCTCCATGCTTCTCAAAACGCTTTTGGAGCCCCGGTTCTAAGCTGTAAAGCATGCCGCACTGAACGAGGGAGTAATCATCAGCACGTGATTGCCAAGCGTTCATAACGTCTTGGTTCTCTGGGATTGGTGCTTCACCTAGCGGTGCTTCTAGGACATAATCTTTCTTGGCAGCTATGAGGATGATCCTCAGGTTCCGGACCCAGTCCGTATAGTTGCTGCCATCATCTTTCAGCTTGGTTTTCTCTAGGAACGCGTTGAAGTTGAGGACAACGTGGGCCATTTGATCTACAAGACATATTGTAAAGATTTTAGACTAAGTTCATGATAATTAAGTTCATCTAATCAAATTATTCAATGAACTCCCACTCAGATAGACATCCCTCTAGTCATCTAAGTGAAACATGATCCGAGTTAACTAGGCCGTGTCCGATCATCACGTGAGACGGACTAGTCAAGATCGGTGAACATCTCCATGTTGATCGTATCTTCTATACGACTCATGCTCGACCTTTCGGTCCTCCGTGTTCCGAGGCCATGTCTGTACATGCTAGGCTCGTCAAGTCAACCTAAGTGTATTGCGTGTGTTCCGAGGCCATGTCTGTACATGCTAGGCTCGTCAACACCCGTTGTATGCGAACGTTAGAATCTATCACACCCGATCATCACGTGGTGCTTCGAAACAACGAACCTTCGCAACGGTGCACAGTTAGGGGGAACACTTTCTTGAAATTATTATAAGGGATCATCTTACTTACTACCGTCGTTCTAAGCAAATAAGATGCAAAACATGATAAACATCACATGCAATCAAATAGTGACATGATATGGCCAATATCATTTTGCTCCTTTGATCTCCATCTTCGGGGCACCATGATCATCTTCGTCACCGGCATGACACCATGATCTCCATCATCATGATCTCCATCATTGTGTCTTCATGAAGTTGTCACGCCAACGATTACTTCTACTTCTATGGCTAACGCGTTTAGCAATAAAGTAAAGTAATTTACATGGCGTTATTCAATGACACGCAGGTCATACAAAAAATAAAGACAACTCCTATGGCTCCTGCCGGTTGTCATACTCATCGACATGCAAGTCGTGATTCCTATTACAAGAATATGATCAATCTCATACATCACATATATCATTCATCACATCTTCTGGCCATATCACATCACATAGCACATGCTGCAAAAACAAGTTAGACGTCCTCTAATTGTTGTTGCAAGTTTTTACGTGGCTTGTATAGGTTTCTAGCAAGAACGTTTCTTACCTACGTAAAACCACAACGTGATATGCCAATTTCTATTTACCCTTCATAAGGACCCTTTTCATCGAATCCGTTCCGACTAAAGTGGGAGAGACAGACACCCGCTAGCCACCTTATGCAACTAGTGCATGTCAGTCGGTGGAACCTGTCTCACGTAAGCGTACGTGTAAGGTCGGTCCGGGCCGCTTCATCCCACAATACCGCCGAAACAAGATAAGACTAGTAGCGGCAAGAAGAATTGGCAACATCTACGCCCACAACTGCTTTGTGTTCTACTCGTGCATAGTAACTACGCATAGGCCTGGCTCATGATGCCACTGTTGGGGATCGTAGCAGAATTTTAAAATTTCCTACGCATCACCAAGATCCATCTATGGAGTATACTAGCAACGAGGGGAAAGGAGTGCGTCTACATACCCTTGTAGATCGCGAGCGGAAGCGTTCCAATGAACGGGGTTGATGGAGTCGTACTCGCCGTGATCCAAATCACCGATGACCGAGTGCCGAACGGACGGCACCTCCGCGTTCAACACACGTACGGAGCAGCGACGTCTCCTCCTTCTTGATCCAGCAAGGGGGAAGGAGAGGTTGATGGAGATCCAGTAGCACGACGGCGTGGTGGTGGATGTAGCGGGGTCTCGGCAGGGCTTCGCCAAGCATCTGCGAGAGGGAGAGGTGTTGCAGGGGAGGAGGGAGGCGCCAAAGGTTGTGGTGTTGCTGCCCTCCCTCCCCCCCCCACTATATATAGGCACCCTGGGAGGGGGGCGCCGGCCTAGAACCCATCTACATGGGGGGGGGGGGCGGCGGCCAAGGGGGAAGAGGGGGTGGCTTCCCCCCCAAGCCAAGTGGGGCGCCCCCCACCCCTAGGGTTTCCAACCCTAGGCGCAGGGGGAGGCCCAAGGGGGGCGCCCCAGCCCACTAAGGGCTGGTTCCCTTCCCACTTCAGCTCATGGGGCCCTCCGGGATAGGTGGCCCCACCCGGTGGACTCCCGGGACCCTTCCGGTGGTCCCGGTACAATACCGATAACCCCCGAAACTTTCCCGGTGGCCGAAACTGGACTTCCCATATATAATTCTTCACCTCCGGACCATTCCGGAACTCCTCGTGACGTCCGGGACTCCGAACAACTTTCGGGTTTCCGCATACTCATATCTCTACAACCCTAGCGTCACCGAACCTTAAGTGTGTAGACCCTACGGGTTCGGGAGACATGCAGACATGACCGAGACGCCTCTCCGGTCAATAACCAACAGCGGGATCTGGATACCCATGTTGGCTCCCACATGTTCCACGATGATCTCATCGGATGAACCACGATGTCGAGGATTCAATCAATCCCGTATACAATTCCCTTTGTCAATCGGTATGTTACTTGCCCGAGATTCGATCGTCGGTATCCCAATACCTTGTTCAATCTCGTTACCGGCAAGTCTCTTTACTCGTACCGTAATGCATGATCCCGTGACTAACTCCTTAGTCACACTGAGCTCATTATGATGATGCACTACCGAGTGGGCCCAGAGATACCTCTCCGTCACACGGAGTGACAAATCTCAGTCTTGATCCGTGCCAACCCAACAGATACTTTCGGAGATACCCGTAGTGCACCTTTATAGTCACCCAGTTACGTTGTGACGTTTGGTGCACCCAAAGCACCCCTACGGTATCCGGGAGTTGCACGATCTCATGGTCTAAGGAAAAGATACTTGACATTGGAAAAGCTCTAGCAAACGAACTACACGATCTTTTATGCTATGCTTAGGATTGGGTCTTGTCCATCACATCATTCTCCTAATGATGTGATCCCGTTATCAATGACATCCAATGTCCATAGTCAGGAAACCATGACTATCTGTTGATCAACGAGCTAGTCAACTAGAGGCTTACTAGGGACACGTTGTGGTCTATGTATTCACACATGTATTACGATTTCCGGATAACACAATTATAGCATGAACAATAGACAATTATCATGAACAAAGAAATATAATAATAACCATTTATTATTGCCTCTAGGGCATATTTCCAACACTTGCAACTAATTAAGTTTAGTCCCATACTGCTAAGCGAACGAGGTGTTTACTGATAACCCACAAGTATAGGGGATCGCAACAGTTTTCGAGGGTAGAGTATTCAACCCAAATTTATTGATTCGACACAAGGGGAGCCAAAGAATATTCTCAAGTATTAGCAGTTGAGTTGTCAATTCAACCACACCTGTATAACTTAATGTCTACAGCAAGGTATTTAGTAGCAAAGTAGTATGGAAGTAACGGTAACGATAGCAAAAGTAATATTTTTGGGTTTTGTAGTGATTGTAACAGTAGCAACGGAAGAGTAAATAAGCGAAGAACAATATGTGAAAAGCTCGTAGGCATTGGATCGGTGATGGAAAATTATGTCGGATGCGGTTCATCATGTAACAGTCATAACATAGGGTGACACAGAACTAGCTCCAATTCATCAATGTAATGTAGGCATGTATTCCGAATATAGTCATACGTGCTTATGGAAAAGAACTTGCATGACATCTTTTGTCCTACCCTCCCGTGGCAGCGGGGTCCTAATGGAAACTAAGGGATATTAAGGCCTCCTTTTAATAGAGTACCGGACCAAAGCATTAACACATAGTGAATACATGAACTCCTCAAACTACGGTCATCACCGGGAGTGGTCCCGATTATTGTCACTTCGGGGTTGCCGGATCATAACACATAGTAGGTGACTATAGACTTGCAAGATAGGATCAAGAACTCACATACATTCATGAAAACATAATAGGTTCAGATCTGAAATCATGGCACTCGGGCCCCTAGTGACAAGCATTAAGCATAGCAAAGTCATAGCAACATCAATCTCAGAACATAGTGAATACTAGGGATCAAACCTAACAAAACTAACTCGATTACATGATAAATCTCATCCAACCCATCACCGTTCAGCAAGCCTACGATGGAATTACTCACGCACGGCGGTGAGCATCATGAAATTGGTGATGGAGGATGGTTGATGATGATGACGGCGACAGATTCCCCTCTCCGGAGCCCCGAACGGACTCCAGATCAGCCCTCCCGAGAGGTTTTAGGGCTTGGCGGCGGCTCCGTATCGTAAAACGCGATGAATCCTTCTCTCTGATTTTTTTCTCCCCGAACACGAATATATGGAGTTGGAGTTGAGGTCGGTGGAGCGTCAGGGGGCCCACGAGGCAGGGGGGCGCGCCCCCACCCTCGTGGACAGGTGGAGGCCCCCCTGACGTGGATTCTTCTTCCAATATATTTATTATTTTCCAAAAATAAGTTCCGTGGAGTTTCAGGTCATTCCGAGAACTTTTGTTTCTGCACATAAATAACACCATGGCAATTCTGCTGAAAACAACGTCAGTCCGGGTTAGTTCCATTCAAATCATGCAAGTTAGAGTCCAAAACAAGGGCAAAAGTGTTCGGAAAAGTAGATACGACGGAGACATATCATTTACCACCTTAAATATGTTACTTCTCAAACTATCTCGAGCACTTGGTCTTCATTGAACTGTATGTGTAGGATTTGTAGCTGCAATATGAATCCTCGCCTGTACCTATACAGGTACGGTGAGGATTCATGTTGACTATTTAGATTCTACACAAAAAGATCAATGATGACCAATGATATTTTTGATGTTTTTACATTGCTTAGACTTAGCAGCAACGTTTTTTTAGGACAAAGCGCTACTGATATTGGGCTTAGTAGTAGCGTGCTCCCTGTACCCGCGCTACTGCAAAAGCAAAACAAAACACGCGGCCCGGCCGGCCCCCCGCACGGTCATCTCTCAATCGTCACCCTCTGCCCGACGCCGGCAGCTGCGGTTAGGGTTTCTCCTCCGCCACCGCCGCTGCAGGTAATGCTCCTCCCCCCTCTCGCCACCCCTCCGCTGCTCCTCCACCCTCTCTCCGCCCACTCTGTCGCTGGTCGGGAGCTCTGGCCGGGTGCCTTTGGCCGACCGCCCTCGATCCCCTCGCCGGCCGCTGTCGTCGCCCCCTCTCGTAGGAAAGTCACCGGCCTTCCCCTCGTCAGCACCCCCGACCGAGGTCACCATGCCATCCCCCTTCGCTCGACAGCACCCACCGAGGGCTGCCCTACCTAGATGCAGCGAGGGCTTACGAATATCTTCCTGCTACATTTTGATTTAGTAGGCTTGTTCATATGCAATATTTTGATTTAGTTGATATGATTTAGTTTATTTAGTAGGCTAGTTGATGTAGAACATTTTGATTTAGTTGATTTAGTAGGCTAGTTGATTTAGTAGGCTTGTTGATTTAGTTGATTTAGTATGCACCATTTTATTATTATTTTTTCTGTACATGGATAGCTAGATGCTTTTGTTTTTCTGTAATAACTTATTTTTTGGCAAAATGTAGGTGCCAATTTAGTTAAATTTGTCACTTGTTTTTTAATCAATTATCTTAGGCAATAGGGGCCAAATTAGATGAAATGTCTTGGTAGGTGGTACCCTGATTTGGTAGATATTTGTGAAAAGTTTTTTCGGCAATAGGTGCCATCGAAATGCTTCGGTAGGTGGTACCTTGTCATCTAATATGTTACTAGATCTTAGGATTATAATTTTCCATCAAATTGCTTCTCGCGGAAGAACCAAAAATATCACATGCTACTGTTTTTCTTTCCTGTGAAGTGGATCGTTAATCCTTTGCTCATATTGCTTTAGGAAAATGGCGCCACCACCACCACCATGTCGACTGTGCAAGTCAAGGTGCGCCAGCAGCCTTGCAACTGGCAAGCTGTTCGGCATCTACTTCCAGCCGAGTTTTCGTCATGCGGCGGTAAGAAATTAGATGAAATGTAACAACTATTTTAATTTTAGTGTTGGTATTACTGCATTGTGTCATTTTGCTTTTTCTACACAGATCGTCCCATGCAATGTGAGGTTGAAATTCAACAAGCTGACAGGAGACACTGTGACATTTGAGGCTCCTGGGGGGCCGTACACTATTAGGTCGAGAAAGGTCGCAATATGTCGTAGATTGGAGGAGATGGATGGGCCCGTTTCCTCGCCCGCATGCGTCTTACTGGTGGTGAGTTGATCAGCTTCTCCTTCAGAGCAGAAAGACCCAAGCTAGCTGTCATTTATATCAACCTGGTGGAAGATGATGAAGATGACGAAGATGATGAAGATGACGAAGATGATGAAGATAATGAGGACCCACTCGATGAAGATGATGAAAACCCACTTCATGAAGCCATCGTAGCTCAAAGAATGAGGCTGAGCGAGGAGGAGGTGTGCAACCTATGGGACATAATTCCGCCACGTGATGACTTTGTCGGGGTGCCATTCGTGACCCGCCTGACAAATACCATGGTCGATCGGCATGAAATGGTATGTTATACTGACTGTAGTAATTTGATGATATATATATGCTTTATTGTTATACTTACAAATGCAAATTATTTGATGATATGCTTAGTGAATATGATGATATGCTTAGTGTAGAGTCCAATGATATGCTGTATGGAATCTAGTCAATGATATGCTTTAGTGTAGAGTCTGATCACATGCTTATTAGTGTAGAATCCAAGGGACTATTAATAGTGTAGATAATCCATATATACTTATTAGTAGAATTAATGCTTAATTAGTACAAATGTGTAGTACTGTGTCTTTTGATAGTGTAGAAATCTATACTTAATAGAAATATATTTGCAAGAGTATGTGCGAGGCTATTTATTAATTGATATGTTTTTCTTATTGAGAAATTGCCAAAGAACCTATCTGTGAGTTGTGGTATCGAGCCTGATGAAGAAGGCTCAGCTGGACTACGCCTTACCGCAAGGGGCTCCGTCACCACCTGTACTTACCGCATGGACACAGACGGTCGCACACACTTAAACTCGGTTGGGTGGAAGAGATTCCTCGTTGGCAAGAATCTTCGTGTTGGACATGCCATCCTAATTACTATCAGGAACACCCACCGCCCAGGCTTGAGGATGATGATCGTCGTCGATATCATCTAGAACTACATATGTGTGTGTGGCTATATCATCTAGAACTACATATGATGATCGTCGTCGATATCATGTAGAACTTCATATGATGATCGTCGTCGATATCACCTAGAACTACATATGATGATCGTCGTTGATATCACCTTGTACTGCTTGAGGATGCATGTTGACTATATATAAAATTGTTATCTAGTAATTTGGAACGGAGGTAGTACTACCTAATACCTATAATGCTTTATGTAGTACCTAGTATCTGCAAATTGCAGTTTATTGAAACTGAAATTGGGTAGGAAGCTGGGGGGAAATGATGAAACACATAGCAGTAGCGCGGGGCTAGGAAAGCGCTACAGCTAACTAATAGTATCGTGTTCTGGAAAAGCGTTGCTGATATAGTCAATAGTAGTAGCGCGGGTACAGACCGCGCTACTACTAATAGTTAGTTGTAGCACGTTATTAGTAGCGCGGCTACCCGCGCTGCTGATAGCCTCAAAACCCGCGTTACTACTAGGGTTTTCCCTAGTAGTGCAAGGGCAAGGACCCGCGCGTCGAGCAGGGATACACACCGTCCTACCCTGTTGATCCAGCCTGGTACATGGACACCGGCGCCACGGATCACATGACAAACGAGCTCAACAAACCCTCCACCTACCAGCCCTACTACAAGCACGATCAGGTTCACACCGCCAATGGCGTAGGTATGCCCATCTCTCACATTGGCCAAGCATCTCTTTTAACTAGTCATCCATCTAGGCAGCTCCCTCTTTGTAATGTTTTACGGGTACCATCGGTGACTCGTAATCTTTTATCTGTCCCTAAGCTCACCCTTGATAATCATGTCCTATGTGAATTTCACCCTTTTAATCTTTTTGTTAAGGATCGAGCAACCCGGGACGTTCTGCTTAGTGGCCGGTTGAGCCAAGGCTTGTACCGTTTGGAGGATCCATCCGCCCCATGTGTCTTCAGCGGTGTTCGTGTGTCGCCTTCCCAGTGGCACTCTCGCTTTGGTCACCCTGCCACACCCATCGTTCGCCACATAATCCACCGTCATGAGCTGCCATTAGTGTCTAGCAATAAAGAGATGTCAGTGTGTGATGCCTGCCAACAAGGACAGAGTCATCGGCTACCTTTTGTTTCATCTACTAGAGAAGTGAAGAATCCTCTTGAAATTGTGTTTTCTGATGTGTGGGGTCCAGCACAAACATCTGTTAGTGGTCACAACTATTATGTCAGTTTTGTTGATGCCTATAGTCGCTTCATGTGGCTTTATCTTCTTAAGCGCAAATCTGATGTGTTTGATATATTCATTCAGTTTCAATTGCATGTTGAACGTCTCCTCAAGCATAAAATTATCCATATTCAGTCAGATTGGGGGGGCGAATATCGCAACCTCAACACTTTCTTTAATAAGCTTGGGATCTCTCATCTTTATCATGCCCGCATACACATCAGCAGAATGGCGCTGTTGAGCGCAAACATCGCCATATAGTTGAGACCGGCCTCACACTTCTTGCTCATGCTTCTGTACCCTTTCGTTTTTGGAGTGATGCTTTTGCTACCGCATGTTTTCTTATTAACAGATTACCTACGCGTGTTCTTAATATGAAAACTCCTATTGAACTTCTCTTGGATGAAACTCCTGATTATACCTTTTTTAAGGTGTTCGGGCGTGCCTGCTGGCCTCATCTTCGTCCCTATAATGATCGCAACCTTGAGTTTCTCTCCAAAAAGTGTGTGTTCTTAGGGTATAGTTCTCTCATAAAGGCTACAAGTGTCTCCATGTCCCAACCAATCGAGTCTACATATCTCGGGATGTGGTTTTTGATGAGACCGTCTTCCCCTTTTCTGCCATGCCTCAGTAATCCACCATGGCACCATCTATGCATTCATCTCCTCTTATGCCTGGCCAATTTGAAGATTTTGCATATTCGCCTGTGTTGTTACCTAATCATGGTGCAGGAATTGGATGTGGAGCTCGCCTGGAACTCTTCCCTGACGGACCCGCTACGTCGCCCGTGGCGCACGTCGATCGGCCGGTGCATGTGCATGTACTGCCTCCCGCCCTCGACCCTGCACCGGGCGCCCCGTCTCCAACCGCGACTGGGTCGGAGCCCATGCTGGCTACTGCGACCGGGTCGGAGCCCGCGACAGCCTCCTCTGAGCAGCCTACGTCGCCGCCTCCTCGCCCGGACTCCCCTCCATCGTCGCCACCGCAATCCGCGCGGGCGTCCCTGCTGCCTACTTCGCCCGGGTCTGCAGCGGCTCACACGCTGCCGGGGCCTACGTCGCCTGGCCCGCTGTCGCCCGGTCCGCCGTCACCCGGTCCTTCTTCGCCGGCGTCTCCTGGATCGGCCTCACCTGCTCCGGACGTCCCGCCGGCCCTGGTGTTCGCTCCTCCGCGGCGTCCACACACTCGCAACCGCAGTGGCATTGTTCGTCCCAAGGAGCGCACCGATGGCACGCTCACCTATCTTGCTGCTTGCCTGGCTCATGCTGTGGATGATCCAACCATCGAACCACGCAGTTATCAAGCCGCTATGAGTATTCCACACTGGAGGGCTGCTATGAAACAAGAATATCACGCTCTTATGAAGAATAAGACCTGGACACTTGTTTCCCCTCCGTCTCGCGTCAACATCATTGATTTGAAGTGGGTGTTCAAGGTGAAAAAACATGCAGATGGTTCCATTGAGCGCTACAAAGCGCGCCTCGTGGCTAAGGGCTTTAAACAGCGTCAGGGTCTGGACTATGAGGATACATTCAGCCCAGTTGTTAAGCCTACCACTATTCGACTTCTTCTGTCTCTGGCAGTTTCTCGGGGATGGCTCTCCGTCAGCTTGACGTGCAGAACGCTTTTCTTCATGGATTGCTTGAAGAAGAGGTTTACATGCGGCAGCCACCTGGATTTGTTGATCACACTCAGCCTTATCATCTCTGTCGTCTGATGAAGGCTATATATGGACTGAAGCAGGCTCCTCGTGCTTGGCATGCTCGCCTGGCTTCAGCTCTACGTACTCATGGGTTCATTCCTTCGACGACTGATACTTCACTGTTCTTGTTTCAGCGATCGAGTGTGACCATGTACCTCCTTGTGTATGTGGATGATATTGTCCTGGTGAGCTCCTCTCCGACGGCTGCTGATGCTCTTGTGACTGCGGTCGTGATTTCGCAGTTAAGGATTTGGGACAACTTCATTTCTTCCTGGGTATTGAGGTCGCTCATCAGTCTCGTGGCAGTTTGGCTCTCACCCAGAAGAAGTATTCTCTTGATCTCTTGCGCCGTGCTGGTATGCTCAAGTGCAAAACATCGCCTATGCCCATGTCCTCCACTGACACACTTTCAGCTGCTGATGGTGCTCTTCTATCTCCTGAGGATGCTACTAAGTACAGGAGTATTGTTGGTGGCCTGCAGTATCTGACGATCACGCGTCCTGATCTCTCCTTTGCGGTTAACAGGGTGTGCCAGTATCTTCATGCTCCTACTGATGTACACTGGTCTGCTGTGAAGCGCATACTGCGTTATGTGCGTCTCACTGTCTTCTTTGGTCTTCACCTGCGCCCCAGTTCCTCCGGAGTTCTTTCTGCATTCTCTGATGCTGATTGGGCTGGGTGTCCGGATGACAGGCGATCCACAGGGGGACATGCTGTGTTCTTGGCTCCTAATCTGATCGCCTGGAGTGCACGCAAGCAAGCCACTGTTTCCCGCAGCAGCACAGAAGCTGAGTACAAGTCAGTTGCCAATGCGACTGCCGAACTTATATGGATTGAGTCCCTACTTCGAGAGCTAGGAGTATCCTTCAGTCCTTTGGTGTGGCAACATCGGTGCTATGTTTCTGTCATCAAACCCGGTGTTCCATGCACGGACTAAACACAAGATTGACTATCATTTTGTGAGGGAACGTGTTGCACAGAAGCTACTACAAGTCAGGTTTATCTCTTCAAAAGATCAACTTGTAGACATCTTCACCAAGCCTCTACCTTCTCCCATGTTTGAGGTCTGTAGGCGCAATCTCAACCTCCTAAATACTTCAGGAGTGAGTTAAGATTGAGGGAGGGTGTTAGACTTCGTATTGTAGTCCTACTGTGTAAATCATGCCGTATTGATATTGTACTTATATATATATATATATATATATATATATATATATATATATGATAGGCCACCCCTTTGAGGGTTGAGCCAGTTTCTCCAAAACCTACGTTTTATAAGTACATAACGTACGGGGGAAGTCTACCGCTGCAATCTTCTGAGAGTAAGATGAATTTGTATATAGGGCAGAGCAGAGCAGCCAGCCGGTGTGACGTGAAGACCAAACCGGGCGTTTGACCCGTCTATCATCATTGGCTAATCGTCATTCCTCGCGCCCGGATACGCACGCATACATGCACACCCAATCTACATCAATTAAGCAAGCAATTGACGCTGGGTGCTCTGCTGCGGATGGAGGTGATAACACGCCATGCAACGCCGTATGCACAAGCGACCCATCCAACAAAATACATCAAGCAGTGTCACCCGCTCGTTAAACTAGCCGATCGAGATGACGATGCCGTCAATTGTCGGTGGCATGCACTGTTCTGCTCGCACGGGCACGGGGCACGAAGTACAGTTCATCTTATCCTATCGGGGAGAGATCCATCACTTGCTGCATACGGGCGAGCGAGAGCCGAGAGGGAACGGCCGGGATACCGAGCACGTGTGGACGTGACATGCATGCCCCGGATAAGGTCGGCCGGTCGGCCGGCGCGGCGCTCCTCCACTCCAGTTTCTGTCTGTCGTCCGTCGTCGCCGTGCTGCCAGGTGAGTGGTGGAACGTTCCGAACGTACGTACTAGGTAGACCACCTCACCGGGCCTGATCCAGAACAAAGTAAAGGGTTCGTTCGTTAGTGTGGTGGAATGAAACGAACACACCAGCTTGTTTGTATGCAGTAGTACGGATGTGGAAGACCGAGCAACGATTGAATGTCTACGAGTGACAAGGTCAAACCTCAACGGGCACCGCTCGTCCGTCCACTGGCCTTTACCGGCCGTGACATAGACTACCATTGACCGGCCGTGATTGAATGTCTGAATCCGAAGGCGCGTATGCAGCCGGCTCAGTCACGGCCGACGGAAAGAACAGTGCACATGGATGCGTTCCACGCGCGGAGCATTCCACCTGCAGATTCGCAATCCAAATCAAATGATGTTTCGGCGTGAATACACTAGTGTAAAAAAGCTTTTATATTATAGAACGGACAAAGTAGCATATAACTAAACTACGGATCGGGACACCTCAGCATGGCCTGAAAGTGACGAACAAAATACTGTACTATACTTCAGCAGTATTAACTGCCATCGACGTGGACACATGTGTAGTACGCGTTACACCGTAGAAGTAAGAGAGAGCGAGAGTTGGAAGAAAGCTACCGGTAATGGTTGTTAATTCTAGAGGGGTTGTGGAGTCGAATTCTTGGGAAGGTTCTACTGGACGTTACACGCACATGTACCACATCTTCTTAACTGTATGCGTGGACAATATGTAATCCAAGAGTGACACTGCAGAGCAGCCAGCGTGACGTGAAGACCAAGCCGGGCGTTTGACCCGTCATCATCATTGGTGATCATCATTCCTCGCGCCCGGATATGCACAGACGCATGCACACTCAATCTATGAATACGTATATTGTTTGGCACTCTGTCTACATTAAGCAAGCAGTTGACGCCGGGTGCTGCCAATGGAGGCGATAATACGCCATGCAACGCCGTATGCACAAGCGACCCATCAAACGAACGAAAACACATCTCCGCCAACCACCAGTGTTACTCGTTAAATTATCCAATCGAGAAGACGACGCCGTCCTGGTTGTTCGTGTTTCATGGCGTGGCGGAGCCAGCGTTGAACCATTGGGTTCACATGAACCCAATGAAATTCGCTACCTATGTGCATGTCATGTACGACATATAAGGCCTGACCCCAATAAAAAATTAAGCCTGACCCATCAACCTGCTAACGCCTCATGATTAGACAAATAAAAAGGCCCAAAAGCCCAGGCATCTTCGTTACTAGTACAAGATCAATACATGTACGACATCTAGAAAAAGAAGATCAATCAATACCTGTACGAGGAATACACGGACGGCAGTCGCACGCCTCGTCGCTTTCCAACTCGACTCGCCTCTCCCTCCGCCATCTCGCCTATCTCTCCGCCGTCTCGCCCCGTTTTTGTTAGGCTCGTCGCTTCGGTCCTCATCTCGACGCCGACGCCCGACGGCAAATAGCGTAGAAGCGATCAACTGTAGTCTAATTTGAGGCAGTAATTTCACCTCCACATCTCTTCCTTCTGCTACCCAATCTAAATCTAATAGCTTTTTGCCCTAATTTTCCAATTCTTATTTTCATGGACTTTCATTGATGCAGGCTATGGAAAGATATTTTTCAAAGAAGAGAAGTCGATCATCTGATCCAGATAATGATGCGGGGACATCGAGGTCACCCGTCAGATGTAAGCAAACTGCATCAAATGTCGCTGTCAGTAGTCTCCCAAAGCCTTCTATCCACAAAGAGATTAATTTAGATGAATTGCCCTACGATCCGGCTTATCGGAAGAGAATTTCGGAGTACACAAGAAATCCTAAGAAGCAAGATGAGATTAGGCGACGATACTTAACAAGGGGACCTTACAGGCCTCCGTCTACTTTTGTTTATCCACACAGGGACATTGGAGATACTCAACGAAGATTTAATCCAGACTGGTTTAAAGATTATGGTCGTTGGCTTGAGTATAGTGACAAGGTGCATAAGGCCTTTTGTTTGTGTTGTTATCTTTTCAGAGATAATAATGAGGGACAAGCTGGGAGTGATGCATTTGGAATTAATGGTTGGAACGGTTGGAACAAGAAAAGTAGGCTGGATACCCATGAGGGTAAAGGTAATGTTAATAGCTTTCATAATGTAGCAGTAAAACGGTGTGATGCTTTGATGAATCAAGATCAATCAATTCTGGTAGCTCTCGATAAGCAAACTGATCTTACAAAAAAGCAAAATCGAATTCGGCTTAATGCTTCAATTGATTCTGTTAGATACTTGTTGCATCAAGGCTTAGCTTTCCGAGGCCATGACGAAACAGAAGAGTCAAAAAATAAGGGAAACTTTCGAGAGTTGGTAAAAACTTTGGCAAATCAAAATGATGATATACGGAAGGTAGTTCTTGAGAATGCTCCACAAAATTGCAAGTGGGTATGTGGAGATATTCAGAAGGAAATTGCCAACTATTTTGCCAAGGTAACATCATCGTTAAATTATATTTCCTACTATTTTTGTTGTCTTACAATTTACACTAATCTCTAATGATCCCCTTATTGTATTGCACAGATAACTTTGAATTCTATTATTGAAGAAATTGGAGGTGATGTGTTTAGTTTGTTGATTGATGAAGCTGCTGATGTGTCTGACAAAGAGCAAATGGCAGTTGTTTTGAGATATCTTAGCAAGCGTGGATTTATCATTGAACGGTTAGTTGGAGTAGTACATGTGCAAGAAACATCGGCAATATGTCTTCAGGCCGCACTTCAAAAATTATTCACCGATCTTGGTTTAAGCATAAAACAAGTCAGAGGACAATGTTATGACGGGGCTAGCAATATGCGCGGCGAGTTCAATGGCTTGAAAGCAAAGATTTTGCAAGAGAATAAGTCAGCCTATTATGTGCATTGTTTTGCTCACCAACTCCAGTTGGTTATTGTAGCAGTAGCAAAGAAGCATGAAGATATTTCAGATTTTTTCTACATGATCTCCATTTTATTTAATGTGGTTGGAGCTTCTTGCAAAAGAAAGGACATGATTAGAGAGAAACATCGAGAGGATGTAATAAAAGCCATAGGTAGTGGGCAGATTAGCACTGGCAGAGGGTTAAATCAAGATCAAACTCTTCAGAGAGCTGGTGACACTCGTTGGGGCTCACACTACAGAACTCTCTCAAGTCTAGTGAAGTTGTCCCCTGCAGTCATGTCTGTTCTGAAATATGTGGAGAAAGAAGGTAAAAATGAAAAGAAAAGTCAGGCGCGTGGTCTTGTAGCATATTTTGAGACCTTTGATTTTGTGTTTTATTTGCACATGATGCTGCATATATTAGGAAATGCAAATACTTTGTCACATTCTTTACAAAAGAAGGATCAAGACATCCTAAATGCCATGTCATGTGTCAAGTCCACAAGGAATGAGCTACAAGAACTAAGGGAGAATGGATGGGACTCACTGATACAGAAGGCATATTCATTTTGTGAAGAACATCACATTGAGAAGGCGGACATGCTGGAGCAATATATCAATCGACACAAACCAAGACAAAAAACTAATAAGACAAACCTCCAGCATTACCGAGTAGAGTGTCTTAATTCTGTTATTGACTGGCAACTTCAAGAGTTTGATGACCGTTTCAATGAGGTAAATTCTGCATTACTTGGTCACATGGCTTCTTTCAACCCAAACGATGGATTTGTTGCTTTTAACTTGGATAGCTTAGTGAAGCTAGCTGAGTTTTATCCAGATGATTTTGATTCAAAAAAAATGGATGATCTTGGTCCTGAACTGCGCACTTACATTGATAATGTGCGAGCGGATGAAAGGTTTGCTAATTTGGACGGGATTGCTGATCTTGCGAAGTTAATGGTGCAGACAAATAAACATGTTACTTTTCCCTTGGTCTATCATCTTCTAAAGTTAGTATTGATATTACCAGTTGCAACAGCATCCGTGGAGAGATGCTTTTCAGCTATGAATGTTGTCAAGAAAAAGTTGCGCAACAAAATTGGTGATCAATTCATGAGTGATTGTCTAATTTGCTATGTGGAGAAAGAGACGTTTTCTCCCATTAGTAATGATGCTGTGTTTGATCTTTTTAAGGCAATAAAAGATCGAAAAGGGAAGCTCTAAAATATGAGTGACTTTACATGATTCTTTCACATGATGTCACTTTTATTTTAAACTTGCCAAACTAACTAGTTATTTTCTTCATTGTTTTCAGAAAGATGAGAAGTTGGATATGAAATATGAAGTTTATTTTGGTACCACTTTTATCTATAATATGTAAACAAATGATTTTATAATTTCATCCGATCGGTACGTTATGCACTCTTATTTTTTTTAAGAGACAAATATGTGTGATAAATGATATCATATTCATTGTGCTTTCTTTGACTGATGTAATCTCGTTCCAATTTGTCACAAAATAGGACTAAGTTCATTAAAAAAATCACAACTAGTTAGTGAATGAACCCATTGGCGAAAATTTCTGGCTCCGCCCTTGGCTGTACCTGAACGCGAAATCAATCAGCGTCTGTACGCCACGGGGGTAGGGCACTGACGTAGTAGAGTTCATCTTACCGGCTATCGGGGGAGATCACTTGCTGCATGCGAGTGAGCGAGCGGAAGGGGACAGCCGGGATAACGAGACGATCGAGCACGGGTGGACGGCGCTCCTCCGCTCCTGTGTCTGTCCTGTCTGCCGTCCATCGCCGCCGTGCTGCCAGGTGTGTGCCATGGTGGGACGTTCCCAACGTACCCGGTAGACCCACCCCACTGGGCCAGATCCAGAACAAAAGTATAGGGTTCGTTCGTTCGTTCGTTTTAGTGTGTTGGAACCAACCAACACACCAGCTTGTTTGTCTTCATGCGAATGCTGTTTTCCTTCGTTCTAACCAAATTGTGCTTCATGCGTTGAAATTTCCTTTTAAACACATGCTAATTGCATGCAGGACGTCAGTCAAAGCCACTCTCTGGTACCCGAACCTTTAAATGGAAACAAAACCCGCCAAGAAGTGGCGAAAATCTCTACGAGTCACCGCTCGTCCGTCCACTCGACCGTGACATAATGACCCTGCTTGTTGACCAACATCGTGATAGTAAATTAGATGCACAACGGGACGCAGCCACGTACGAAACAACAGCTTCAGTTTTTTCTGACGAAGGTAACGTCGTACGAGGAGCAGGCAGGCCAGCGTTTGTCTTCACGCCAATGCCGCTTCCTCTGTTCGTTCTACTAGCTAGTACTCCTAAAATCTAGTAAATCTGTGTTCCATGTTCGGACTATTTCAGCATGCACGCATTACACATTTTAGACTCGCATTCACGAGCTACTTGCAGGCTTTAAACATGCACAGTGGCGAAACAGTAATAAAACACAAAAGTCAAATCATGCCTGCCTGCTCAGCAAACGGTTACAAGCTGAGTAGTTAATCAGTGCCAAAGTGGAAGTGTCGATCCATCCTCAAATGTTTTTCTGCTTAAGTACGACTTGATTTTGTTCTACACCAATTCATTGGTCAAAATGGTCGAGTTTATGCAGAGCATGTGATAGTTCTGATCGAGCGCGAGAGAAAAATATTGATACTGCAACCATGTGGTAGAGACTAGTAGAAGGAAGCTACAAATGGCGGTGCCATTTTCCAATCAAGCAGAAAGTGTCTGTATGATTATATCTACGTATGTAGTATGTAAAGTAAAAGTAAATTAGCCCGCCAAGCGCAAGCAACGTCCAAGGTTAGCCCACCCTCCCGCTCCCACTCCAACCATCTCCCCTGTCATCTCCCTTCCGCCCGAAGCTGCCTGCAGCCAGCGCCGCCAACCCCTCCTCCTCCCGCCGCCGTGGCTCGCCAGCCGACACTCCTCCCGTATAAACTCTCCGCTTCGCCGCATACCTCCTCAGATCACAACCCGCTGCCACCACTACTCATCCTCCTCACCCACGCGCTTAATCTTTCTTGCTTCCATCAAGAGACCCACAGAGAACCGAGCAGAGTTAGCCAGCCAAGAACCTGTCAGCGCCCATGTCCGTGCAGGTAGCGGCGCTGGGAACGACGGCGGATAATACGATGGCGACGACGGCTTTGTCGTACGTGGAATACATGGCGCGCTGGGAGCGGCAGGTGGAGCGGCGGCAGCTGTTCCTCCGGAGCTACCACTTCTCCCGCGACGCCGACGTCTCGCCGCGCGCGCGCACGCGCCGCGTCGTCTGGGCCGGGGCGCGACGCCTGCGCCGCGCCGCCGCCAAGGGGCTCCGTCGCCTCCGGGCGCGCATCCGCCTCTGCTTCGGCTGGGTCGCGCCCGCGCTCCGCCGCCGCGGCTCCCCTCGCCGGGCCGGCCACGGGTTCCGCTACGGCCGCATCCCCCGGGCCACGAAGGCCGCCAACGCGGCGTCCGTCTGCTTCTGGTAGCCGGCAGGTCGCGTGGAGCTAGGCTAGGCAAAAAATTCCAACGCGTGGGAGCGCACTTGTTGTCTTCTACTAGTATGTCCGACATTGGGACGTTGTAAAAGTCACTGATGATAGGAATGAGAATGAGATTATCACTTGCTCCGGAACCCAAGCACATCTCTTTTTTTACCTGAACTACAACGTTGGTTACTGTACTACTGAATGCATGATCATCAGCATTTGTTTTGCTGCGGCCGACGTCTGGCGTAGAGGTGGCTGGGTTATTACTGCTGCACGTAAAATCAGGAGGGCGATGCTGTCCATGAAATGCATCAAGCGTCACGTACCGCGCATAAAAACATGCCTTGTGCAGATTACCTGGCCAAGCCGGATGACGTGTCTAGCCGAGTAGAAATATACTACGGATCCAGACACCTCAGCGTTGCTTGAGAGTGACAATAAAAATACCCATACTGTTTCAGCCGTATTAACTGCAATCGACGTCGACACAAAACATTTCAGCCGTCGACGTGGACATGTATGTAGTAAGAGTGGTTGACTTTGCTTGCAAGACATGTGGAATCGGATTTTTGGGGAGGTTCTAGTGAAACTTACACACATGCGTCTTATACCCCTGGGTATTATCTGGAGTAGGATATTGAGTCGTGCTAGTTGCAAGAGTTCGCAAAGAACCAAGGGCATGCAAGTAAGACTCCAGGGGCATAACCGTGAGAAGAAACGGGAGCTACGCGCGAAATCTTAAAAAAAATTGAACCATTTCTCGATTTGTGCGTGTCATCCTTGCGCAGGGGCCATGCTAATCTTCTCTGTATCGTTCCAATTTTATCGGATGTCCCCGAAGGGACGAGTCTGATGTGGCGAGTGGGTTTATAAGCTGGTTGAAACTCCCCTCGTTAGCCGAGGTGGTACTAAACATCAGCGGGTCTGTTGCTCCCAACACGGTGTCCCGGAATCAGCCTGGCGTGGGCTGCATCTCCTTACGCGGCCCAATTTGGTAGACAGCCCAGCTAGTTTCTTCCTACCCTAAAAAAAGTATAGTTATGTGGTTTGTTCCGTTCCCATTGACCCGCGTCATCGTCATCATTGGCTAATCGTCATTCCTCATTCACGGATATGCACGCATGCACACACAATCTATAAAGATATTGTTTGACTCTCAGTCTAAATTACGCAAGCAATATATAGACGCTGAGTGGTGCCGATGGAGGCGATAATACGCCATGTGACGCCGTACGCTCAACAGTACTATAC